>NC_071115.1:3237500-3837500 GCF_024256425.1 Clarias gariepinus
GGCATGGCAATAGCGCCGTAGCTGAGAGGAAAGCCCTGCAGAGAGTAGTTAAGGCTGCACAGAGGACAGTAAGGAGCAGGCTCCCCTCTATCACCGAACTGTACACTGCAAGATGCAGAGGAAGAGCCCTCCGCATTTTTAAGGACTCCACCCACCCTGCACATACTCTATTTCAACCTCTTTCCTCGGGCAGAAGGCTAAAGAGCCTTCAGTGCAAGACCACCAGACTCAAAAACAGCTTTTACCCTGAAGCAATTAGACTGCTGAACTCTAGCCGTGCTCTGTAGGTCCCCTCCCATTAAACACAATCAAACTTTTAGTGTAATATATAACTCTATGGTGCAATACATATATATAACCCTATGAGTTAAATATACAATGTGTGCCATCCAGCCTCTGAAAATGTGCAATACACTATGTATAGTTTATGTCTAATTTCCTGCATAATATATCTCTGACTGCTCTTATTTATGTTCATGTATATACATATTTACACCCTCATATTTATACTACTATGCTATCGCTGTGGCTTAAACGGGACCTGGGTCCTAATTTCGTACCAGAACGTGGAAGTGTGCTGGTATGACAATAAAGCTCCTTGAATCCTTGAATTATTGAATGTCTGTGTGCATATGTCAGGGGAGCATTAAATGAGGAATCAGAGTGAGAAAAGGGAGAATACCACTTGCAGCTGCACCACATATATTTACATTTGGGCATTTTGGCAGATGCTCTTATCCAGAGCAACTTAAATTTTTTTTTAAATCTCATTACACATATGAGCATTTGGGGGTTAAGGGCCTTGCTCAAGGGCCCAACAATGGCAACTTGGGGGTTGTGGGTTTTGAACCTGGGATCTTCCGAACCGTAGTCCAATGCCTTATCCACTGAGCTACCCCCAGCCCAACATATATGTTCTATACCAAACGCGAAATGAACAAAAGAATACAATTTTGACTTACGACTGTCACCAGGGTCTATTGTCCTTTCCTCAATTTGTCCTGTTACAGTCACATTTATTACAGAAGTATATGGCAGGTTCGTGGCTGTTGTCACAGGTATCCTGGTTGCTGTTAACAAGTGGAAAATCAGAGCATTTCTTGACAAATCTTGACAATTCATAGCAAAATGTCAGGTGCAGAAGGTTATTTTAAAGGTATATCTTTGCATTTTAAAATTTCATAGCTAATGAATAGTAAATTCATAAATGATGTTTAGCATATAATGTCAAAGAGTTTAACAACAAAGAACCATCAAGAATCCAAATTTTGGACAATTCAGCTGACTTAAATCGTTTTTTTTATTTTGAGCAGTGCATTCTTAAAAAAGTGATTACAGAAGAAAAGAGCAAAATAAAAAACTAATTAAAAATCTCTGTTTGATTTTAAATACTGTTAACATTATTTGTAAAGGTCAGAGTTCACATGTTTAGCTCTGTCTGATCATTTTTTAGACTCTCTTTCAAAATAGAGCTTTCTACATTTGGGTGGAGGGTGAGGGGTGTTGTTGTGTGTGCACACCCCACGGTTTGTATACCTGTTCATATGGTAACCTGAAATAACTTTAAATGGGTAAAATATATGTTGTTTTTATAGATACAATTATACTTTTTGTTTACATTATTTGCAAATTGACATGTTAGAAGTAAATCCCTGTGAAATGAGTCCTACTGTACACAATCACAATCCCTAAAGACTTTGCTCCCTCCCCTATGGGTGGTATTGTATTCATGGTTTTTAAGACACCGATGAGTGCTGGCTCTTCTGCTTGACTCTACTGCATAAAGATTATCAGCAAACACACAAACTATCTGCATCCTGGTTGTCTTTGGGTTCTGCTCTGTCTAAGTGCTTAAATAGTTTCAATAATCCAGCAAGCACTATATTACACACTGTGTGCTTTAGTTTTCTAAATTGGATTCTTCTCCACTGGTAGGGTAGGTTTTTAACCTTTGTACTGTTTTTGTAACACAATTGGTTCTTACTGTATACTGTACCTAGTTTTCGCTGTTTGGTAGTGTTGATTGAAGTGTGATTGAAGTAGGTCTGAAGCAATTTGTTCTCAGGTAATTAATCAAGAGTAGTTTCAGACTCCGTCCATACGAAGCCGGTGCGTTCCCTATCCGATAATTTTTTTTGCGTAAACACGGCGTTGTCTCAAGAAATATCTGTGTACACACGAAACCACTGAAAACGGTGTAGTATATATGCCAGACCAGTATGGGGCGCTGTAATTCTGCCATAGAGATACACTATACACGTAGAAGAAGACTTTGAGCATGCGCATAACCTTGCGCGCTGTATACGAACCAAGATGGTGTTGTCCATTATCGCTTGTTGCTCAAAACAGTTGCATAGAAACAATAGATTTTGCTGTAATAAAGCTAGTAGGCTTTGTAGCAACACGAACACAATCATGTAGTCCGCCATTATTGTTGTTGCTGTTACGTGTGGCGCAGCCGACACGTGATGTGATGACATCATCGTTTCACAAAATATACGGATTGGCCGGACACACGAAGACGCAAGGGTGTCATTTTCAGATTTATCCACTTTGGGACCCGGTTTAGAAAAAAATCGGTTTCAGGCTCCTAAAACGCCGGATCCGTGTGGACGAAACGCCAATACGATAAAAAATTAATACGTATACAGCGAAACGCGTCTCTGTGTGGACAGGTCCTCAGGCTTCCTTAATGTGTGAATTGTGGGTAGGGCTTAGCTACATATATTGAAGGTGTCTCTGCTAATAAGCATATCCTGCAATAAAGTTTGTCAAGAATCTAGATAGCAAGTGCACAGAGAATTGACTCTAACCCTTGTTTACCAAAAAGTTAAAGTTTTTATAGACAATTACCTCAGTCTAGCATGTGTCTTCAACCTATCTCTGTCAGTTCTCACAGACCAAGATGCATTTACTCACACAGCAGAGGCAGATCTCCCAGAAACCTCATGTTGTTTTTATACAGTAGATAAAATTACATTTTGTTCACATTATTTGCAAATTGACATGTTAGAAGTAAATCCCTGTGAAATGAGTCCTACACAATCATAATCCCTAAAGACTTTGCTCTCTCCCCTATGGGTGGTATTGTATTTATGGTTTTTAAGACACTGATGAGTGCTGGCTCTTCTGAATAAAGATTATCAGCAAACACAAACTATCTGCATCCTGGTTGTCTTTGGGTTCTGTTCTGTCTACACACAAAGTGCTCAACTAGTTTTAATAATCCAAACACTATATTATCAATACATGTACATGCACAAATGTCAAAAAGCTAAGTAATTGTGCTACATCTATGTATTGTTTTTACAATCTACTGAAATTTAGTTGTTTATTATAAAAATTATCACATTTATTAGAAGATTACAATTTAAGAATTTTTTATTGTACCTGAGCAAGTAACACCAGCATCTTCACCATGGTTACAGTTGTGTATTCCAAATCCACTATGAGAGCACTGTGTGATGCTGCTTTCTCCTCCAAAACAGTGAACATTATCCATCCATATTCGTCCACTTCCCTGACCAAAGTAAGCCCTTTTATGAGCGCTGACAGCATTACCACATCCAAGCTCTCTACACACCACCCGTGCATCACTCATGTGCCAGTAATTATGACACACTGTTCCCCACTGGTTATTATAATAGACTTCCACTCTACCAGAGCAGGAGTTTCTGCCACCAACGAGTCGTATGTTACCTCCATCTGAGAAAAACAGCAAAATGTATGTTGATATTCGAAATATGAAAAAAATGCAAAAAGAAAGAAATTTAAAGCAAATTGTAAGATGTAGGAGGTACTATGTGACAGTTGGTAGGTAAATTATGACAGTTTTTAGACAGTTCTTGACAAATCAGCATGAGTTTGGCACAAGAACATAGTGATTTTTAGTACATTTTAAGTCTTTGCAGTTAACATGTATTCATTTCATGTCTGATTTATGACATGTGATATCACACAGTTGAGCAACCAAGAACCATGAAAAATTTTTATTTAAAAAAAAAATTGTTGTGCTGTAAGTGGCACGGTGTTGTTGTGGTTAGCACTGTCGCCTTGCACCTCCAGGGTCCGTGTTCGATTCCCGTCTCTGTGTGCATGGAGTTTGCATGTTCTCCCCGTGCTTGGAGGGTTTCCTCCGGGTACTCCGGTTTCCTCCCACAGACCACAAATATGCAGGTTAGGCTAATTGGTATACCAAATTCCCTGTAGAGTGTGAATAAGAGTGTGTGTATCTGCGATGGATTGGCAGCCTGTCCAGTGTGTACCCTGCCTTATGCCCTAAGCCTCCTGGGATAGGCTCCAGGTCTCCGCAACCCTGAATACAGGATAAAGCGGTATAGAAGATGCGTAAAAGTAAGTGAGTGTTGTGCTGTAGCTAAAACTTTGGGAATGTGGCTCAGTCCTAAATATTTTTAATGAGCAACTATTTTACTTTAAATTTATTTAAACTCTGCACTGCGACTGTAAAAACAAAAACAATACATTTTGTGCTTTCGACATAAATATATACATTTAAACGCTTAGAAAAATATTTTGTATCAATATTTGTATGATAAAGCTAAAATGCTGACCTGCATTTTTTACACTTCTTTATAATGCACAGACACTGGCTGCGCAGTGTAAAAAAAAAAAAAAAAAAGCTGCGATTTTTGTGCTCTACTAGATGCTACATTGCAGATGGTGTCAAAAGACTTTTGTCAAAGTAAAAGCAGCACGTTGTAAAATCCAACTAGCGGTAATATTATATGTATGAAGGATGTATTATACTGGAATTACACTGTATGAAGGATGCAGACTAAATGCATCCTGGTTGTCTTTAGGTTCTGCTCTGTCAACACACACAAAGAGCTCAAGTAGTTTCAATAATTCAGCGACCACTTGATCCTCAAGCTAAAGGCACAAATGTCAGAAAGCCAAGTAATTGTGCTCTATGTATTGTTTTTACAATCCACTAAAATGTATTTGTTTCATATAAAAAATATCACATTTATTACCAGGTCATAATATTTTTTTTTTATTGTACCTGAGCAAGTAACACCAGCATCTTCACCATGGTTACAGTTGTGTTTTCCAAATCCATTATGAGAGCACTGTGTGATGTTGCTTTCACTTCCGGAACAGCGAACATCATCCATCCATATTGGGCCACTTCCCGGACCAAAGGCGGCACTTGGATGAGCTCTGACAGCATCACCACATCCAAGCTGTCTACACACCACCTGTGCATCACTCATGGCCCAGTCATCATCACACACTGTTCCCCACTGGTTATTATAATAGACTTCCACTCTACCAGAGCAGGAGTTACTGCCACCAACGAGTCGTATGTTAGCACCATCTAAGACAAACAGCAAAATATATGGTGATATTAAAAACAGGACAGAAATACAAAAAGGAGGTGTAGGAGGTACCTTTTACCAGTTTGTATGTAAATTGGCAGTTTTTAGACAGTTCTTGACAACTCTAAGACTGGGTCATCTACTCTCAAAACACCTAAGCTGCTTTCTCTGTGTGTGTCTGTGTGTGTCTGTGTGTGTGTGTGTGTGTGTGTGTGTGTGTGTGCGTATTTATGTGTATATATATATGGAGTTGTATGCATAAGTGATGGCTCCTAAACCTCACACTGATAGTAGGAGTAAGTGATGGTGAGGGCATGGTTTGGTGTCGGTATGTGAAGGATGTAAGGATCATGCAGGTGGGAAAGAACTCACACTTGATGAGAATGTGCCTAATTAATGAATGTCTGTGTGCATATGCTGGAGGAGCATTAACTGAGGAATCAGAGTGAGAAAAGGGAGAATACCACTTACAGCTGCACCACATATATGTTCTTTACCAAACGCGAAATAAACAAAAGAATACAATTTTGACTCATGACTGTCACCAGTGTCTATTGTCCTTCCCTCAATTTGTCCTGTTACAGTCACATTTATTACAGAAGAGTTTGGCAGGTTCGTTGCTGTTGTCACAGGTATCCAGGTCGCTGTTAACAAGGTGAAAAACGTTAGCGTCATCTAAGACAAACAGCAAAACGTATGTTGATATTAGAAACATGACAGAAATACAAAAGAAAATTTCTAGAAAATTATGAGGTGTAGAAGGTACTTTGTATCAATTGTTAGTTAAACTGTCGTTCTTAGACACTTCTAGACAATTCTAAAACTGGATCATCGACCTTCAGAACACTTAAGCTGCTTTCTCTCTCTGTGTGCCTACATATATATGTCACGGCGTGGGCCTGTGATGGGTGTGCACATAACTCTATTATCGCTCCTCGCTCACTCCTCGCTCACTAGTTAGGCGTCCCCCCCCCCACCACCTCACCCTACCTCAAAGACTCAGAGGCTTTAAAAAGGGGGAATGCCGCCCCTTTAATCTCTGCGAGAGGACAGCATGTGAGGACCCACTTCCGCGTCGAGCCCACATTCGCATCCCTGCCGCCGAAGTGGAAAAGGCCGCTGAGAGGACTAAGTTAGGGCCCCCGATCCCAGCCGGGAAAGCCGCCCAGCCGACGGACGTCCAGGAGAGACTGGAGAACTGGGAGGGGCCGGTCTTGGCTTGCGTTCAGCGGGAGAAGTCGCCGTCACGGGAACGTGCAGGAGCGCTACCTCTGCGTGGGCCAAAGTTGCCTCTTTGCCTACCTTCACCACTCACCAGCCTGTGCCCGCATGCCAGGGGGGCAACGGCCAACCAGACCTGCACATGCATCACCTTCTCTTCCCTTTCTTTCCGTTCTCTCTCCTTTAACCCTTTCCTTTCCCATTTTTTCTTAATAAATTACCCTTTTTCCTGTAAGACCTCGCCTCGTGTCCAAGTGGAGGGTGATTTTTTTTTATACACACTGTAATTAAGATTTGCTAAGAACCAGTCCAATTTGTGTTTATATATATATATATATATATATATATATATATATATATATATATATATATATATTTAAAGATCAGTAATGAGTTTCTGAGAATTATAACTGCTCCACTTCAAGCAAGATTGCTGGTTTCCTTGAACAAATACAAATTAATTGAGACCATCAGAAACAAGGGAGGATATGTCAGAGAGAAGACCAGAGATATAATCTTTATCTTCAAGTTCTTGATCTGGTATGTCCTTGCTCACAAAAGCAGAAATTAGCTTGGTGTTAAATGTAATATTGTGAATGGAAGCCACAGGAGCTGGACAAGGCATCCAAATTAAGTTGGCTGTGACGCACTAAATTAACACATAACTAGCACAATAAAACATTTTAGTTTAACTTGTTCACAGATTAGTGAATGCTGTCTGAATACAGGTTTCAATGTTTGCCATGATTATTTTATCACACTTTACAAGCCTAACATAACCAACAATACTATGTTTGTTTTTACATGCCCAGATCCTGGAGGTGAATGTATGAAGAGAGTATCTCCTAAAATGTTTTATGGTGTATTTAGTGGAAGATAAATCAATATTCATTGTTATGCTGACGACACCCAGCTTTATATTTCTTTCAAACCTACTTCTGACCTTCCTCCCTCTTCTTTTTCAAATTGTTTAGCTGAAGTTAAATCTTGGTTCTCAAATAATCTTCTTAAACTCAACAGTAGTAAAACCGAAATACTCCTCGTGGGCACTAAAAATACTCTATCGAAGGCCAGTAGTTTTTCCTTATGTATCGATGGTTCTACAATCTCTCCTTCAACACAAGTTAAAAGCTTGGGTGTTATTCTTGATAGCACCCTATCCTTTGAAGCACATATTAATAAACTCACTAGGACAGCGTACTACCACATCCGAAACATTAACCGTCTCCGTCCGGCCCTCTCAATGAGAAGCGCTGCTATCCTGGTACACGCCCTCGTCACCACACGCATCGACTATTGCAATGCTCTATTTTTTGGTCTTCCCCTAAAACTCCTACATAAGTTACAGTTAGTACAGAACTCAGCCGCTAGAATACTAACTAGAACTCCTACAATGGACCACATAACTCCTGTTCTTCAACAGTTACACTGGCTTCCTGTTCAACAGCGCATACATTATAAAATTCTGTTTTTTGTTTATAAGGCATTACATAACCTGGCTCCGTCATATTTAACAGATCTTCTCCTAACCTATACTCCTTCAAAAAATCTGAGATCATCATCGTCACCAAATTTGGTTCTTCCTCGTATGCGTTTGGCAACCATGGGATCTCGAGCTTTTAGCTACGCTGCCCCTTACCTGTAGAATCTACTACCGCTTGATATCCGGAATAGTAACTCTATTTCTGTTTTCAAATCCCGTTTAAAAACACATCTCTTCAGGCAGACATACTTTTAACACTGCATTGCTTGTATATTGTCCTTTACTATTGTTGTTGGTTTTTTATTTATTTATTTATTTAATTTTTATTTTATTTTTTATTTTTTTATGGTGTGTAAGGTGTCATGAAAGGCGCCTACAAATAAAATCTGTTATTATTATTATTATTATTATTATTATTAAGATGTGGACCAACTGATTAAGCACTGGTAAGCATTTGTTCATAAGGCATTTCAACCTTAGAAATGAAAAATATTACTGAATTGATAAATTAGCCTTGCTCAAAGGTCCAGGTGGCAGCTTGGTGGTGCTGGGGTTTGAACCTGTGAGCTTCCAATCAGTATACCAACATCCAAAAACCACACAACTACCTCTGCCCCTTCATATTCACAAATATGAGGTCAGTGGCATTATCAGCTGCAGCACAACCTTTACACAGGGCCATTTTTTTTAATCATAGTATGTATTAACATTAGTTACATACATGCTCCTAAACCTTGTGGAAAGACTTCACAAAAGAGTTGAAGCTGTTATAGCTGCAAAAGGCCAACATCATATTAAACCCTATGGATTAAGAAGTGGATGTTACTCAAGTTTATACTGTATGCATGTCAAGGCCAATACTTTTGGCAATATAATGTAATATATAATGTGTGTGTGTGTGTGTGTGTATATGTATATCAGTTGTTTTTGCCTATTCATTGACATAATTACATTTAACTTGATGCACCATAATCCTAGGTATTTTTTATTTATTTTTTTGCACTCATAGGAAGTGATTAAGTGATTTCTACATGTATACATCAGACACTATTTTGCCAAATAGAGCAACTTGTCTAACAAATGTCCTTTCTTTTATTAGGTTGTTAAGAAAGATGAAGCTCAGGCTGAACTTGAGAGGTGCACGATGGCCCTGTTTGTCCTCAGGTAGGAAGAGGACTGTCTTCAGCCACCAAATGAAATCGGGATTCTGACTTACTGAGTTTCTACCAGTTGCACATGGATGTTCCATGTTGTTTGGCCTCATCTATGCGCTAAACTTGAGCATTCTTGGTGAGCTCAAACACACTTTTGTGGCCCTGTAGAAAATATTTAGGGAACGTATTCTTTATTGACATTAAAATATAACATTTTGGTCACTTTGTCAAACAATTGTCAGATTTTCACATGGTTAGCAAATAGGTTTATACGGTTCTTAAACTTAAGTTATTAAAAATGCATTGTTTTATTTATTTAATTTTTGTTTTCTGTCTTTGAATTGGAGAAATAATAGTACAACAAAAAGAAAAGGTAATGTATGGTTTTAAGGATGGTAATAAATGTTTTTGAGGAGAACCTGTTTGTTCATTGTCTTCATTTATAAATGTAACTTTTAAAAAAAAGTTACTTACTTCATTCATAAATGTAACTTCTCCACATAAATGAACTTTTTTTTGGCATAGAGATAATTACATTTCTTTATTTTAGAAAAAGACTATATGTTGATTTTTATGTATAATTCATAAAGTTTAGTTTTTACCTAATCATACTTTTAACTTGAGAATAATGAAAAAGATTACTTTACTACTATAATTTACTTCTATAACTTTATACTACATAAATGTAATTTGTTTCTTTCAAGGTAAACACTAAACTTAATTATAGTGTTAAATTTTAGGTTTTTCCAAAGTGATATAATCAAGTTGTTAGAAAATTGAAAAATAAGTTTTACTGGCCTAAGGCATTGTAATAACTTTTGTTTCTGATTTGGATGGATGAATTTCTTTTGCTTTGGGGAAACTTAAAAATCTATTTATATTTAATCAAAATTAAACCTTAAATATTATTATAACATTTGATTTGAGAGAAAGAAAAAAAATTGCTTGTAACAAATTGAAGCTATTTTTTTGAAGTTGATCCAAAGTAGAATTTTTTTCAGTGTATGCTGGAGGAGCATTAAATGAGGAATCAGAGTGAGAAAAGGGAGAATGCCACTTGCAGCTTCACCACATATATGTTCTTTACCAATAAACAAAAGAATAAAATTTTTACTCATAACTGTCACTAGTGTCTATTGTCCTTCCCTCAATTTGTCCTGTTACAGTCACATTTATTACAGAAGAGTTCGGCAGGTTCGTCGCTGTTGTCACAGGTATTCAGGTCGCTGTTAACAAGTGGAAAATCATGGGATTTATTGACAAATCTTGACAATTCATAGCTAAATGTTAACTTTAGTACTGTAGGTTGTTTGTGACAGTCTAAAGGTAAATCCAGAGGTGGGACAAAGTCATTGTTTGGCAAGTCACAAGTAAGTCTCAATTCATTTCCCTTAAGTCCCGAGTCAAGACAGGCAAGTTCCGAGTCAAGTCCCAAGTCAAAGGCCAACAAGTCTCAAGTCAAGTCCAAAGTCCTACGGTTTGACTTTCAAGTCTTTTCAAGTCTTTTTAGCAGAAAAATAAAATGTATACAGATTATGTATGGTTGTAAGATCTGTATTTATTAAACAAACCTTTTTTTATGAAAGAACTTTGCTCTCTACCTTGTGTGATACACTCACGTAGGCTACCTTATACAAACAATCCGGCTTTCAAAATCCCGATCAGTATGAACCAGCAGGGGTTTGCAGATTATAGTGTTTGAAAGGAAATGTACAGTCTCATTGATATAAACATGCAGCTAGTAAATTACTTAGCTGATAAGGTAGTCTTGACATTCATTCAAAACTTATCTTTTTTTGTGCAACTTCAAGTATCGAACAAAGTTGGAAGTTGTGGCATCTCCGTCTGTAATCTTCGACCCGCATGTTTTACATACTGCAATTCGTTTTTTGTTGGCCACCTCGTAATTTTTATAGCCAAAGGAAACTACCTTCGGTATCATTTCGCAAACTGGCGAGTTCACGTTGTTGTCACGTTGGACGCTGTCGAATCAAAAGAATCTACGGTACTTTGATTGGATGTCGTGCCGAATGCGCGCATGCATCATTCATCAGTGATGTACTGTATAGGATGTTGTGTCAAATAGTTAAACATCAAAGAACCATCAATAATTCAAATTTGGGACAATTCAGCTGACTCTAGAAAAAAAATAAGGGGAAAGTCCTCCATATTTCTGATAAACAAACTTTACATTCTTTTAAACTAGTTTTTCTTTCTTGGTGGCATTGCCATTAAATTTTATTTTCACAGTATTTGCAAATTGACGTTATAACAAAAGTAAATCCCTGTGAAATTAGTCCTCAATCGCAATCCCTAAAGACTTCACTTCCTCCCCTATGGTTGGTATTGTATTCATGGTTTCTAAGATGATAGAAATACAATAAAATTAATAAAATCATAGAAATACAATACAAAAAAAATTAAATTATTGTCAAATTTAATTGTGCATTATGACAGTTCTTAGACAGTTCTTAACAAATCAGCGTGAGTTTGGCCATAGTGATTTGTATGTACATTTTAAGACTTTGTAGCTAACGTGTATTTATTTCATATTTGATTTATGACATGTGATGTCACAAAGTTGAGCAACCAAGAACCATGGAGAATTTAAATTAAAAAAAAAAGCAGTTCCTGGCTAAAAAAAATCCTGTCCCACATATCCTGTTTCTATCAGTTTGACATTTAAGGGAAGACTCATTAGTGGTGTGTGTTTTGTCTCATTTTTCAGCTGGTAAATCTGCCAGCCTAGATGAAAAATTGATTTGTAAGTTTGTTCCCAATAATGCTTAAAATTGTGATAATGGTTTGAATCCCTGTTGTTCATAGCGCAAAAGGTCCCAAGAGACTCCATAAAGTTCTGCACCTTTTTATTTTTGTGTAATTAGGGAAAAATTGTGGGAGGGGCCTTATTCTAAAAAGATTAAATTTCAATATGTTAATGAACAATAATCCTGACCAATTAATGGGATGCTCACCTAGGGGAATTTGCACAATGCTAAACTGTTGAATAAATGAATTGCAGCTCATATTTATTTGACACTGGATCTTATAAAGCCGTATTGGCCCCTGGCTTCCATATCTCATAAAAATGTTTTTTCATCACATTCATTTAGGCATTTGTTCTACAGTTGTTTATCCTTACATCTAAGTGTTTTGGGCCCCCACATTATAAAATACTTATGGACAGGGTCATCCACCCTCACAACATAAGCTGCTTTATATTTAGAAAATATGATATTATCATATACACAGTTAGACTGTGAGCATAATTAATTCCAGAAGTGTGCTTGTAATCCAAAGCACTCGTATATCAAAGTGATTTTTACCCATAATAAATAATGGAAACTCAGATGATTATATAAAAATAATTTATATAATACAAAGGTAAAGTAAAAATAAAGCAAATTAACCTACATTTTATTAATGGAAAGAATCATAACTGTTTTAAGATGAAAGAAGAAGGAGGAGGCGGAGGGGTTCATTGTAAAGGGTTTAAACAATGTTTTCCATGCATGTTCAATTAACCATAATCAATTAATTAACATGCACCTGTGGAATGGTCGTTAAGACCTTAACAGCTTACAGAAAGTAGGCATTTAAGGTCACAGTTTTAAAAACGCAGGGCACTGAAGAGACTTGTCTACCGACTGTGAAAAACACCCAAAGAATGATGCCCAGGGTCCCTGCTCATCTGCGTGAATGTGCATTAGGCATGCTGCAAGAAGGCATGAGGACTGCTGATGTGGCTAGGGCGATAAATCGCCATGTCCGCACCGTGAGACGCCTAAGACAGCGCTACAGGGAGACAGGAAGGACAGCTAATCATCCTCGCAGTGGAAAACCACGTGTAACAACACCTGCACAGGATCGGTACATCCGAACATCACACCTGCGTGACAGGTACAGGATGGCCACAACAACTGCCCGAGTCACACCAGGAACACACAATCCCTCCATCAGTGCTCAGACTGTCCGCAATAGGCAGTCCATGAGGAGGAGATGCACTGCAGTACTTCAAGCAGCTGGTGGCCACACCAGATACTGACTGGTACTTTTGATTTTGAGCCTCCCTTCATTCAGGGACACATTGGGAAACATTTTTAGTTTATGTCTTATGGTGTTGACTCTTTTAGTGTTTATACAAATATTTACACATTAAGTTTACTGAAAGTAAAAACAGTTAAAAGTCAGAGGACGTTTCTTTTTTTGCTGAGTATATAATACTTAATTATAAAGCCTTTTGCTTTGATTAGGGCAATAATTCGCTGTGACATCATTTTAATAAGCTTATGCAATATCACAACGTTTACTGTCATCCAGAGTCACATTATTGTCTCTCCAAGATATTGTATTCAATTCAATTAAATTTTATTTGTATAGCACTTTTAACAATTGACATTGTCACAATGCAGCTTTACACAATCAAAAGAGGTATTGATGATGGAAGAGTGGGAAGACTCACTTTTTCAGCACATTCCAAAGATTCTTAATGGGGTTAATTTCTGGGTTCTGTGGACAATCAAGTGGAAATATAATGTCTTGTACATCCTAAATCACTCTTGGGTGTGCCATCAGGGATTAAAAAACATAAATTAATGGAAAACCCTGGTTTGTTCAGTATATTCAGGTCATCCGCTGACATCATTTCTTAGGTACATAATGTTGCTAAACCTAGACTTGACCAACAGAAGCAACCCCAGATCATGACACTGCTCACACAGGTTTATACTCGGCATACTAGGCATCACTTTATCCACCAGTCTACTTGCCATGATGTACACAATACTCTGGAACAGGGTAAATCTGGACTCATCAGACCACATGGCCTTTTTCCAATGTGCCACAATCAATTCTTTATGCTGCCTAGCAAATTGCCTTTTTTGCCAATTAGTCAGACTGATTTTTTTAAGGCTACACTGCTGTTTAGTCTTAATCCTTTGTGTTTTGTTTGAATTATGCATTTGGAAATGCATCAAATATAGCGCGCTACTGTTATTTTTTTCTTTTTTATGATTTGATATTATCAAACGTTTGCGTTATCTCCAATCACAATCATTCACATTTTTTCCTCAACAATAGTTCTTCCTTCCTCTCTGCACTAGTGAAACCAAGATTTAACTATTTGAAAAGAACACACAGCACTAAATATGATGTAAATAGGGCACTGCAATCATCATGAAAACAGTATTTTCCCAACCGTAAAGTGTGATGGAAAAAATATCATGATTTGGGAAAGCAAAATCCTTACCATTACCATCACTACTGCCATCTAGTGGATATTTTCTCACTCCGCTTCTAGGTATATGTTTATTGGCTGACTGGGCTGTCCATCATCAATTTGACGTCATGACGCTCTGCCAATCCGCTGACGTGCCGAATGTGTTTGAGGCCTTAAGTTCAGTGTGTGTGTGTGTGTGCTCGCCTCGCCAGTGTATCTTGTGCTTCAATGTGTTCAACAAAACTGCTTCAACTTTAGTAATCTCCAGATGCTTATTGTATTTTCGGACATAAGGAATTATGCTTTGCTTTGTGCGATTCAAACCTATCCATAGTTCTGTTTCTGTCTATTGACTTGTATCGAATTGTGTGTGTGTGTTTACACTGAACGTTGGAGTTTTAGTTTGGCCTACTACGAGTCAAGTTCAACTTCAATTTCAAGAAGCATTTTGGTGCTTTGATTTATTCAATTATTTAATTAGTATTAGATCAACTCATTGATTAGGAGTGTTACGCCACCCTTGTACTTTTTGTTTTTTTAGTTTAAAGGAGTTTAGTTTAGAAGGTTTCGTTTTATTTTCAGATTTCTTTTCTGTTATTAGTTTAGGGGTTAGTTATAAGAATTGTTTGTTTAGATTATTTCTTTGTTTTGGGTGACACTCCTACATTTTTTCTGTAATCATCCAAATTTCAAAATGTGAGTAAAAGTCTTTACTTCACCAAAATGTTACGTTTTTTTATCCTATTTAATATCTGACACGTAACAAACCCACATTTCCTTCAAGTGATAACACAGTGATTTCCCCACTCCTAATTTGTGGAAAAAAATATTTTAATTTAATTGGAAATTGTTGAGGGATATTTTTATCTGTTTGCGTGGGCAATGCCCCTCCTGCCTGGAGGCAACCTACTCATATGCACCTTTATATATATATATTAATAGCCAATTAAAGTTCATTAGTACAGTGAACATATAATCACATTTATTAAAAAGTCATAATATGAGATTTCTGTACCTGAGCAAGTAACACCAGCATCTTCACCATGGCTACAGTTGTGTTTTCCAAATCCACTATGAGTGCACTGTGTGATGTTGCTTTCACTTCCGGTACAGTGAACATCATCCATCCATATTGGGCCACTACCCTGACCAAAGGTGGCATTTTTATTAGCGCTGACAGCATTACCACATCCAAGCTGTCTACACACCACCTGTGCATCATTCATGTCCCAGTCATCATCACACACTGTTCCCCACTGGTTATTATAATAGACTTCCACTCTACCAGAGCAGGAGTTACTGCCACCAGCCAGTCGTATGTTAGAGCCATCTAAGACAAAGAGCAAAATTCAATATCAATTAATGATAATGATTAATGTAATTAATGATTAATCAATAATATTATTGAGAGCATACAGTGGATGCTGCACTTTTTAAATAGAATTTGTTACTAATGTTTAACCTGTCACCCCCCTGATGTTTGGAGCTGTTGAGTATATTATTAGAAATGTAGTACTAAATTATTATGTATTTCTGCATCTAAGAGAGGAAGGGAAAATAAAGAAAGAGTATGAATATAAAGAAATGGAATGAAAATCAAATAAAAGAAAAAAGAAACATTAAATAAACATAAAAATAAAAGAAAAGAGAACAAAAGGGGGAATATAAAAACAGGAAACAGTACATGGTAAAAAAATAAACATGGGAATAAATGAAAAAAAAATCCTTTTTAGATCGGGGGAATAGGACAGGTATGAGGACTTGTTCTGACATATTTTTTTAAAACTTTGCCTCTATTCACGACTATTTGCCAATAAGCGGAAATAATACTAAACTATGAATACTCTTGCTCCGTCGAGAGACTCATTTCCAACAACAAATGCACAACACAACTTTATTTTTACTACTGGGAACATGTGTGTCAGTGACAAACACATGCGCGTCTGAAATGCGCGAGTTTCAGTATTGTATATATTGGCATACAGTATTGGGCCACTTCCCTGACCAAAGTGGGCTTTACGATGAGCGCTGACAGCATTACCACATCCAAGCTGTCTACACACAACCTGTGCATCATTGGCAGAGAGTTGGAATCTGCTGCCATTAGGATGTCTGAGATTCTGGGCCATGGGCCTAGCACGAGGCCCTCAGAAACTCTGTACCATTTAAAGCTCATTGAGCCGAACAACTTTCGCACTGAATGTTCTGGGCTAAACTCAACAGGAGGCCGGTTATTTTGGTACAAAACACAAACGATTTTGACATACTCTTCCTAGGGAATTCATACGATTGCCACCAAATAGGGCCAATATGATCTAAAGTCATTGAGGATGCAAAATTGCAGAGGGATTTTTTCTCTACAATAGGGATCTCAAACGGATCAGCTGTGAAGATGCCTTAAACTTATGCTGAAAAGGGTTAATAACTTTCTGTGTGGTATTATATTGAGTGACATGTTCAGTGACATCACATTAAGTAACATCATAATGTTCATATAACATAACATCATATATATATATATATATATATATATATATATATATATACACAGTGGTTACTCACGCGGAATGTCTATGACTGCGATGCACTCTGTCGCGGCAAACGGCAACAGCCAAAATAAATCAGTCACAATTCAAAGTAATTTGTGAAATGACCACCAGGTGGCGCAAGGGGACATTTTGCAAACGGCTGCAATTAATTTTGTTTAGACAGACTCTATGTTTCTCTTTGTCTACTGTTATTGTTATTATTAAACAAAATAGTACAAACAACAGCTCAAGGGCTTGTAAAAACATTTTTATTTTTAACGGTAAAAATCCGAGCACAAAAAAGTCCGAGCACAACATAATGATCTTTGTATGATAAAATGACTCGTGGCATGAATCTACAAGACACGCTTCAGTTTCAAATAATCATTTAACGCTGAACCCAAACAGAAAAAGAACATGATAATAACAATTTAAAGAATAACATTCATCTTGATTTTAGCTGTTTATGTCCAGCATTGAATAATTATTTAATTATTAATAATTAAAGCTGCTCACATCGCGCGCTTTCACTTAAAAAAAATGCAGTGTTTAATCAGCAAGTATATGTCGCCTTTCTTTATGAGATGAATAATTAGATTTTTCGAAGCTGTTTGTGTCGGCTCATATCGGGAGCATTTTGATCAAAGTGGAGATGAAAAGTGAAAGTGTGTAACAACAACACAGCACAATGCATGTGTGTATAAGCCTTTTAGTGAAATATAACAAACACATTTATAAGTGTTAAGTAAGCGTTGTCTTTGTGGCGCTGTGCGATGTGTGTATCGAGCGATTAAAAACAATACAAGGCGTGTTATGATAAGGAAACTTTCTATCTCTTCCATTCCAGTGATTACAAAGCGGTAAAAATGTCAATTTTTGAATCCACAGACACTTAGTGGCCCGAGCACAACGTAAGAATCTTTGTATGATAAAATGACTCGTGGCATGAATTTACACGGAGTGCTTCAGTTTCAAACAATCATTCAATAACATGATAATAATCAAAAGTAAAATAATATAGTTCTTTTTGCTCTCGCAAGCGAGCCTCTAAATACGCCGTTTTAACAGGGATGGGGATAAGAAACACCGCACTGGCAGAACTAGACTAATGATTATGAATGCGTCGGGGAAAACAGCAAGGAAACTGACTGGCCATTTTAATAATTCATTGATAAGTTGATGTCTTTTCATTTCGGCTGTGGGTGGATGCGCTGTGGTAATCCACATTTCATACGAATTACATAAGCTGATTTTTTTCCCCCATTAGTTTATATAAAAGCAGACATTTTGCTTTCTGTAAGTATATATTTTTCATGTCTGTGAGGCGAGTATACACAGAGTTTCGGTTTATTTTCTGACGCGCTCAAGTTCACAAAAACTGTAATTTTAGTACTGTGATGATAAATTCGTTTAATGTTTCACTTGTATTTTATAAGGTTTTCGCCAGCGGTGGTACAGCGCAACGGGGGTGCTGGGATGTGAAAATGTAATTTGTTACATTTTTTTTATTATTTATTAAAGAACATTATGATGAACAGCCTACTGCATTTAATTCTTATAATAACGCAAAAACACATCGACATCTGCTGACGCAGTAGCACAGCATGACAATGTTTACATTTTTATGGTAATTTATTTTCTTTTTTTTTCAGTTAATAAATCTACTACAAATTTAAAGAACACAAAATATAAGATAACGAAAAACATACATGCGTAGTTTTTATAATAACACATGATAAAATCTAAAAACTGTGTTAATGTTTACTTTGCTTAAATTCGATCCTAATAAGATTTAATTTAATTTAAATTCTACATTTGTACTGTAATTTTAATACTGTGATTATGAATTCGTTTAACTACAACGTTTCACTTGATTTTATTTGCTACTATGTGCAGCTCTAACGGCGCGCGGCTCATTAATTCTTGAGAGAATAAACTTATGCCCGAGGCGTCAGTCTATAGTTATATAGCGCCACTCAGCGGTAGAAGCCAGCAAACGCACAAACCCAAATGCCGCCACCGTGAGGCGTGACGGTAAAACCAGAATACCGCATGAGTAACATCTGTATATAAATAAATATAAAAATAAATATATAAATATAACCTGCAGGTTATAAATAGGAGTGAACCGGAAACATTCCTCAGATCAATTTTGTCTGACAGGACGTCCGCAAAGTCTAGGCAGGATGGGGAGACTGACAAGGCGTGCAGATCTCCAATTCTTTTCAGTGAGGTAATGGCCATCAAAAAAAACATCTTAAGGGTCAAAAACCTGATAGGCGCTGACTCTAGTGGTTCGTAAGGGGTGTCAATTAGACCTTCGAGCACGATACATAAATCCTACGAAGGGACAGTGGCTCTAGTGGGTGGCCTCAACCGTTTAGCTCCACGAATGAAATGGGCAACTAAAGGGTGCTTTCCAATGGCAATCAGAACATGGCAGGGTGAAATAGCGGCTACGTACGTCCTGAGAGTACTAGGGCACAAGCCCGAGGACAACTTTTCCTGCAGAAACTCCAGCACTGAAACAATTCGGCAGTGGACTGGGTCTACATGTTTCTTCATGCACCAACATTTAAATATATTCCATTTGAGGGCATAAGCTCTTCTAATGGAGGGAGCCCTAGCACTTAAAATATTCTTAATTACGCTGGCTGGAAGACCAGCTTGACTTAGTTGGTCCCGTTCAGCGGCCAAACGTGAAGGTTCCAAAGCTCAGGCCGGGGATGAAATATTGTCCCCTGCGTCTGAGACAAAAGATCCCTCCCCACTGGAATCACCCATGGTGAGCCATCGAGGAGAGATATTAGATCCGAGAACCACACTTTGGTCGGACTACAGGGCGCTATCAATAAGAGGCACAAACGCTGTTGACGGACCCTCGCCAGGACTCTTGGGAGCAGAGCTATCGGAGGAAACACATAAAGGCATAATTTGGGCCACGTATGGGCCATCGCGTCCTGACCCAGAGAGCTGGAAGAGTCAGAGAGTAGTAGAGGGGACATTGTGCTGTCTCTTGGGAGGCAAAGAGGTCCACGTCTGCTGTAAAGAATCTTTCCCAGATCTGATCCCATTCCCTGAGGGACAGGAACTTGTCCTGTGCCAAAAGCAGAACCTGGTGCGCTAGCTTGTTCAAGCGGCGTGAGCGCAGTCCGCCCTAGCGATTAATGTACGAGACTACCGATGTGTTGTCCACCCGCACTAGAACATGGTAGCCTCTTAACTGCTGGAGGAAGTGCTGTAGGGCCAAAAATAAAGCCATCATTCCGAGGCAATTGATGTGCCATGCGAGAAGATGGCCTCTCCAGCTCCCTTGGGCTGGACGGCCATCCAAGACCGCACACCAGCCGGTAAGGGAAGCGTCTGTCGTTAGCATTTTGCAACGACAAGACAGACCTAGAGTGGGACCCAAAGTCAGGAACCAGGGTCTGAACCACATAGAAAGGGTACGAAGTCCTTTGCGCGTAACCCTTATTTGCCTTTGGGGATTAGCCCTTAAGTGAAATCCCCTGGCTCTTAGCCACAACAGGAACGCTCTCATGTGCAGGAGGCCCAAAGGTATCACCGTGGATGCAGCTGCCATGAGGCCTACACATTTTTGAAAGCGATGTACAGTCACTCTCTGGTCTAGCTTGATGTCCTTTAGGGCGTTGTTAATGGATTCTATATGAGCGGGGGACAGCTGTGCCCGCATAGTGACCGAGTCCCATGTGACACCCAAGTATGTTGTTCTCTGAACCGGAAAGAGAATGCTTTTCGTAGCTTTGAGTCTCAATCCTAGGATGACATCCCGATGTCGAAAATGCTAGCTCCTGAGACTGGGCTAGAATCAGCCAATCGTCTATGTAATTTAAAATACGGATGCCCTGGAGTCTTTAGCACCCAGGAAGATATGCCTGGCAGTAGCTTCCACGCTGCCAGTTTCTCCAAAAGGGGCACAAGTTTTAGCACTTCGGCTGTACGGGGGGTGTTAGTGGTTCGGCATCCTGAGACACAGCAGGATATGATGGAAGGACTAACATGCTGTTGGAGACCGAAACACCAAAGGCGGCGGAACCTGAACACTGACCCCCTGGGGTGCCAGGGAGGGCCCTTTTTTTTATTGAAAAGTATGTTATGTGAGAGATAGCCCACGAGCGTCTCTTCTATCTGGGGCATCATCATATAACCCTGTGCTTTCGGATCAACGATATTTGCATAAAATGAAGGCGATGGTACAAAAATACGGGATGAGTAGGGCTTGCTCTAAGAATGAGTTAATTTATTGTGGACGTCGTCAAAAAAGGGGAGAGAGCGGCGTTGTGGCTCCATCTCCTGGCCACCCGACAGGAATCCTCGTTTTTAGAGGAGCATTCTGAGGTAGCTACTTCCATTTCCACAGAAGCAAGAGAACAAGTCTCTTCTACACACTCACAAGAAGGTGAGTGAAGTGGAAGGAGAGACTTCCCGACCGGATGAGAGGGCGAGAGAAAGGAGGAGGGAATCCGTCTCGCGAACATCTGCCAGATCGGCTTGTGAACCCCAGGAATGCAGCGCGGCTCGTGGTTCTCTAAAGAAAGCGAGGCGCGCGCGAAGCACTTTCATGGGGAGAAGATCACAGTGTTCACAGTCTCCTTGAAGCCCAAGGAGAGCGTGCTTTTTGCCTAAAGACTCAAAGCAAAAAGTGTGGAGATCGTCCCTTCGAAAGAAAATTTTCACTAGGGGGGACACATCCCGATTTAAACTCTGCCATTTTATTTGTGAGTTAACACTTTTCTTTGCTTTTAGCTTGCTTGTAAACACACGCGACACAATGCGGTCTGAAGACAAAAAGATCTGAGGAATGTTTACGGTTTACTCCTATTTATAACCTGCAGGTGCGTCTCATCAGATGACGTCACCTGACCGAGGTTATATAAGCTAAAATTTGGCGTGTTTGATACACACATGCTTCACAACCGCAAACACGAAAAGATGTTCCCAAAGCGTTTTCACGCAGCATCGAGTGTAGCCTTTGAAAGGGAACTATAAAATAACACATATGGAATTAGGTAATTATGTAACAACAACAAAAACAACAGTAAGTTGTTATTTTAAGGTCAGCCTGTCTGTAATAGTTCTTGCAAGAACAGTATTGTTAAGTGCATTTGCAAAATCTATCAAGCACCATAATTAAACTGGCTCTCATGAAGGCCATCCCAGGAGGGTGAGACCAAAACCTACCTACGAGAAGTTCATTTAGAGTTATTAACCAATTAACAGCACCTCAGATTAGAGGCGTTATGAAGTCTTTACAGAGCATAAGTAGCAGACACATTTCACCATTAACTGTTCAAAGGAGATTAATGCATATTTTGGATGCCTTGAGAATTCCTTTACAATGTGGAAAAAAAAAAAAATCAGGAACAATCATGGAGTTTGAAAGTGACCCCAAATTTTTGAACGGTAGTATATATATATATATATATATATATATATATATATATATAACCAATTATATATATATATATATATATATATATATAAATATATATATATATATATATATATATATATATATATATATATATATATATATTACTAGCCAATTAAATTTCATCAGTACGGTATGCATGCTTATTAAAAAGGCATAATATAAGATTTCTGTACCTGAGCAAGTAACACCAGCATCTTCACTATGCCCACAGTTGTGTGTTCCAAATCCTCTATGAGAGCACTGTGTGATGCTGCTTTCCCTTCCGGAACAGTGAACATCATCCATCCATATTGGGCCACTTCCCTGACCAAAGGTGGCATTTTTATTAGCGCTGACAGCATTACCACACCCAAGCTGTCTACACACCACCTGTGCATCATTCATGTCCCAGTCATCATCACACACTGTTCCCCACTGGTTATTATAATAGACTTCCACTCTACCAGAGCAGGAGTTACTGCCACCATCGAGTCGTATGTTAGTGCCATCTAAGACAAACAGCAAAAAGCAATATTAATTAATGATAGTGAATCTCATCAGGGACGATCTCATCATTTTGATTCCTACACATTCACATTTCATATAAACTTAAATAATTCTTTTAATTGTGTAAAGCTGCTTTGTGACAATGTCAATTGTTAAAAACTATATTGTTATACAAATAAAATAAAATTGTGTTTAATTGAATCTTGATAGTTTTTTCATACACTTGAACTGATTTTATTTTATTTCGGTCAGCATTTTGTTTCTCAGAAATTTATTTACATAATGAATAATATACTTTTCTGTACTGCCTAAGTTTAACATGTCAGCCCCTGATGTTTGGAAATTGTTGAGTATATTGTAGCTGCTGCCCCGCCCACGCCACAATATTATGAGGTGTGAGGGTTGCCCACTAGAGGGCACAGTTTTTAGTTTGTAGTTTTTGTTGGTAGACTCAGTTTCCCAGAAGGCACCTCGGTCAGGTGATGCGGGTGCTCACCTGAACGAGGTAGCTCATTACTCTCGTTATAAATAGCTGGTTGTTCTGGGAAACTGGGTCAAAATGGTTCGAGGAAACGAATGAGCATAAAAGCGGGTTGTCCAGTCAGAGTTTTAGGTCCGAGAGTGGGAGACAACACACCTGTGAGTTTTGTTTGTTTGACTTTACCCATCGTTGAAAGACAAACATCGTTTAGATCAGACAAAAATCGTTAGAAAGTTGGGGGTAAGTCGATTGGGGAGTGGTGTAGGAGGCATCGGCCGACGGCCTGTATAGGTCCGGTAGCGGTGTCTCCCCGCAACTCCTACGTTGGCCACTTCATATCAACTGTATTAAAATGGCAGGGAAGAGTATGGATGGTATGGAATATAGTGAGCAAGAGGGGACTGGTAGTGATGAGAGGAGAGACAGTGACTGGGAAGAAGTAAGGAGAGGAAATACAGCAAGGAAAGGTACAAGTCGTAAGAGAAAGAAAAAAGAAGAGGCTAGCACAACCGGAACGGAAAGTGAAGGTAGAGATGAAGAGGGAGAGTGTCATAAAGAAAGATTGGTTAATATAGTGGTACGATTTGATGGAGAAGGAGGAGTTAAGAGGATGGACCCACTTAAATTAACAAAAATAATAAGAGGACAAATAGGAGAAGTAAAATATGCAAGAATCTTGGGAGATGGAAATTTACTTATAGGCTGTAATAGTGTGGAGCGGACGGAAAAGGCAATGAAGATGAGTTGTATGGGAAAAATTAAAATAATCAAAGTAGTAAGAGTAGGAGAAAGAAGAATGGGTGGTAGTAAGGGAGTGATATATGGAATTCCTCTTACTGTAAATATAAAAGGGCTAATTGAGGATATGAAAGTACAAAACAAATCAGTTAAAAGTGCTGTAAGGCTGACAAGGGGAGTAGGAAAAGTAGAAACAGAATCTGTTTTGGTAGAGTTTGAATCAAAGGAAGTGCCGAAAGAGGTATATTATGGATTTATGAGATATAGAGTGAGAGAATATACACCTAAGCCAATGAGATGCTATAATTGCCAAGAATTTGGGCATATAGCTAAGGTTTGCAAGGGAATAAGAAGATGTGCCAGGTGCAGCGGAGATCACGAATATGGGAAATGTGGGGAAGAAGTGAAGCCGAAGTGTTGTAGCTGTGGAGGTAGTCACAGTGTTGCATTCTGGGGATGTGAAATGATGAAAAAGCAAGTGATAATACAGCAAATAAGAGTAAAGGAAAACCTGTCCTATTCTGAGGCTGTTAAAAGGTCAGAGAAAGAAAATAAAAGTCGTAAAAGGGAATATATGGAGAGAGCGACGAGAGAAGTCCAACAAGAACGTAAAGACCAGTGGGAGGAGAAGAAGAGAATGGTGACATTTATAGCAGGAGTAATAAATGCTACAGCAGAAATCAGATCTAAAACAGAAAGAATCCAGGTTATAGTAAAAGCAGCAATACATCACCTAGATATGGCAGGTTTGAAATGGGAAGAGGTGAGGGATGAGCTAAGTGTACAGTCTAGTCAAGAGATAACATGTGTGGGTTAATTATTGTGTTAATGTTACTCCTTCAGTGGAATGCAAGGAGCCTGATTTCAAACGGGCAAGAGTTCAAACAGATTATTGCTAACTGGAAAGAAAAACCAGACATTATATGTATTCAGGAATCCTGGCTAAAACCACGTTTGGATTTTGTCATATATGGGTATGTATCAATCAGACAGAATAGGGTAAATGGTAGTGGAGGGGGGTGTGTTACTTTTGTGAAACAAGGGGTGCAGCACAGGGTACTGGGTTTAGGGAGTGAATATGAGTATGTAGCAGTGGAGGTATGGGGTGTGGGGAAGAGATTTGTAATTATAAATTTTTATAACCCATGTAGAAGACTGCAATTAAATCAGCTTGAGGAAATAGAGGGGCAAGATAGTAGTAATGTTATATGGTGTGGGGACTTCAATGCACATAATACATTGTGGGGAAGTGAAAAAGTGGATATTAATGGGCAAGTGATAGAAGAGTTATTAGAGGAAAAAAATTTGGTATGTTTAAATGATGGAACTAAAAGAAGAATAGAGGTTAGTACTGGAAGGGAGTCTGCTCTAGATCTTACATTGGTGTCTAACAGTGTGGCAGCAATATGTAATTGGAAAGTGTATAAGAAAGGAACAGTAGGAAGCGATCACTATCCAGTTTTGTGTAAAATCAATATAAATGTGTCACAAGTTATAGAAGGAAGAGGAGGAAGATGGGTATTTGAAAAAGCTGACTGGGATAAATTTCAGAAAGAAAGTGACAAATATTTAAATCAGATTAAATATGATGACGATATAGAAATGCTTGAAAATAAAGTAAGGCAGGGTATAATAACAGCAGCGCTAGAATCTGTCCCAAAAAGTCGAGGTAAAGTAAAAAAGAAAGGAAGTGCCATGGTGGAATGAGGAATGTAAAAAAGCAGTCCAAAACAGAAATAAAGCATTTAAAATAATGAAAAGATCACACAATTTCACGCATATGATACAGTATAAATGTGCACAAGCAATAGTAAGGAAAACAGTAAGGCAAGCAAAAAGAGTATGTTGGAGGAATTACTGCAGTTCAATTGGGGACACTACACAAATAGGAGAAGTGTGGGCAATGATTAAAAAGATGGGTGGAGAAAGGAGAGATTGGAGCTACCCGGTGTTGAGCAATGAGAATGAAGTTGCAGTCACAAATAAAGAAAAGGCTGAAATGTTGGTAAATACGTTTGCCCAAGTTCACAGCTCAAATAATTTATCTGAAGAAGGGAAGAGGGGTAGAGAGAAAACTAGCACTGAAAATCTGGAGGCACTGAAGGCAATGGAAAGTGATGAAGGTGAACAAAATGTTCCATTTAGTATAGATGAGAACAAAGCACTGGCAAAAACTGGGAAGACTGCACCAGGGAAAGATGAAGTTTGTTATATAATGATAAAGCATTTGAGTGAGGAGGGGAAGAAGAAGTTACTGTTATTATACAATAAAGTATGGGAAGAAGGAAGATTACCAAAAAATTGGAAAGAAGCCATTATTATACCAATAAGAAAACCTGGGAAAGAGCCTAGTAAATCATCAAGCTATAGACCCATTGCCCTGACCTCTCATGTCTGTAAGCTAATGGAAAGAATGATAAATGAGAGACTAATGTATGTAATAAAAAAACAAGGTATGATGACTGAAAATCAAAGTGGATTTAGGAGAGGGAGGGGTACTATGGATGCAGTATTATGCTTGGAAGATGAGATACGGAAAGCTCAAATAAATAAAGAGACAGTTGTAGCTGTATTTTTCGATGTGGAAAAGGCATATGACATGCTATGGAGAGAGGGGTTGATGATGAAATTATATAAAATGGGAATTAAAGGAAGAATTTTTAAATGGATTAGGGATTTTCTGAAAGGCAGAACAATACAGGTTAGGACAGGAGAAGCGATGTCTAGCAAACATGTGGCAGAGAATGGAACCCCCCAAGGGAGTGTAATAAGTCCCACGTTATTTTTAATTATGATAAATGATATATATGAAAATGTACAAGGGGACATGGGGAGATCTTTGTTTGCGGATGATGGCGCAATATGGAAAAGAGGAAGAAATGTGAAGTATATAGTTAAGAAAATGCAAGAAGGTATCCAGCAGGTTGAGAGGTGGGGAATAAAATGGGGCTTTAAATTCTCTGTTGAAAAAACTAAAGTAATGTTTTTTACAAGGAAGAAAATTCATGAGGGGATTAATTTAAAATTATATGGAAATAGTCTGGAGAAGGTTAATAAATTTTGCTTTCTGGGAGTACATTTTGATCCAAGGCTAACCTGGGCGGAACACATAAGGAAGGTGGAGGATAAATGCAAAAAAGTAATAAACACAATGAGGTGTTTAACAGGACTGGAATGGGGTGCAGACTATCAATCACTGAAATATATATATGTAAGTTTAATAAGATCAAGAATTGACTATGGGAGTATGGTGTACGGATCAGCAGCCAAAACTGTACTTACAAGGCTTAATAAAATACAGGCTAGAGCATTAAGATTATGCTTAGGTGCAGTAAAAACATCTCCAGTATGTGCGCTTCAGGTGGAAGCGGGAGAAATGCCATTAAACATTCGACGTAAACAACTGTTGGTAAATTATTGGATTAATCTAAAGGGACATAGAGACAATCACCCCACTAAGAAAGTATTAAGAACTTGTTGGGAAAGGGAAAAAGTACAAAAGAATAGTTTTGGGTGGGTAGGAGATGAGTCAGCTAGAGATCTGGGGGTGAGTGAAGAAGAGTTCTGTCCAACTGTGATATGGCCTGACTATCCAGTGTGGAAAATGGAAACCATGAAAGTTGATTTTAAATTGCGTCAAATCAAGTCAATAAATAATAATTTAGACCTAGTAGATGAATTTTATAGATATGTGGAACAAAAGTATAGAGACCATATTCAGATTTACACAGATGGATCAAAAGAACCTGACACTGGAAGGACTGGATCTGCAATTGTTATAAGTAACCAGGGAAATGAAGAAAGCAAACGAACATCAAATAATCTGAGTGTGTATACAGTTGAACTGTATGCTATCAAGATGGCATTAGAATGGATTGGAAAGGAGGAAAAAATAAGCAAATACTTAATAGGAAGTGATTCATTGTCTGCACTGATCAGTCTCAAATCAGGGGTATCCAATAGCCGGCAGGATTTGGTATATACAATATTGATAACATATATGAGAATAAAAGAAAAAGGTAAAGAGATTCAGCTTATTTGGACGCCAGCCCACATAGGTATATTGGGAAACGAGAGGGTGGATAAATTAGCCAAGCAAGCAATTAAAAAAGATAGAATTGAAGTAAATATAAAAATGTCAAAGGCGGAAGGGAAATGCATAGTGTGGAAAGAAGCTGTGAGAGAATGGCAACAGCAGTGGGATAGAGAAATTAAAGGGAGACATTTATATGGCATTCAAAATAAAGTTGGTACTGAGAGGAACTGGGGAGGGACTAGGAGAGAAGAAACAATAATGACAAGATTAAGAATTGGACACAGCAACCTGAATAATACACTATACATTATAGGGAAACATCCCACAGGTCTTTGTGAGGTTTGCCAGACTTTTGAAACCATAGAACATGTACTTATAAATTGCAGAAGATATAAAGAACAAAGGAGGGAAATGATGGAAGAACTAAGAAAAGGTGGATTGGTTGGGACAGAGATAAAAGAGGTATTGAAAAGTGGGATGATTGGGCGAGGAAAGAAAAATATCTGTAACTTCTTAGTTGCAACTGGTTTGATGGATAGAATATAAGCGAAGAAAGAAGTAATCTGGAAATAGAGTGAAGAAACATCACAGGAAAAGTAACCAGAAGGTGGCGGTAGTGCAACAAGTACGGATGCAAGCCGCCGTAAAACTCCAAAAGAAGAAGAAGAAGAAGAAACTGGGTCAAGCATTAATGTGAGTTCTATTAAGTGGGTTATGTTTTGTTTTAGTTTAATTATAGTTGGCCTTTTGGTTTCTGCAGCTTTGAGTTTATATTTGCATTAGTATGTCTTTGTCTCTGTGTCTCCTAGCAGGATTAGCCTTTAGGAGAATTAGCCTTGTGTGTTTATCCTCATGTGTGAGTAACCTCCTTTGCATGTGTAGTTCTTAATCTGTATAAATACTAATCAGTGCACTACTAACCTGCTTAGATCTAAGTCTGTCTAGTCTCCTCGTCTGTTTAGATCATAGTCTGTTTAGGTACTAACATGTTTAGCCACTAACCTTTAGAGTTCTTAGTCTGTTTCATACCTAGTCTGCTGTGTACCTAGTCTGTCTGCCCCTTGGGTCTCTTGCTACCAGCCTGTTTAGCAATTAGTCTGTTTAGCTACTAGCTAGCTTAGCAGCTACTGTGCATAACAGCTAGTAGGTCTAGCCAAGTCTGTCTTGTGTGTTTATCCCCTGCATGTATAGTCCCTAGTGTTTAGTCCTCAAGTCTGTTTAGTGTCTTGTCTGGTTTGTATCTCATGTCTGTATTGTGTTAGATTGTGTAATCCCTAGTCTGTAAGTGTTTTGAGTTCTGTTTAGCACGCTCGATTTTAAGCATGTAAAGCCAACTTCCTTTGTTCATGTTTGTTTGGTTTGTTTATTAAAAGACTCTTTGGTTACACATCCCCCTCTGTGTCTATGCCTCACCTCATGCCCACAGTCCTACACCTAACAGTTCGTGACAATTATTAGAAATGTAGTACTAAGTTACTGTGGATTGCTACATCTGAGAGAAAGGGGGGAAATAAAGAGATTATAAAGAAATGGAATGAAAAAAAAAAACATTAAATAAACATAAATGAAACAAAACAAAAAGGAAAATATAATACATGGCAATAAATGAGAATCTTTTTAGTTAAAAGGAAAATCAGAAACAAATCCCAAAACAGATCAAAGAGAGAAGAAAAAGAAGAAATGAAACTTGTCAGATTTGCATTTTAAAAGATTGAGTAAGATTGTTGAATGTTCCTCTTTATTGTGATTCAGTGACTGACTCAGTGATTTGTCATGATTTTCGAAGCAAAGTGTCAGTGTTTTACAATTATATGCTCAGCATAATTTAAAGTTGAACACTGTCATAAACTGTTGTCTGTTATAAAGTTGTCTGTTGGAACTTTATGATGACATTGAAATTAATATCTTGATCTATCATCTACATTTTTTTCCAGGTATTTACTATTGTAGACAATTCAGGAGTGATGCATTACAAGCTTAATGTGCTTTAAAACATATTTAGAAGTGTGCACATTTACATAAGCAGGTTACGGTATTTTATTATACATTTTAAATCTTCAATCGGTAAAATAAATCTTAATAGTAATCATTTGCGGATAGTTGAAAAGTTAAAATGTTTTTGTAATCAATCTTTTTCTACTTTCTGAGATTAGGTTTTTGGTGTTAAAAGAAAATATAAAACTTGTCATTTTAAAATAGAATTGAAAGGATTATAATGGGGGGGGAGTCATTAATCAGCAGAAGTGTTTAAAAGTAAATACATTATATTTAAATAAAAAGTTCACTTACCAGCCAGCAGAGAAGCTCCAAAGACACTGACTGTGGAGAGAAAATGAAGCAAAAAGATTTTATTGAACCAGACCATACATATTTATTTTTTTTCCAATAATCTTAGTAACAATAAGCTAAATTAACTGCAATATAAACGAACTTTAGCTATTTTGAGAGCCACAAGCTACTACATGGTTAAGTGCTGGAGGGAACCTATCATTAATCGCATGAACTATGCATGAACATCAACTATAAGTAAATATGATGCACATAAATGATACACATAAAACAAAATACACTAAACTAAAGCTGTGTATATTGCAACTGATTTTATTTCAGGACTGGAAATATGGTGGAATTGTATTACATTATTTATAATTATTATTTAATTAATAATATTAAAATAATTATTATAATTATTTAGATTTGTATATAAAATTGTATATAAAAATAGAATTATTATATTTGTATATAATATTAAAAAAAATTTAACACTATACAAAGACTAATACTTATATTAAAATATTTATTCATGTCCTTATAAAAGTCTTGAATATACCTAAAAATAAATGGAGAGAGAGTCTCAGCATCCTGTTCCTTGAGGTGTCACTTGGTCCTAATTAGGGGTCCCAGTTCTGCCGTCTTCTCACAGTGAAACTCATGAGGTGATGAGGCTTATGGTCTTTTTCTATACATTTAAAGAGGTGGAGTTATTATTTTGTCCACCTCCTGTTTCTGTGACCAGTTAAAATGTAAAGTTAATATCACTTCCACTCTATTATAAACAGTTGTTTATACTACTGCACTAAACTGTTGTAATGAGTAGAGTCGTGCAGAGAGCTTTAGATGTAAAGGTGCTCAAAGGTAACAAAGGACACATGGAACATGGAATGTTACAAAAAAATGCATTATACTATATGACTGTACTGGACCCCACCCAGTTTACTCACTTTAATTAGTTATTGTGCATGTTTGTGTGTGTGTGTGTGTGTGTGTGTTTCTAAATATCATGGATTGACATCAATCTTGCCTATTAGTAGATGGGACTGGATTAAATTACTTTTTATAACGGCATTTTTGGCCATGACCCAACACGGTCTATGATGTCACTGTGGTCAATTTTTTTTAACATCTTTCTGTTAGTTTGTCTCTGTCCCCTGCCTTGCTGTTTCCTGCACACATTCTGTTGAATGTGTAATTATATCTGTTTTTCTTTCTTTCTTTCTCTCTCTCTCTCTCTCCATCCCCACATCTGACCTATTACTTTTCCTTACCTCTGCCAGCTTGTTTTTTTATTTTAAAAAAATCCTCTATTAACCCTCTTGTCATGATCTTACTAATTAATTGTATTGATGGCATGATAACTATGAAAAAAATATGACACATAAATGATACACATAAAAGATAATACACATTAAACAAAATACATTAAAGCTGTGTACAGTATACTGTAACCTGAACCTGAAAAAAAATTTGTGCTGACCATCTGCCTGCAGCATTCCTACAACTATCAGCCAGTGAATGTCATCATATTATCTAAACTGACTGAAGGTAACAAAGCCACTTTATTTACAGCTAAATTATTATTATTATTATTATTATTATTATTATTTTCATTCGTGGACCTGCAAAAAAGGCTTTGAAAGGTCACTTTGGACATTAAGGAGGAATAGGACAGATGCTGAAGTATCATTCCCACCCTGCTTAATGGCAAGAAACACTTGTTAAAGAGGTCATATATGTTTCTGGACAAAAACATATACAATCTCTCTTTAGCATAAAAAAAAAATCATAAATAAGATTTTCTTAAAACCCATGCTGTTTGTTTGAGAATCATGTTAGAGCCCATAAAGCCCATTAACCTTCAAAATTGTAACTCCCCCTTGTTACTCCTGTTCATTTACTATAGTAACTACATAGATGTTTAATATAAAGTTGTCTTTAAGGTTGAGCTGCTTGGAACAGCTTCTCTGGACTTGGACTGGAGGGATGAAAAATGTCAACTGTGAGGGTCCAGACCAGTTGTAGTTGGGTGGATATTTTGGCATTCCTGTGTGGTCTTTGCCCGATTGTTTTATACTCATTTGGAAACCATAGAAAATCACATAAAACTTTATAAATTGGGTAGGTTCAGTCTCAAGTGAACGCTCACAGTGACCACAGACCCCTATTGACTATCTGCCTTAGGTATTATTACAGATATGGGCGTTTCTTTGCAGGTCTTTGTTTCCTTCATTTTGCTCCCTCTTTTCTGTGCATTGCTTAACTTTGTGACTTTATAGGTTATTTGAATACTGTTGATTTTTGCTCTGAAGGTACTGGCTTACTAAGCTTAACCACCATTCATTAACCCTGTGGCATAATTTTATACTTACATACTCTTCCTTTAGCCATTGCGTGCAAAAGTTACTTCTCCTTTTTAATGCTCACTTGATCATTATGCACGGCAATGTTGTAACCCTAACTCTTGCTACACCCTGGGTAATCCAACCCATTGCATCAATGTGCGTGTATTTCAAGAACCTACAACGTTTTCTTGCTGTTAAAGAGTAAGAGAAGTTTGTTTTACCTTACAGAGTCAAATAAATTAATATGTGATATTTATCACTTTAGGTGATAACCATGACCATGCAGGTGAAACTGTTTGTATCAAACAGGTTTTAAACAGATTACAGAAAATGTAGCAGATGTACAGTATAAGATGCATAAAAAGATAAACAAACCCTCTGTGACATCACTCATAGGTTTTCTGTAGTAATTTTAAAACTCAGTGTGGGAGCTCTCCATCTTGGTAGGAGGTGATGCCACCTAAATCCTGGTTAATCCATAAATGGGCAAATGGGGGAACGAAAGGAAACTGGCTGTTGGTTAGACTATGCCTAATAAGCCACAGTTAACTATGGAGTGATATCCTGGACAATATTCAAAAGAAATTGCAAATTACATTTGCAATTGCGTTTCCCATATGTGGACGCACAAAGTGTGCCAAAATGCAATTGCAAACTTTTGCAATACCGTTTGCTGTTTCGCCTTCGTGAACACACACTGACTGCCAAATTTCAAATAAAAAAGAAAAGTACATTTGCATTTGTATTTCCCATGTCTTACAACTCATGAGCCTGCCATATTTAAACAGCAAAAGCAATGACCACGTTTGCTTTTTCACTTTCTCTGCGTCGCGCGTCAAGCCGGCCAAAATTCAAACGCAATCGCTAATCCATTTGCAATTGCATTTCCAACACGTAACACAGAAACCTGACAATCAGCATCAGGGGCGGGTCTATACTGTGGGGCGGGATTGTGTGGGGAGTGACGTCCCTCGCAGTCACCGACCAAGAGGGGGAAATTTAAGCAATGGAGGTGAACCGAGATTATCTCATTTGTATTTGGACTTTAATAGTGCCAACCTCAAACGCGCAGCGCCGAACTTTTGTCAGCACATCACCTGCCCCACCAGGGGCGAAAGGACACTGGACCACTGTTACACTACAGTCAAGGACGGCTACAAGGCACAATCTCGCCCTCCGTTTGGTAAATCCGACCACGCCGCCATCTTCCTCATGCCAAAATACAAACAAAGGCTGAAACAGAACGTTCCGGTGCAGAGGGAGGTCGTGCGCTGGACGGACCAATCGGTGGCTGCGTTACAGGACGCACTCGATGACGCAGACTGGGACATGTTCAGAAACAGCTTCGATGATGACGGAAGCGGTTGTGGGATTCATCGGGAAACTAGTGGACGATACCGTAGAAAAAAAGATTATTAAAACGTTTTCCAACCAGAAGCCGTGGGTGGATAAAACCATCCGCGACGCTCTGAGATCTCGCACCGCTGCCTACAACACGGGACTCGCGTCGGGGGACATGGAACCGTACAAGGCTGCGTCATACAGCGTCCGGAAGGCGGTAAAAGAGGCAAAGCAGCGCTACAGGAGAAAACTAGAGTCACAACTCCAACAGAGTGACTCTAGGAGCCTGTGGCAGGGACTAAGGACAATAACGGATTATAAAACACCAACAACCGGTATGACGAACACGGACGTGACTTTTCTACGCTCGCTTCGAGGCTGCAGCTAAAGACGCTAGCGATGCTAATGCTAGCGGCGCTAACGGCTGCAGACAGGAAGTCACTGCCAGCACCGGAAGCGCGTTCATCATCACAGAGCATGACGTGAGGAGAGCCTTCAAGAGAGTGGAAAGCAGCAGGACCAGACGGCATCTCAGGCCGTATTCTCAGAGCCTGCGCAGACCAGCTAGCACCTGTGTTCACTGAGATATTCAACATTTCTTTATCTCAGTCGGTGATCCCCACATGCTTCAAAGAGTCCATCATTGTTCCTGTCCCAAAGAAACCTCATCTTGCTTCCCTCAATGACTATCGCCCTGTAGCCCTCACCTCAGTAGTGATGAAGTGCTTTGAACGCCTGGTCAGAGACTTTATCATTTCATCACTACCCGACACACTGGACCCACTTCAGTTTGCATACCGCCAGAACCGTTCCACAGACGATGCAATCTTACATCTCTTCCACACATCACTTACTCACTTGGACACCAGAAGGGGGAATTGTGTTAAATTGCTCTTCATCGACTACAGCTCTGCATTTAATACCATAATTCCCTCCACACTTACCACCAAACTGGAGCACCTGGGACTCAGCTCATCTATGTGTCAGTGGATCTCCAACTTCCTTACTGGCAGACCACAGGCAGTAAGGATGGGCGGACACGTCTCAGCCTCCATCACTCTCAGCACTGGAGCCCCCCAGGGTTGTGTTCTGAGCCCCCTGCTGTACTCTTTGTACACATATGACTGTGTGGCCACTACCAGCTCCACCACCATCATTAAGTTTGCTGACGACACCGTTGTGGTGGGCCTGATCTCTGATAACAACGAGACGGCCTACCTGAAGAAGATTAGAAATCTGGAGAACTGGTGCCAGAGGAACAACCTCCTTCTAAACGTCAGTAAAAACAAAGGAGTTGGTAGTGGACTTCAGCACCAAGCGGGAGAGGAACTACCAGACCCCCGTCATCAACGAGAGCCCAGTGGAGAGAGTGGACAGCTTCAAATACCTCGGTGTTCACATCACGCAGGATCTGTCATGGTCCTGTCAATCAACACCGTGGTGAAAAAGGCCAGACAGCGTCTCTACCACCTCAGACGCTTGAGAGACTTCCGACTGCCCTCTAAGGTGCTTAGGAATTTCTACTCCTGTACCATAGAGAGCATCCTGACGGGAAACATTACGACCTGGTTTGGAAACAGCACCATGCAGGACAGACGAGCTCTACAGAGGGTGGTGCGATCAGCTGAGCGCATCATCCGCACCGAGCTCCCTGACCTGCACTTGATCTACAGCAAGCGGTGCTGGACCAAGGCCAGGAAGATTGTGAAGGACCTCAGCCATCCCAACAATGGACTGTTCTCTCTGTTGAGGTCAGGAAAGTGATTCCGCTCCCTGAAGGCCAACACAGAGAGACTGAGGAGGAGCTTCTTCCTGCAGGCAATACAGTCTCTCAATCACAATCACACCACCACACAGTACTGACCCACACATATGCTTTTTACACACACACTGGACATTCTGGACATTTGTTTACACTATTGGCCACTGCACAACTACACTTCGTGGTCATCAAATCACAAATCACTTCAGCACAAATCACTTTAAGCATATTTGCACTGCACAAGTCACTTTTAATAAATGGATTGCACAACCATGAACATAACCGTTCTCTTATTACCATTTATTCGACTGCTCTTATTGTTTTACATTTTTTCAGATATTTTCTATATATTTTCTATATTGTGTATTTTGTGTACAGATATTTTATTTTTAACTTTTATTTGTATATTTTTATTTTTATTTTATTCTTCTCTAGTTAAACTTACCCTTTATTTTAATTTTCATATTTATTTCCTATTCATATACTTAGGTCACGAGCAGTTGTCTAAGCATTTCACTGCATATCGTACTGTCTATGACTGTGTATGTGACAAATAAAATTTTAATTTGATATTTGTTTATCAAGAAATAAACTCACAAAAATGACAAATTGCATATTTTCTTACTCTAAAGTGGACAGAGAAGCTATTAGAAACAAATTTTTTTTAGATCTTCTCCTGTTACAGCCTGCTGGAGCTAAATCTTTCAAAAACGCTGCTTACCGGCGCTTTATAGAGATTGAGTCACTAAGGGACCGTCTAAAAAGTGCATGACCAAGACTTAACCATTTGTTTACAGAAGAATACACAAGACTACAAAGGAAGACCTCACAGACCATCAAACATATTACACTGTTAGGCTAGGATTATTTGTTTATTTATTTGTTAAATTGATTAATAATTATTTCAATGTAAATTTTAAAATAAATGATTACACAGACAATTCTTGTGGCAATAAAATAGATAATTTGATAATTAAGAGTTAGGGTGTTTTTTTATTATTACAATAATAATAATAATTGTAAAGATTTATATAAAAAAGAATGCACTTTGGTACAGTCTATTATGAGTTGCAAAAATGACAATTAAATCAACAAAACTCAATAATTTTGCTATAGAAATTTAGCGTTTAGAAAATGTAAAACCAACTGTACTATAATGCACTCTATCCTTGCTAATAACTACAACCCTTCCCTTTGCAATATTCAGTTTGATATTAATTCAGTACATTTTTTTATTAATTAAAAAAAAAGAAAAAGGAAATCAAACTGAAACTGATGGAGTGGCTTATAGTACAACTGGTTTTACATGTGCAATCCACATAACGAAAAAGCTATTGATTTTTTTTTCAATGTTATGCGCTAAAATGCCTCCCTGCCATGGATTGCCCCCCACCCCCCCCCACATAACCTCTATTAAATATCATATTAAAACAGAAATTAATAGGTTTATGATTTACAAATTGCACCAAACGAATTTGATTATAAAATAAGCAATATAAAAAAAGACATGTTGTATAGGGGAAAAAATATATAAATTATATATATTTTTCATATATATATGTATATTTTTTATTGCTTATTTATAATAATAATCGCTTCATGAAATTTTTCATCATAAACAATATTTATTTTGTGTAAACATTTTTGTATTACATGACAAACCCCTGCAAAATAAATGTTCCACAAAATAAACATTATATGAGAATTTGTATTAAGTGTCTTGATTTTCGTGTATTAATTTGTCACGTGCCCAGGGTTAATTATAATAGTAATAATATATTAAATAATAATAATAATAATATGAATTTTTTTTATTATGATGTCCTAATATATTTGATAGCGATTTTGTGGGGGGTGCATTCCGTGACAGGAGGCATTTTAGCGCATAACACAACTTTACTGCGGTTCACCTCCATTGTTTAAATTTCCCCCTCTTGGTTGGCGACTGCAAGTGACGTCACTCCCCACACAATCCCGCCCTACAGTATAGACCCGCCCCTGACACTGATTGACAAGTTTCTGTGTAATGTGTTGGAAATGCATTTGCAAATGGATTAGCGGTTGCATTTGAATTTTGGCCGACTTGATGTGCGACGCAGAGAAAGTGAAAAAGCAAACGTAGTCATTGATTTTGCTGTTTAAATATGGCAGGCTCATGAGTTGTAAGACATGGGAAATACAAATGCAAATGTACTTTTCTTTTTTATTTGAAATTTGGCAGTCAGTGTGCGTTCACGAAGGCGAAACAGCAAACGGTAATGCAAAGTTTGCAATTGCATTTGAATTATGGCACACTTTGTGCGTCCACATATGGAAAACACAATTGCAAATGTAATTTGCAATTCCTTTTGAATATTGTCCGGGATATCGCTTCATAGTTAACACAGGCTAGCTAGCTTAGACAAAATGCTAAGGTGGTTTGCATTAATTTATATAATCATACTTTGCATTTGATTAAACTCCATCATCCATACCCTACAATGATTCCAGTTAGCTGGTTAGCCAAAGTTATTCATTATCATTTTAGAGACAGATAGTAGTTTGACAGTCAAATTAGCCACACCCCTAATTGTGCATAATTTTATGGCTTAATATAATTTAAACTGATGATCTACATAACAAATTCACCCCTGTACAGTTTTTATAAATGAGAAATCTAGTCATGGTAACCGAAATATTTTTTCTTTGTTTATTTCTGTTGTTAAGTTGGATATTTTAACATGACACTATATGACGCTTTTGAAACCATTTTAGTGGTCATTTGGGCAACTGCATATACAGATGGAGCCACGCCAAATAGCCGCGGCCGTGTGAATTGCGTACGAATGGCGTACGGCTGCCCTATGCACGCCGTAATCCCCCCTCCTTTTCCTTCGAGAAAGGCGTGTCAAGATCTCACAGTAAACACGCCCATTTAAGCCCTATTTATGTATTTACCTGGTTCCACCACTAGATGGCGCTTCGTTCTCAAGGACACGTTAACACAAGCCAGCAAATTAGCTGCGCTGAGTTGCAATCACGTGATTTTAACAACCCACCCCCGCCGAACTGACGCTGCCAAACTGCACTAGAGATGAAGATGGCGGATTAATGGACTATTCGCGGTAAGTGGTGTTTTAATGTATACATTTTTTTTGGGATTAGTTTACAGTTTATTTCCCAGTTTAATTTTTGTATTGGCCATTTTGAAAATCACTGGCAGCACCAGCAGCGGTCAGATGTAACTTTAGATAACTTAATGATCTGTTTACCAAGTCTGGAGTTAACATTACAGTTTACTGTCAGTGTCACAAACTCACAGTGTCACTCCTCTTTAACTAAAAAAGACACTAAAGCTTCAAAAATACTATTAATGTCCCTATTAGAAAAGCTGCACTACCCGATAAAGAGTGTTTGTGCTCTATAAAAATGCCTTTAGAGTCTGACCGCGTGTTGTCTGGATAAATTCAGCATTTATTTATTCTTTGGGTAAGAGTTAATCTGCAGGTTATATCTGTGAATATAATGTAATGCAGTTCATGAAGGACACAAGCTGAGGATAGATGTACAGGAGCTCGCGAGCTAAACGCTCATAACCGGGTTCATATTTTTCTCAACTTGGCCGTGACTTTGCGCAGTAGCGCGAGCGCTTAGTTACCGAGCTGGATAAAAACTCTGAGGTGTTTATCAGTTAAGGAGTGGGGGGAGGGGAGGTGTGCGTGTGTGGGGAGGTGGGGGGGGGGCTTTAGTACTCGGGAAGTTATAGTTCGGCTTCAGATATGAACTAATGTATACGAGTGTTATATCGCCTAACTTATTTGTATAAAAAGCGCATGAAGTAAATTCTCGGTTAATTTAACGCAGACGATAATACAGACAGACCGGGGTTAACACTAACAAAGTTCAATGGTTAAAGTTACCCCAGTTTATTTACATTCCAGAATTCCCCAAAACAGTATTTTACACACTCTGTGGTGTAGGTTTACTAATATATTTTATATTTATTACAACTAGATATTCTGTAAAGTTTATTTATCTTTGTCTTTTCTAAATTCTCCTGTTTTCTTTAAGCAGAGCTCTGCTGTGGAGGATTTGGGGGTCAGACGGATGACGGTTGGCCTTTTGGAGCTACTGGAGGAGCCTGAACAAGCTGTTGAGGGAGCTGTAGAAGGGATGACGTCACAGTGCAACAGCTTTAGAATGATGTTTGGTCGGGTCTACTGTATATTCTGAACATAGAATTGCAAAACGTTTGATACTTTAGGGGGGAAACAAAGAATTAAACAGTTCCATCTTTAATATTTAAAAAAATGATATTTTAATATGACCTTTAAGCAAAAATTAAACATGTTTTCACCTGTTTAATACAAATTATTGTTTTAACTTTTACTAGTTTTGGAAGAATACATTTTATTTTTAAAGTCATGTGTGCGTGTTTTAATTGTTGGGGGATTGTTTGTGTATTTAAAAATACATTTACTTAAACCAACAACTTCAATGTGCAAAAAATGTGACCCGACGTTTTAAATAGTCAAAGAGTTGGGCTAATAATAATGATAATAATAATAATGATAATATTAATAATAATATATTATAACAATAATAATAATTATTATTATTATTATTAACACTTGATCATATGTATCTGTGCTAGTTTGTGTTTGTGATTATAACCATTATAATAATTTTTTTATCAGTATAATTTTTTTGGGGGGTTTAAGAACTCCATTAAAAGAGCAAAGACAAACTTAGAAGGAGTGGAAGGTAAGAAACCTTAGTGGAGAATACTGACTATGACATGGTGCTAATTGCTCTGTGTGTGTGTGTGTGTGTGTGTGTGTTTGGCGGGGGGAGGGGTACTTCAGACTTACTTGTCTGTGCCCAAATGTTTGTGTTAAAGCAACGGAGAAATGCAGGAGCGCGCACACACACACACACACACACACACACACACACACCTCTCATCCACAAACGCTTTAACTGTTGTCTTGTAAATCGTTGATTCAACCTATGAACACAGCTGTTCAGCATCAGTCCTAAACACAAATGCAGGGTCTGTTTTTGTCCTTAATTAAAAGACACCAATATGTTAATAATTTACACAATGATAACATGTTTATGTTTAATGTTTATTTTGCGGGAAAAGGTAATAAGCAATATTTAAAATAAAACAAACCAGGAAGTAAGTGTTTCATACATTAAAGTGCGTTGTATAACCAAGTGCCCCAACAGACATAGCAACAGTGTGCAGAGTGTGTGCGCTGTGGGGGATTGGAAGGTGAACGAAGATAATCATTTACAAGACAAAAGACGTTCAGAGGTGTGTTATGCCCTAAAACGCACCCCCCCCCCCCATCTTTAAAGAAAAGCCGCCGCCCCTTTTCATTCAAACGCGTTAGCGAGTGTTTTTCTTTCCCTACGCTCGGTTTTGTGAACACAGTTGTGTTCAGTAACACGATGGAACCAATTACCTAAACAGCAGCAACAACACCCATTATGATCACACTTTGTTGAATTTATATTGCTTAAATATAATGAAATTATATAATATCCAATCAAACATCACGTTATTAAAAGTAACGAATTTGTCACTACTCTTCTCTTATACAGCACGGCTAAAAAGATAATAAAAATTACACCAAAGTGCTGCAGGTTTGGTGTCCGTGAGCTTTTCCTAATCAGAGTTAGACGGGGGGCATTTTGTGGCTGATCCAGTTACACTTAGATATTACACAGAGGAGAGTTCACTTCTGTTCTCTTCATCCTAGTTTAATTTCATCTCATGAAATAATAGTAAGTTTTGGAAAGTCTGAGTTCATCTCCCCAGCCAGTGTTGTGTATGGACAGGGTAGCATCATGGCAGGATTGGTGTCATTTTAATTAGCTTTTTAGCCGTGCTGCGTAAGAGAAGAGTAGTGACAAATTCATTACTTTCGTTACTAGACTATTTTGTCTGCAAGTGAAATACATCGATACGTTAATAATTTACACCACGATAACATTACTGCAAAAGGATCTGAAGAGACGTGACTTTGAGATGTTCACAGTATATTCGAACCGTAGACAGTGTTTATTTTGCAGAACATTACAAAACAGCCATGTCCAATAAAACAGGGCATCTTTAATAAGCCACATTGGTTTCGAGTTAGAAGTAAAATTAACGAAAGACTGAGAAGCCCCGTAAACTTGACCCTGACAATAATACTCGATTGTTTTTATATTTATGGTTTTTTTTATATATATATATATATTTTAATGTTCAAATTAACGTTTCAGAGTAGCCTATATAATTTGTCTTGTCATCTGTTTACAGCGTTGGCTGATTTTGTGATTGAGACCCATGGGTTACATTTAAATATTTTTATTATTAGTAGTAAGCCAGGCTTTAGTAACCTTGGATAAATCACAATATAAGCCCTCTCTCGCGCACGCGCGCGCTCTCTCTCACACACACACACGTACACACACAAACAAATAAAACATGAAATCGCGTAAAACCAAATGAAACTATGGCAAAAATATATAAGCAGTAAAAATTACAGTAGTATCCTGTAGGTGATCCTGCGATAACAGGCGCTGACCCTCTGACCTGTTTAGTTCTGTTAGTATTGTTTTCAGGTGTGAATGTTTATGGGGATTTAATCTGTCTCTCCTGCGCATCTATTCACCGTAGTGATAAGTGATTAATGTCCCATCAGATCTTTGATGGGGGAACGTTATGCTGGTTAAATGACTAAAGACATACTGATCCGTATGGACAGATATTTGCTCCAGATATTATGCGTTATTAATCGATTTGTTATGCCAATTTTTGACTATCAGCAAAAAAAAAAAACATCAGCGAAAACATAAAAAATATAACGAAACCAAACTCAAGCAGAAGTTAAAATTTAAGCTTTACTTTGCAGCAAAATATTATCTACCGTTTTCTATTAAACGGAAATAGATAAAATACACTGTAATGTAAAATACTGTACATAGCCTGCATTTGTATTCCATACCTACAACGACCGGTATAGATAAATTACAGATGTTACCATGTCTTTAAGGATTATTAATGATGTCGTTAAAAATATTGCAATAAGTAGTTTTATTAATTAATTAAATTAATCATTAATTAAAAATAGCATAAGCATCATGGGTTGTGTATTGAGTGATTTAAATCTGTTTTATGAATCGTTTTTTATCCCTCTTTTTTACCACATCATCTATTTATGAAACTATGTTGACGTAAGTTATGTTATATATACATACATATATATATATATATATATATATATATATATATATATATATTAAATATAGTAACCGGCTGCTTGGACACTGCAGTTAACTGAAGCAGTCAATGCTCCATCTGGCGGAATTATACAGCATTGCAACCATCTTTTTAGAAAGCGCATGGGGGCGTTTATGGGGCGGGGCATCGTTAACTACGTCATCGCGGGGGATCACATTCCGTGCACGGATCAATCATGGTCCTGTCATGGTCCTGTCATGGACCTATCATGCTCCAAGCGGCTGTTTGACGTGGCTCCCACTGTATTGGCACTTCTGCATTGGACTCATTTTTCAGAACTGGAGGTTGCCCCTTTGCCTTCATCCCTGGAATAGCCTCTCTGGAACTGCACTGGAGGCATAAACCCTGCCATTCCAAAAGTGGTGCTTAGATAAGGGTGTCAAATATCAATCCAAATTTTCTTATTGGTAATTAAGTGGTTTAAGCTGTAGTGATAGTGAAGGTCTACCCTGCTACTCCTAAAAATAACTTCACTAGTAAGTATCCTTAGGACCTGATCTGCCATAATCTTTTCATAGCAAAGAGTCTTGAGATAGGTTGGGGAGCAAAGTATACACTGCTGCATCTATCATTCTCAGAAAAAATAACAATGCCAAGTTTGGAGCAGCCTTCGACATGGAACAACTTTAGTCTTTAGTTCACTTTAGTGAATGCTATGATGTGCGGCCCTGTAATTGAGACACACCTGATGCAAGAGTGTGTAATAGAATGTTTCGAGTATAGGACGTTGAAAAGGTTAAGCTCTTGTCTGGTTATTTGGTGTCAAGAATATTAAAGGTGATGTCACTGTGTTGCTCAGTTTTTTCTCCACTTGTTAATGAAACACTTGGCCATGTTACAAGGTAATTTATGCAACAAATTTTAATAGATAATACAACATATCTGTGGCAAAACTGTAAAAGAGAGAACTACAAGAAAGATTAATGCAAAGTGCTGGCATTCAATAGCAAGCTGGTATTCTAAGGTTACATTTTTAGAAAAATAAGAAAGTACATGTAATTAATTAATTAAATATACAGTAGGTGGACAGGCAGTATGCGACTTTTACCGTCGCCGTGCACGGCAACTGCATTTGAGTTTGTGCGTTTGCTGGCTTTTACCGCTGAGTGGCGCTATATAACTACAGACTGACTCCTCAGGCCTTAGTTCGTTCTCTCCAGGATTAATGAGTCGCAGCTCGGCTATAGTCGCATGTAGTTGCAGATAAAATCAAGTAAACCATTGTAACTAAACAAATTCATAATCACAGTATTAACATTACAGTACAAATTTATAGTTACAATTATTTAAAAAATATTTTTAGGATTGAATTTAAGCAACGTAAACGTTAACACACTGAGCCTTTAGATTTTATGTGTAATTAGAAAAGCTACACGTGTAGGGTCTTGTGTCATCTTTTATTTTGTGTTCTTTAAATTTGTAGTAGATTTATTAACTGAAATAAATTAAACTAAACGCCCATAAAATTAAAACACTGTCAGATTAATGTGCTAAAACTATATAGTAAAACTATATAAGCTACACAGCCTTTATAAGACTCTAATTTTATTTGGGTGCGCTCACAATGACGAAAAAACTCTGATTTTGTTAAATAAAGAAAGTAAACAGGGTGCGCTGTTCTGTATTGTTTTCAGTGAACTTGAGCGCGTCAGAAAATGAGCCGAGACTCCGTGTATACTCGCTTCACAGACGTGAAAAATATATACTTATAGAAACCGAAATGTCTGCTTTTATATAAACTAATGGAAAACAAATTATTAGATTATGTAATTCGTATGTAAAGTGAATTGTAGGCGCGTTCACTTGTGCGCAGACGACGAGATGACATTATCACCATCAGCACAGCCGAAACCAAAGAAATCACTAATTTATTAATTAATTATTAAAATGGTCAGAGTGAGTTTCATTGCTGTTTTTCCCGAAGCATTCATAATCATTGCTCTACTTCTGCCGGTGCGCTCTGGAAAACTTTACGCGTGCTGATGCAGGATCACATACACATACATACATACATACACACACACACACACACATACACACACACACACACATACAGATACATGTACGTCTGTATGAATAAATTGTTCAAATGTATGTATCTCATTGCTGTGCTGTTTGGGGAGGGACGTGCTAATGACGATTTGGTCTGCTGTGTGTGTGTGTGTGTGTGTGTGTGAGAGAGAGAGAGAGAGAGAGAGAGAGAGAGTGTGTGTTTGTGTGTGTCAACTTATCAATGAATTATTAAAATGGCCAGTCAGTTTCCTTGCTGTTTTCCCCGACGCATTCATAATCATTAGTCTAGTTCTGCCGGTGCGGTGTTTCTTATCCCCACCCCGTTAAAACGTCGTATTCAGACGCTCGCCAGCGAGAGGTTGTGCGCGCGCGGTCCACTACAAAGCAAACATATGTTAATATATAATAAAGCAGCTCACACCGGCGTGCGTTTTGCACAGCTCCGCAAAGACAGCGCTTATTTAACACGTATAGATGTGTGTTTGTGGTATTTCTGGGAAAGAAAAATCTCTTATAAATCTCTCGATTCGACGTGAAAGAGCGTACGCGCACCATGTTCTCTTTGCTGTTTGAGTTCAGCTTCGTGTAGATTCATGCCAATTTACCGTTATTTAATCACTGGAATGGAAGAGATAGAAAGTTTCCTTATCATAACAAGCCTTATATTGTTTTATATAGTTTCTCCAAATGTGTAAAGGAAGGAACAGCTGATTTACACCTGGGGAGGGTAATTTGTTTGCATTTGAATGTGTCTGCTGTGTGTGTGTGTGTGTGAGAGAGAGAGAGAGAGAGAGAGGTGTCGAGAGGTCTTACATACTGATGAAAAGTCGTGGGTTATTCACTGAAACATACTGTAGGCTCTGCTGGAAAACGTCTCTAGGGTTACGTCCGTAACCCCAGTTCCCTGAAGGGGAACGAGACGCCGCGTCACGAAGTGACAGCTATGGGGATTGCTTCCAGAAATCGCGTCTTGAAGACATATATAATCAACTTCATATATACGTCATCGCCTTAGCGACGCAGCCGCGTCTGACGTCGGCACGCAGAAGAGTATAAATAGGTGTCAGACAAACCTACTACAGCTTCCGAAAGCTCACAAGCGCCCAGGCGCATAAGTATGGCAACATGACGCGGCGTCTCGTTCCCCTTCAGGGAACTGGGGTTACGGACGTAACCCTAGAGACGTTCCCTTTCAGGGGAACTTCGAGCCGTGTCACAAAGTGACAGCTATGGGGACGAGAATGCTCACTCCGCCATGCTTATAGGTGCCTGGCCTGAGCCGAGAGCACCTGAGAGGACGGAGTTGGGTCGAGGTCGACGGCGTAAAATTTAACAAATGTGTGCGGGGTGGACCACCCGGCGGCGTCGCAGACCTCTTGAGGTGTCGCCCCCGCAGCCAGAGCCTTGGAGGCCGCCATTCCTCTGGTGGAGTGCGCCCGGACTGAGAGCAGAGAGGCTTCACCAACTGCACCATAAGCCATGGAGATGGCCTCCACAATCCACCTACTGAGCGTATGCTTGGTCGCTGGTAAACCCCGCTTTTGGGGGCCGAAGCACACGAATAGCTGGTCAGACCGTCTCCACGCCGAGGAGACGTGGACATAGTGACGGAGAGCTCTAACCGGGCAGATAAGGTTTAGCCTCTCCTGTTCCGGCGTCAGGAAGGGTGGAGGACTGAAGGCCTTGAGCACCACTGGCCTGGTCACTCTAGTAGGGACCTTGGGAATATATCCAGGTCTTGGATGTAGAAATGCCTTGACTAGCCCAGGGGCAAAGTCAAGACAGGATGGTGCTACCGAGAGCGCCTCCGGAGGGTAGGTGATCTGGAGGCGCTCTCGGTAGCACCATCCTGTCTTGACGGTACTTGTGTACCGTTTTCTCCGTGGCGCGTGGAGGTTAAGACCTTCAGTTCACTCCAGGGTACCCTTGTGGGACCTCTCCATGGAGTGAACTGAAGGTCTTAACCTCCACGCGCCACGGAGAAAACGGTACACAAGTGGGTCACGGCCCAGAGATCTTTTCCCCGCAGGGGAACGGAATGCGGAAATGGCGGCCACATAAACCTTTAAAGTGGACGGGGCTGACCCAGCAGAGAACCCCTCCTGCAGGAAGTCCAGTACGGTCCCGACAGGGCACTGAGCGGGATCCAGCAGCCGGTTCCTGCACCATGAGGTGAAAACCCCCCATTTGGCAGTGTACAATTTTCTCGTGGACGGGGCTCTAGAGCTAAGTATGGTGCTGACTACTTCCTGGGAAAAGCCAGCGTCTATGAGGTGCGCCCCTTCAGAGGCCACGCCCATAGATTCCACAGCTCGGGTCTTGGATGGAGAATCGATCCGTGAGCTTGGGACAATAGATCCCTCCTGATCGGCAACTGGAGAGGCTGTCCGTCCAGGAGAGACACTATGTCTGAGAACCATATCCGGGTGGGCCAGCGAGGGGCCACTAGAAGGAGCCGAACTTTCTGCTGGCAGACCCGCTCTAGAACCGCCGGGAGCAGTGCGACCGGGGGAAAAGCATACAGGCGTCTGTGTGGCCACTGATGCACTAGGGCATCCAGGCCTAGAGGCGCTGGTTGTATAAGGGAGAACCAGAGTGGACAATGGGTCGTGTCGCGAGACGCGAACAGATCGACCTCTGCTCGCCCGAACTCCCTCCAGATCATCTCGACCACCTCTGGATGTAGACGCCACTCCGTTGCTGACAACCTCTGTCTGGACAGAAGGTCTGCCCCCTGATTGAGGCACCCTGGGACGAACATTGCCCGTAACGAGAGAAGCTTGCCCCGGCCCCACAGGAGGATCTGGGACGCCAATTTGCACAGTGAGCGTGAACGCAGACCCCCCTGATGATTGATGTAGGCGACCACCGCTGTGTTGTCGGTGCGAACCAACACATGCTGGCCCCTGACATCTGGAAGGAAGTACTTCAACGCTAACCAGACTGCCATCATTTCGAGAGCATTTATGTGCCAGTCGCGCTGATGTTCCTTCCATAGGTCCTGTGCAGAGCGACCCCTGTAGATCGCTCCCCATCCTGTTCGTGAGGCATCTGTTGTCAGTGTCACACGGTGGCATGTGGCGCCCAGAACAGGGCCTTGGGACAGAAACCCAGGCTTCTTCCATACCCCTAGCGTCCGAATACAACGGGATGAAGCCCGAATTACGCGGAACGGACTTTCTTTGGGGGAGAAACCCTTGGTTTTGAGCCACCACTGGAGCGGCCTCATGTGCAGCAGGCCGAGCGGTATTATGCTTGATGCTGCTGCCATAAGGCCCAGCAGCCGCTGGAAGCTCCTCACAGTGACAGCACGGCCTAGTCTGATGCCCCTGACGGCTAGAAGGAGTGACTGAATGCGAGCCGGCGTGAGGCGAGCTGACATCCGAGTGGAGTCCCATATAACGCCCAGATAAGAGGTGACGCATGACGGGGTAAGCACACTCTTCTTGACATTTAGCCGTAACCCCAGCACTCTGATGTGACCGAGAACTAAGTCTCGATGACGGGCCACCATTTCTGCAGAGTGGGCAAGAATCAGCCAATCGTCGATATAATTCAGGACTCTGATACCTGACAGACGAAGTGGGGCTAAGGCCGCATCCACCACTTTTGTGAAAGTGCGGGGTGACAGAGCTAGGCCGAATGGAAGCACCCGATACTGGTATGCCTCGCTCCCCAAGGCGAACCTCAGGAACTTCTGATGTTGAGGAAATATGGAGACGTGGAAGTACGCGTCCTTCAAGTCTATCGTGACGAACCAGTTGCCTGGTCGGATCTGGGTCACAACGTGCTTGAGCGTTAACATTTTGAACCTGTACTTCCTCAAACTGCGGTTCAGAACTCGGACGTCCAGAATTGGCCGCAGTCCCCCACCTTTCTTGGGGACGATGAAGTAGCGGCTGTAAAAGCCGCACTCTCTTTGGGACTGAGGGATCTTTTCGATAGCCCCCTTTGCCAGGAGAGCCTTCACCTCCTCTTCCATCACCTGGGACTGCTCCGGTTTCACTAGTGTACCTAGTACACCGTTGAACCGTGGTGGGGGGCTTCTGAACTGAATCCTGTAGCCCTCTCCCACTGTAAGCAGAACCCACTGAGACACACCTGGAAGAGCTTTCCACTCGTTCATGTGTTCTACTAGAGGAACCAGCCTGACAGGACTGTTTCCTGGTGATGGTGGCCCCGAAGAGCTGAGTGGAGCCAAGCTCGTGGCTCCTGGTTGCGGTCGCCGAGAAGAAGCAGTAACGGCCCCATGGGCCGATGAACGCTGAACCCCTCGGGGGAGCCGCCGCAACCTGGACCCATCAGGGTAATGGGCCTTTGGTGGCAGCGCTCCTGGCCATGATAACTTGGCGTAGATCTTGGCCATAAGAGGGCTGCCGCCCAGAGCGCCGCCTATTGCGTCTGCCTGAGCCTTTCTGCTTCTGCGGGGGCTGACGAGCAGCGACACTCTGTCTCTGAGTCAGACGATGGGAGGACCTTGAGCTGGTGCTGGGCTGATCAGTGGCGGCATGCACATAATCAGCTCGGAGAGGGAATATGCTGGAGAACGCTGCCTCGTTCTTCTGAGATTTCCGGATAGTGGCGGCAACGTCGTGGACGGCACCGCCAAAAAGCCCGGAAGGCGAGATCGGCGCGTCTAGCAGAAGCTTCCGATCCTTTTCCCCAAAGGACGCCAGGTTGAGCCACAGATGCCTGTAGGCAACCACATTGGCCGCCATAGATCTACCCAGGCACCGTGCTGCCTCCTTAGCCGCCCTAATGGAGAGATCGGTGGCGCGGCGCAGCTGCTTAACTGCATCCGGGCCAACTCCCTCTCCTTCGTCCAGCTCCTGCAGAAGGTGAGCCTGGTATGCTTGCAGCAGACTCATAGTGTGCATGCAGGCTGCAGACTGACCCCCTGCCCTATAAGCTGTACTAATGATCTTAGCAGATGTACGGCATGGTCTGGACGGAAGCACTGGGGGCCTGAGTGACGATGCCGAAGTCGGAGACAGATGTCTCGCGAGATCACCCTCGATCTCCGGCATCGCCCCATAACCTCTCTCCTGGCCCTGAATCAGGTTAGAATAATCATATGTGAAAGGGCCGTGAACGCGAGAAGAATATGGCTTTTTCCAGGAACGTGTTAGTTCATTATGCACTTCCTGGAAAAAAGGCAGACCCTTCCTTGAAGGTTTAATCCTAGGTTCTAGGATGCGTTCGCCCCATTTTCCCTGAACTCGTGCTTCCTGCTGAACTTGTGGCCAGGAAATATCTAATTTCTCTGTAGCCTGAACTAAACACTCAAGCAGGTCTGTATCACCTATAGGTGGGTCATGTTTCACTGACTTGCGCACTACATGCCGCGCTGGCCCCTCCCCCTCCTCCATGTCTGACTCAGACACTCGGAGATGCCGAGGTGAGCTAGCAGCTAGCGGCACGCTAGCGGTGCAAGGAGTAAACCCCACGGGATCTAAAACCTCTGAGGACCCACTGTCCGAACCAGAGAAGGTGGAAACTAAGCTATCGTTAGCCGCCTCCTCCAGCTCGACGCGGGAGCCCCACGAACGCACGCTCCGCCTGAGAGGCGCCGCGTCAGCGGCTTTCAAGGTAAACAAACGCAGGCGAGCGCGAAGGGCTCCGCCGGAGAGGGTAGCACAACTTTCGCATTTCTCCCCGGTCAGAGCCGCTTCAGCGTGCTCTGCGCCTAGGCACATCACACACAGAGCGTGTGTATCACCTGGCTCGATGAGCCTGGAGCATGGATAAATGCAGCGCTTAGCCGCACACATAGTGCCTGTTTTAGTAAACATGAGTCTACGTGTTTTATTCTCTTTTTTTTTTTTTTTTGAAAGATCAGAGTTCTGTCTTTGCTTGTGAAGCGAAGGAAGCTGTAGTAGGTTTGTCTGACACCTATTTATACTCTTCCGCGTGCCGACGTCAGACGCGGCTGCGTCGCTAAGGCGATGACGTCGTATATATGAAGTTGATTAGATATGTCTTCAAGACGCGATTTCTGGACGCAATCCCCATAGCTGTCACTTCGTGACGCGGCTCGAAGTTCCCCTGAAAGGGAACGTTAGGCACATCAGTCACTTTACCCCAAATAAAAATTAAAGTGGCTCTGGATAAGATCGTCTACCAAATGCCTAAATGTAAAAGGAGGTAAAATGAATAAACCGAAATGCGTGTTTCTTAGCCCCACCACCGTGAACACAGCGTATTCAGAGAAAAGCGCCCCTGCGAGAGGTTGTGCTCAGACCACTCAGCTCCTGCAGATTCTAAAATTGACATTGTTACCGTTTTTTAATCGCTGGAATGGAAGAGATAGAAAGTTTCCTCATCATAACATGCCTTGTACTGTTTTTAATCACTCTATACACAACCCGTGATTTTTATGCTATTTTAGAGATGGGAAATAGAAATGAAATATTTTTTGTTATTTTCATTTTCTATAAAATATTAACTTTAAATGTTTTATAAAAAAAATACCAAAGAAAATTATTGTGTATAAATTGATTACAACCAATACAGTTTATGTTCTGATGAGAAAATCTTCATTTTTCTATTTCAGTAAAATAGTAATAATGTCAATTTTAGAATCTAGAATCCAGAAGATAAAATTTGCACAGATTTAAAAAGAGATTTTGTCTCATATTTATGTGTAATTAGAAAAGCTACACGTGTAGGGTCTTGTGTCATCTTATATTTTGTGTTCTTTAAATTTGTAGTAGATTTATTAACTGAAATAAATGAAAATAAACGACCATAAAATTAAAACATTGTCAGATTAATGTGCAAAAAACTATATAGTAAAACTATATAAGCCACATAGCCTTTAAAAGACTCTAATTTTATTAGGTGCGCTCACAATGACGAAAATGATTGTGTATAGAGTGATTACAACCAATACAATTTATGTTATGATAAAGAAAATCTCCATTGCTTCTATTCCAGTAAAACAGTAATAATGTCAATTTTAGAATCTAAAATCCAGAAGATAAAATTTGCAGAAATAAAAAAAAAAAAGGCCTGAATCACTGCAGGTCTTCAAAATCCAGGTCTTAAAGTGGGGAGGGGTGCATTTCATTTATCTGAATGTATAGGTGAGAACAGCTGATTCATACGGAGCCCCCCAGGGGTCATGAGGGGGGAAAAATAACAAACAGAGCACACGGATTAATAAATCATGCGCTCTGATTAATAAATCATGCGCTCGATTAATAAATCGTGTGCACGGAATAATGAACCGAAAGCGCGGAATAAAATATCCGTGCGTGCGGACTAATAAACCTTGCGCGCGGAATAATAAAACCGTGTGCGCGGATTAATAAACTTTGAGCACTAAATAATAAACAGTGCGGGCGGAATAATAAACTGAGCGCGCTGATTGGTTTACACGTCTGGATTCGAAGTTATGACCTGGTCGGACATGGACGGAGAGGAAGGAGCTCATACAGCCAGTACAACAACTTTAAGGTATGTAACCAACTTTTCACTTAATATTTAACCATTTAACTTAATTTTAAAGGTTTGTGGATAAGTTTGTATGTTCCACACATTTTATGAGGCTTTCCTGTGCCCCATCTTTTGCTCCAGGCCACGGCATAGCCTAACGCAGCATCCAGGTTATCTTTAAAATGTAAATATAGTGTAATAACACCATGATTCCCCCAAACACAAACACACACACACACACAACTATGATATTCTGCGATCTCATTTTCCATAAGGCTGTTGTTTACTTCTACCAGTTCCGGACCGCGCTGAAGTTGGTTTAAAGTTGGACCTTGGATATTCGCGCGCCGGCTTCCAGAGCATGATTTGCGGCGGAGAATAAATATTAATATAATATTTATAATATGAATATTATTTGTATTCAGTCAGTAATTTACAGACAGTCATTAACTCGCGCAGTAGACGAGGTTCGGTCCCCGGACTCTGATAGCGAAGCCGGAGCGCGAATGTCCAACTTCATACCAACGTCACCGCGGGCTAGTCCGTTTTTGGTTATACTTTAACATTATGTATGCTGACTGTAACAATACACAGTCTGTCCTTGCGTTTCTCACAAAAAATATCATTTCACATATGCGGAGTGAATATTTTTATATTATGTTTAATACCTCGATCTCACCTATGCGGTTTCGCGCAGTGGCCGTAAATACGGTTCATCATGATTACGTTTCATGCATCGTCATTACATTTCCATCTTTCCACGCGAAAAACCCAGATCTCACCGCGAGTCAACCCGTATACAGTAGGTGTATAAAGGGGGGCACAGATTGGTCTAATAGATGCATTCTGTCAGACTGACTGAACAGTGCGTGCTTTTTTGTGTGTGTATTTGCCGTTTTTGGACAGAATGGATCAGGGATTTCTAGACTTCAACAACAGCGAGAGTTGGATCAGGGCATCATCTCCGTGTTTGTAAATGAAAAGGTAAGTGCATCGCAATTAGAAGGTTTCACAAACAATCTTTTTTGTTTTTAGACTCTAGTATTGACCTTTTTATATTGCTCTATTCCCAAATTATACTGTATAAAAGTAGAATAGCATAGTAGTTATAATAGCATAAAAGTAGAAGGAAGGAATTTGGAGTAGGAGATCACATCGTTAACTCTTTATTCACTTGTCATCTGTATAAAAGTGCACTAGGGTGTATGGTATATGGGTTATGTACATGTAGTTTAGCCAAAATCCCAGTATCAAATTGTGGGTTACATGGCTGACAATTAGCATTTTTCAGTCTTTAATCAAATACTACAATATTTAGCATTATAAATATATGTAAAAGATATGTGTCAATTTGAAATATGGCTTAAGACTATAGTGCCATTTCTTGTGCTTATTGTTATTGTTTATTATATACAATAATCCCTCAACTCTCCTCTGCAGATAGACTGTTATGCTGTAAACGGGATGTCAGATGAGCAGCTAATGAAATATGTTCCCAAATTTGTAGACAAAATTGTAGAAGAGAAGTGGCAGCATTTGAAAAGAGTTCCTCGATTGTGTCAAAAGCTACACAAAGTCTACGAGAAAAAATTCAACTACGGAGGACTGATAAAAGAGCTCATTCAGATGATCGTTCTCAAAAATTAGCTGGCAATTTAAATGCCCTCAAAAACAGCCGTACATATCAAATTGGCTTGTTTGAAGAGGTTGAAGGCTCATTTATTCAAGTCAGAGAAAGAAAAGGAGGTGGAGTCAGACACCTCAAGGCATCGAAGGACACTTCAGTGAATGATCTGTTGAACATTGGGAAAGATTTCTTTTTCCCGCAGGGAAAAAACAAGCTTGGAAATATAAACGAGTTTGAATTTACACTAAGAGACTTCACTGAAGCTGAGCTGGACTCATCCATGACACTTGGTCAGCTGTACAATTTGAGAAAAGTGAAACTACTTAGACTTTATGTGTCATGCAAAAGGATTTTCATGGATGCACAGGACTTAACTGCAAATCAAGTAGATTCACATATAGCTTCATCTTTACACACACTCAAAAAGCACAGGAATTGTTGTTGATGAGCATGCCAGTGAAGTTGCTATGTTGACAAGCACTCCCATCAAACTTACCACTGACACTGTAATGGCAAGCACATCAACAACAGACACAAGGTTTCTTTTTATTGATGCTAATGATGAGAAATTAATGTCAAATACATCACCGTTGAATTTTGATGACATTGACGTGCTGCAGGAACAAAACACATCAGTTTCAGTTGATGAGGAGATCCAAATAGGGTTTGTTTACCTCCCATATGACAATGATGTCCTGGATGACACTCTTCCAGTGGAGACTGCTGTAGTACAACCTCCATCAATAGGACTTTATCATGAAAATAAGGTTGTTAAACTTAGACTTCGAAAAGGAAACATATTTTATGAACTGAATGCTGCATTTAAGGATGGACAGATAAAAGTTGATGACATGCTGCTGGAGATTGAGATGGTCCTTCCAAATGGCAATGCTGAAAAGGGAGAGGACAATGGTGGGGTCTTACGTGATGCCTTGAGTGAGTACTGGGAAACATATATACTAAAATGCACAACTGGGAATGTGCTGAAAGTTCCAATGACCAGGCATGATATGAAAGACGAGTGGGAGAATGTGGTCAAAGTGATGGTGTTAGGCTACAACATGGCAAAGTACTTTCCTGTGGCCTTGGCTAAGCCCTTTCTTTCTCACTGCCTTCACCAAGAAATCAAGGATGATGAACTGCTTGCTGCATTCCTGGAAACAATTCCAAGTGAAGATAAGGAGATTGCAGAGCAGGCAATAAGAGATTTCAAATCCATTTTTGTAAAAGAGGAATGGTTTGAATTCCTTGAGGCACATGACATTAAAAGACATGTCACGGAGGACAATTTGAGGAGAACTCTGCTTGAAGTTGCACACAAAGAAATGGTGCAAGACCCAGCCTATGTAGCAGAGTGTTGGAGCAATATTCTGCAGGGACTCCATCTTCCTCCAGGAGGACTAGATGAAGTGATGTCTAGTCTCACTCCCACAACCAGGAAGGTTGTAGCAATGTTGCAACATGAAGCTCTCAACAAACGAGAGTGTCAGATTCTGGATTTCCTTAAAAAATTTATCAGGACCTGTGTAGTGATGTACGCCTGAGAAAATTTCTCCGGTTTTGCACAGGTAATGGTTTTGTTTGTATTTTCACACAATTGATATTTGTGTAACTAATAATTAAAGATTAGGCTACCAAAAAAAAATGTTCTGGGGAACATTATAAATATATAATGTACATTAAAAAAATATCTCTAACACCACCAGATTTTCCACCAGATTTTCCTGCATTTATGCCAACCACTTCTTCCTATACAGTATTTTTGGGAAACCTGCTATACACTGATCAGTCTCCAGGCCTTCTTAACTTCTCTAAATGTATTCTGTCTAATCATATACCTGGAGGTAGTGCTCACCTTTTTCCAAAGAGGCAAAAGGATGGATGTTATATGAAGCTTTTTGCCATGATTTTGTGGAAACCCCAGGGCCTTTATTTACTAAGCCTCTCTGAGTAAGAAATCTCTTCTAAGTGGTCAAAAGAGTCATATAATTTTGGTCCTGCTTTCAGTTGTAGGAGCTTTTAACATTATTAAAACAGGAAATCACTTCTATCCCCACGAAAACTTAGAAGGTGTCCTAACTGGTTATTGGTTGTAAGGAAATTGTGTTCCTATATATGTATATATACTGTTATTTTTAAAAAATTGATTCATTTTATTTTATTTTTATGTATTTTATATATCTGTATTAAATTATTTAACAGTGTACACAAATGTTTTTTGAGCCACGCTTCATCACTTCATTACCAAAGTGTACCCCCATTTCTCACACTCCTTTATGGTATGTGCGGCAAACTGACACATGGTATTGATGCTTTCACAAATTGCCTAGTTGCCTAGTTTGCTGCTCTTAAAGAGTGATGTCACGTGCTTGTAAAGTAGGCTGGTATTGTATAGTGGGTGTTGTAGTTTTTACAGTTTTTTTTGTAGTTTTAAATGGTGGAAAAGCGAAATGATGAAATCAACCCAGCTGTGTAAAAGCATTGTGCTCATCAGACAGTTTAGTTTGCAGAAAAGGAAGTAAAATGTAAAGAAATAATTAAATAAGTAAAATTCTGCCCTACTCTTACCTCTAAAGGTAAAAAGTAAGTAGAGTCAATTTCTGAAAGCCTCAATTCCACCTCTCAGTTTGCAAGTCCTGCTTATGACAAAGAATGTCATGAAACAGTCGTGTACACTCATATAATTTAATATGTATATTATGTAATTAAGTATATATAGTATATATATATATAAATATAATTGAATTTATATATTTATAATGATGCCCTGAACTCAATAAATGCAGCTTGTTTTTCTTTGATTTCACATTATATAGTGGGAATGTATGAATCTGCGCATAATCAGCGGTGCTGTAAGAACAGAGTTTAATTTATTATTTTCGACACTGCCGTCTGTGTCACTGTTTTAAAGCTGCATCTTTGCTGTTACTAAAAAACAGTAGCAGAGACAGCATACAGCATGTTCATTAATGGAGCAGTTACATACACAACGTTATTGTTTTTTTTTGTTTTTTTTTAAATGTCCAAACATATCTTTTATGAGATCCATCCAAAGCGTGATCTTCTATGTTAAGAAGGTTAATGAATTGTTTTTATTCCTACTCCTAAAAGGTTGACCAAAATTGCATCACTCTGATAATTTTTGACCACTTACTGTAGGAGCAATTTCATACTCTGAGATGCTTAGTCAATATGCGCCCTGGTTTTGGGCACTTTCCATTAAGAAAACAATGTGTTCTTATGTGGCATGGAGGTATTGTGTAGGTAGCAAAGGCTGTCCTCTAAATTATCAATCATTTTTGTACACGTTTACAGGTGCTGATCTACTTCTATCACAGTCCATCCATGTGCGCTTCACTGAGCCAAAGAGCACCTTTACCAGAAGCCCCCAGTCACACACATGTGGTTGTGTTAGAAGTGCCAAACAACTACGGATCATACCTTGAGCTTGCTGAAGATTTTACAAGTGTACTTGATGCCAACATGTGGGTAATGGACATTATTTAGAGGTAAGTTTCATTTATTTATTATTTTTCCATTTATTTATCTATTTTTCTTTGACCAATTTATACCGAGGTGTTTTTATGTTCATATGCATTTGATTTTCTCTTCCCTAGGTTTTAGGACTCCAAACATAATGTTGACAGGGACATCCCAATTTTTAGATTAATAAATACTATTGGACTAGTTTAAACATTGGTATGTTAGTGGTGTTTCACAGTATTTGATTTCTTATCTAAGTGAAATAAGGTTTACAAATAGTGTTTTTCTTTACTGAATAATTACATTTGGGGAATTTTATTTGCACATCGATATCTAGATATAATGTTTGATACAATGTTTGATTTGATGGAGGGTCTTTTAAATTTAAATTGATATAGGGCAAAATAAATTTGACCAAACTGCATTAACTTGACAGAATAAGATATAATCTGACAACATATGGTTTAGGATGGATTAGGATTATTTTACGTTCTCACAATTTGACTAAGATCTGTTCATTAGCTCTTTTTATGTTCATAAATAAAAAAATATATAGTTTTCTATTGATGGTTTCAGTTTAAATGATAATAAACAGTAATAACACTTTACTTGAACAAAGACAGTTTATAATATAACAAGCATTCTAGTATTTGGGTTTCAATTATGGATGTGTTAGTATGAATATTTTATTTTTCTGGAATAGGGTATTTTCACAACAAAACCTACAGTATGTATTTCAGAACATGTAGGAATTTTTTGTCTCTTTACTCTTTAGTTAAAGTTGTTGTGATAAATACAATGCACTTTTTTATGTTGTTTGTTATTCTGAAGTGTTTTACTGAGTTTACTATTTTCGTAGTGAATTCTACATTTCTAAGTAGAAGTTGGTAATTATTTAAGTAACTCCCAACACTTCAGTGTAGTTATTGATGTTCATGTATCTATGGTTATGTTTTATTATAAATGTCTTAAATAAAGTGTTTTGTACCACAAATTACTATTTGTCTTTTAATAATTTTTGTTAGATTTGAACATTAATAAAATGCTGTTAAACCTTAAAGGTAAATATGATAATTTAAGCACTTTAATATAAAAACAGTGACCTGCTTTCACACTTTATTCTAATAATTTGAATGTTGCTTATTAAAGCATAGCACTTGTAAAACATTGTAGAAAAAAAAAAATTGTTAGAAACCATAAACACATGACTTGAAGTTGTAAAATAATGTCTACTTTTATCTGAACGGCTTCCTCAGTTCTGAGTAGTGTGGAGTCCCAGATGTGGCGTCAGTCTGTCAAAGTCACATGAGTTAAGATAAGTATCTGTGTGAAACTGCCTCAGAGGGATGTCGGTACTGATTTTTAAGAGGCTCATCTGTGGTTTTGCAGACTATAGGGCCAAAATATTTCTATCTTCGTACCTCTGAAGGATCAATGTGACATTTACTTTTAATTTTACATTTACCCAGTAAAGGGAAAAGATAATTTTCCTTTTAATTTTACAGTACATTGGCATGCATGAACACAGACCCCATTTACACAAACTTTATCTTTCAATGTCTAGACGATTTGTTAGTTCTTGACGTAGGAAAAGGTAGAGGTCCAACGCCATGTAAGTGTCCCCAGGAACATGAAGATTATTTTCAGCCATGATGGAGGTGCACAGTGTAAAGATGTCGTTATCACAAACGATGTCGGATCGGTGGACACAGTCATTTTCATAATGGTTGACTTCATCCTCTGGAATCTGGCATAAGTAGTCCTGTGTGTTGTATAGTTCTGGTAATAAATACATGACTTCAGGGCGTCCATGGGGAACTCTTTGGTTTTGTGACGGACGAATAAGGTGACTATTCCATGACTCTTTGACAGCATCCAATTCAGTCTGAAGACAGAAAGAGGAAAGTACAAGTACATTAAAACAGAAGTCAACGCAGAATAAATAAATATTGAAATATTTATTCAATGTTTTTATAATGGAGATTATTTTGTGTGAGAATGACTTACTTGTATGATACCAAGAAAGCAGAAGATGATAAGATTTTTATCTAGGAATTCTCCATTGAAAACACCTTCATTTTTGAGGCTATGGAGTTGCTCCAACCAAAACTCCACACACTCTTTGCGAAGAATTCCCCACCAACTTTCAATTCTTTGGTTACTTGTGCTTCGCCCATAGATAAAACTTCTTTCACCACTTTGTAAGTCAAGATCATTTTGACGCAAGGACCGCTGAATGTCTCGGATAGAGCTGTTCTCGGTTCCCATGTCTGCTCTTAAAGTACGAGGACAACCACCAGTTTCTCTTACTGTCTCAAGAAAATATCCACCAATAACTTTGGGATCACTGTTTGTGTTGTATGCATTTAGCCACAAAATCATCCTTGAGAATCCATCTATGGCTCCGTTTATACATATGCCAAAAGGCTTTAACTTGTCATATGAATCAACATGCCATACAAAATTTGGACCCTTCGCGAAGTAAGCTCTTCTGTTGAGTCTCCTCTGCCTTCTCAAGTCTCTGCCTACTGGATCCAGACTTGAAAGAATGAAACGAACATCTTCTTTTCGAACATGTAATCCCTTGTCTTTACATTTACTGTACATCCAACAGTAGCCATGCAGGGCCCCTGAGCCCTCCAGTTCTTCTTTTATGAACTGAATAACATTTTCAAGGTTGTCAAAGTGTTTACGACGTAAGAATCCATTCTTCTTGAGAAATCGCTTCAGTGTTTTCAGACTCACAATAATTCCATGTCTTACACTTAGAATGTGAAGAATGTCTGTATATTTAAGACCCAAAAGAAAATAAAGATTAATTAGCTGTGATTTATCCATGCCAGGGAATAACCAGGCAAGGCAGTAGCTGTTCACAAGTCAGTGAAGTACCAAAAGGAAAGAATGATTTATGGTGCAAAACAATTATTTGCAGGTGGAATACTCTGCTCCAAGGTCAGCTACCTGTTAACATGAGATAAAGAAAGAAAAGGTGATTTTGTCAAATCCTTAATTATATATATAATTCAAGGAATATTATGCAAGTCTACACTGACCAAAGCATTATAACTGCCCATTCATTTACATTTACATTTACATTTAGGCATTTGGCAGACGCTCTTATCCAGAGCGACTTACATTTTTATCTCATTATACATCTGAGCAGTTGAGGGTTAAGGGCCTTGCTCAAGGGCCCAACAGAGGCAACTTGGTGGTTGTGGGGTTTGAACCTGGGATCTTCCGAACCATAGTCCAATGCCTTATCCACTGAGCTACCCCTGATTTAAGTATTTAGATGTCCTACATGTTAAATATTAACCATACACCCTAGTGCACTTTTATACAGATGACAAGAGAATAAAGAGTTAACGATGTGATGTCCTACTCCAAATTCCTTCCTTCTACTTTTATGCTATTATAACTACTATGCTATTCTACTTTTATACAGTATAATGTGGGAATAGAGCAATATAAAAAGGTCAATACTAGAGTCTAAAAACAAAAAAAGTTGTTTGTGAAACCTTCTAATTGCGATGCACTTACCTTTTCATTTACAAACACGGAGATGATGCCCTGGTCCAACTCTCGCTGTTGTTGCAGAAAGTCTAAAAAATCCCTGATCCATTCTGTCCAAAAACGGCAAATACACACATAAAAAAGCATGCACTGTTCAGTCAGTCTGACAGAATGCATCTATTAGACCAATCTGTGCCCCCCCTTTATACACCTACTGTATACGGGTTGACTCGCGGTGAGATCCGGGTTTTTCGCGTGGAAAGATGGAAATGTAATGACGATGCATGAAACGTAATCATGATGAACCGTATTTACGGCCACTGCGCGAAACCGCATAGGTGAGATCGGGGTATTAAACATAATATAAAAAATATATACTCCGCATATGTGACATGATATTTTTTGTGAGAAACGCAAGAACAGACTGTGTATTGTTACAGTCAGCATACATAATGTTAAAGTATAACCAAAACCTGACTAGCCCGCGGTGACGTTGGTATGAAGTTGGACATTCGCGCTCCGGCTTCGCTATCAGAGTCCGGCGACCGAACCTCGTCTACTGCGCGAGTTAATGACTGTCTGTAAATTACTAACTGAATACGAATAATATTCATATTATAAATATTATATTAATATTTATTCTCCGCCGCAAATCAGGCTCTGGAAGCCGGCGCGCGAATATCCAAGGTCCAACTTTAAACCAACTTCAGCGCGGTCCGGAACTGGTAGAAGTAAACAACAGCCTTATGGAAAATGAGATCGCAGAATATCATAGTTGTGTGTGTGTGTGTGTGTGTGTTCGGGGGAAGCATGGTGTTATTACACTATATTTACATTTTAAAGATAACCTGGATGCTGCGTTAGGCTATGCCGTGGCCTGGAGCAAAAGATGAGGCACAGGAAAGCCTCATAAAATGTGTGGAACATACAAACTTATCCACAAACCTTTAAAATTAAGTTAAATGGTTAAATATTAAGTGAAAAGTTGGTTACATACCTTAAAGTTGTTGTGCTGGCTGTATGAGCTCCTTCCTCTCCGTCCATGTCCGACCAGGTCATAACTTAGAATCCAGACGTGTAAACCAATCAGCACGCTCAGTTTATTATTCCGCCCGCACTGTTTATTATTTAGTGCTCAAAGTTTATTAATCCGCGCACACAGTTTTATTATTCCGCGCGCAAGGTTTATTAGTCCGCATGCACGGATATTTTATTCCGCGCTCTCGGTTCATTATTCTGCGCACACGATTTATTAATCGAGTGCATGATTTATTAATCAGAGCGCATAATTTATTAATCCGTGTGCTCTGTTTGTTATTTTTTCCCCCTTATGACCCCTGGGGGGCTCCGTAGATTCACACCTGGAGAGGGTGAATAATTTGCATTTAAACGTTGCCTGCCATTGTTAAGCACACACAGTAACACTAACATCCCAAGTAACTCGTTACTTTATGCGTGCGAGAGGAGGAGATAAACAACAATGGCCCACGTTTAGCATGTCAGAAAATGAACTGAAACTCTGTGTATACGTGAATTATTAAAATGGTCAGGGTGAGTCTCCTTGCTGTTTTTCCCCCAACGCATTTTTTTTACTTTATGCCTGCAATTGAGCGCTGATTAGATTACGAAGTTAAAGACATGGATCACGATATGTCACGGCGTGCGCCCAAATATACCATCGCTTCTCGCTCACTCCGTAGGCTCCCTAGATAGGCAGCAGGTATGTAAAGGGACGGAGCCTCCTATTCGGGCCGGCTGGCAATAATTAACGTTAAGATCTCAGGCTCCGCATTATAAAAGCAAGGCGCGGAGTTAAGTCCGGGAAGTACGTGATGCGGTGGAGCAGGACAGAGTGGCATGCGAACGGGGCAATGTAATGCGGTCCAGGGACTTCAAACAGGACACTGGAAGTCCGCCCTTTGATCCTCGCGCTCTCGAGGCGCATGATACAAATTTGATGAATTAAGTTGCATTTCAATGAGGGAAATAAGTATTTGATCCTCTACCAACCAACAATAATTCTGCCTCTCACAGACTGGTTATGTGCTCTTGTGGTACATATCTTAATTTAAGAAGGTGCTCCTAACAACAATGTAGTGTGTGTATAAAAGCCACCTGTCCACAAAATCTCTATCTTCCATTCAAACCTCACCACCGTCAGCAAGATCAAAGAGCTGTTGAAGCAAGTCAGGAACAAGCTGTTAGACCTGCACAAGGCTGGAATGGCCTACAAGACCATCAGCTAGAAGCTTGGTGAGAAGGAGACAACTGCTGGAGCGATTATTTACAAATGGAAGAAATACAAAGTAATCATTAATGGCCTATATGCAAGATTTCTGTCATGCACACTCGGTCCGCGCCCGGCACAAAGACCCGGAAGTAAAGCGGTCGTGAACCAGGAAGCATAAAAAGAGTAAACAAACCACAACACATCGCTCAGTCATTGAGTTCGCCTATGCCACTTCGGATTCATTCGGCCGATTCGTGAGTACTCACTTTTCTTGGTATTGCTTTTAAATTGAGTGTGTGTTTATAGGATGCGGGTTAGATTGTGTCTTTCCCTTACTCCCCATTTGTGAGAGTCCTTAGACTAAACAGCGTGATTATCCTGCCTACTCGCGTTCTTCCGCGTTTGGGTTTAACATTCACGCAACAAAGGGCTAACCGCTAAAGCTACATCTTCTGGTCACCTAAGGTTAGTTTCTGACAATTTCACATCATGGAGTAAAAATAAGCATGACTGAAAATGAGGGACCAGCCCAGGACTACATGGGAGGAGCTTGTGAATGATCTCAAGGCAGTTGGGAGCACAGTCACCAAACAAACCATTGGTAACACAATACGCCAGCATGGATTGAAATCATTCAGCACAGCAAGGCTTCCCCTCCTCAAGAAGACACATCTACAGACCCGTCAAAATCTGAGATTTGCCAATGAACAGAGTAAGATTGGGATAAACTGCTGTGGTCAGATGAGACCAAAATCAAGCTCTTTGTCATCAACTCAACTTGCTGTTTTTTTCAGAGGAAGAAAATTGCTGACTATGACACTAAGAACACCACAGTCCCTACAGTCAAGCACAGAGGTGAAAACATTATGCTTTGGCGCTGTTTCTCTGCCAAAAGTACAGATTGACGTTGCTGCACTGAGGGGCCATTGGATGAGGCCATGTGTTTTAAAATTTTGGATGAGAACCTACTGAAGATGGGTTGTGGATGGATGTTCCAGCATGAAAATGACCCCAAACATACTGCCGAGGCAACTATGGAGTGGCTTAAGAATAAGCACTTTGAGGTCATGGAGTGGTCTAGGTCTTCAGACCTTAATCCAATAGAAAATTCACGGAGAGAGCTGTAACCCTCATTGAAATGCAACTTAATTCATAAAATTTGTATCATGTGCTTTACACGTGCGCACACACGTGTTATAATAAACAGTGCATGTGCGCTGTACACACATATACAAACACACGCTCACATGTGGTCACAGTGTTATAGTAAACAGTACACGCACGCACAAAGGGTTGATTATACCAGTAAGAAACGCACAGAAGGACTGAGCAGTGGAGACAATTACCCACAATTCTTACAAAAACGTTTTCTCAGTTGTGTCACGTGATGCTCAGTGTCAAAACAAGAAGCGCATACGTGATACATGATACTCGGTACTTTTGATTTTTATTCAAAAATCATTGCTCATCTTGCGGAAAACTCGCAAACCGCATTATTCACAATCCGAGGTTTCACTTTATGGGGGTGGTGGTGGTGAGTGTTGCTTGCACACCACACATGACCTCCTTCAAGGTGATCCACAGGATGGGGGCACAGATGGCTGTTGCTGACTTTCTTTCATGGCCTGTTGGGGGATTGACTGAGCTGCCAAAGGTATGGCTTTCTAACTTCAGTTTGATGGTAGGCCTATGTGGTGGCAGAGGGCATGGTTTGGTGCCAGTATGTGAATGATGCAAGGGTCAGGTGGGTGAAAAAGAACTCAAAGCTGATGAAAATGTGCCAAATTATTGTTTGCTTGTTCGCATGAGCTAGGGGAGCAATAAAGGAGCAATGATAATGAGTGAAAAAAAAGGGAGAATACCAATAGTAGGACCACACGCATGTGTGTATGTGTGTGTATGCTAAAAAGCTTTACCAAACTCAAAACATACAAAAGAATAAAACTTACTCTCATCTGTCACCTGTGTCCGTTGTACTTCCTCCAAGGTGTTCTGTTACAGTGGTATCTATTACAGTAGTATTTGGCATGCTTGTCTCAGTTTTCTTCACAGGTCTCCAAAACGCAGGTGTCCAGGTGACTGTTAACAGCTGAGAAATCATACTGTAGCCGTTTTTGACGAGTCAATTCATAGCAAATCATTAAGTGTAATAGGTACTTTGTAACAGTTAGTAGGTAAAGCTTTGCAAGTACATTTTATCATTTTGTATGAGTAATCAATGAATAGGTGAATCATATTATACAGTATAATGAGTTCAGTAACAAAGGACAATCATAGACCATCCAAATTTGCATCAATTCCCCATGCTCTAGCCAAAAAGTTTGGGAATGTTGGAAAGTCCTGCATTATTTTAAACTAGTTTTTCATCTTTATTGCAGCAGCCATCTTCTAAGACTCTGTCATGAACTAGCCATCACATTGTGCACCACAATCAAAGCTAACAGTGGTCTAAAACATCTTGAAGTGTGCAGTTTTTAAGCAGTGCATTCCAAAGAACAGACAATTACAGTGAAAAAGAGCAAAACAAACAGCATTTAAAATCACTATCTAATTTTAAATACCATCAATTGTTTGTAAACTGGAATTAATTATGTTTGTAAACCAAGGTTTCACTGTAGTTGTTTCTGCACTTAGTAGTTTATATGCGACCTGCTTATATGGCAACAAAAAATAAACTTAAAAATTAATTAAATATAGTCTTATTTTTTTATGGACAAAATTACCTTTTTAATTATATTATTTGCAAATTGACATGTTACAAGAGAAGTAAATCCCCATCACAAGGCTGCTGACTGGTCCTACTAAAAATAGAGTGGTGGCAACATTCTTGTCCAGGTAAAAGGTAAAAGCAGCATTTTCAAGACTCCCACTATCACATGCCCATGACTTCTCTCTATCCCCTCTCTTTTTACAGACAAAAACATAACACACGTAGCCGGGTATTTTTAAGAATGGAGATTTTTCTTCATTTTTAAAAATAATTCTGTCCACATGACCTACGTTTAAAAAAAAAAATAAATTCACATGAAAAAGCTAAGAGGGCACATAACGTGGGCATTGCAGTAAGTCAAGTTTAATGTTAGCTAACAAAACAGTAGTAAATTATACCTTGCCAAGTTGGCCTAAGCACTTGGCTACAAAACTACTTTTCGTTACTTGCATTGTGTCACATCTGAGCCACCTTAGTCCTGGGGAGTAAGATCTGGCTCACCTGTCTACTGAGCCGTCGCTTTGTCTCCCCCTAGTGTGCCTGCGTGTGTAACATGTCCTCCTTAATTCCTAGATTACCTGCACCTGTGTGTGTCCCTATTTATTCCAGTCGAACCCGTAGCCCCTCGTCTGTTCACTGTTGCACCATGTCTTGTTTTTCCCCCATGTGACTAATCTTTGTGTGTCTTTTGTGTTGACCCAGGACTGAGAGAGTCTGCCGGCGGAAGATCCTTTTTGTTCTCTCACAGAAAGTTCAAGTTCAAGGCTGACCGAGAGGCAGCGCTGAGTTCCTCGCAAGGCGGTAAATCCAGTTTGTTTGGTGTGACCTAAGTACTCTTCATTTTTTCCCGCCTGCAGACCCGGCCTGGGGAAGCTTTTCCCCATCCGGTTTTCGTTGTTTGGTTTGGTTGTGTTCTGTGTTTTTTTTTGTGTTTGGACTCATTAAATACCATTATTATTATTTCTAACCCTGCGTTTGCGTTCGCTTCCTCCATAAACATGACACATTGTTGTAGGTGTCCAGCTTATTTAACAGTTTTTCATGTTTGAATTATACAATGTTGTTTAAAAATGTATGTATTAAAGCGGTTTTAAGTCCACATTACAGGAAGCTGTAAGGAGTCTCCATAATTCAGAAAACAACCCACATAAATACAATCCATAAACTGTAAGAATGTTGTTTCTTTACATGCTATGTATGGGGTTTTACATAATCATTTTAAATGTAATTAATGACACGACTCTCTTTCCACAAAGAATGAGTTTACTTCATGATCAGGCAGTGATGACATATCTGCTGGAGGAATTAAAGGTGACTTGCTGATGCAGACCCTAAGTGTATAAAGGGTAATCAGAAATTGTTATTGTATTTATTTCCATATCCCTTTATTTTTGTCCCACTAATAATTTGAATTGTTTTTATGACTTATGTGATTTCTTTTTTTTTAATCCAGCATGTAACAGGACTTACTATGAGACATTGCAGAGGAAATACTCCAGGAAAGTCCCAACTAAGAGACTCCATTAAGACAGGGGCTAAAAAACGACTATGATAAGTAAGTGTACAAATTCATCTATGTATTAAGTTCTGTACATTTCTGGGTGTTTTTAGGGGTGTGTTTTGCATTTCCTGGAGTCCAGGTGTAGGGTCGTTCAAACAGATGAGAGAGAACTGTGGAAGACTGCAATGCTGGAACTGATGTCCGATGAGTAGGATGGCATTGTGTGCCATGCTGTCAGCATGTAATATCTAATGGGACCAAGCTAGTATTGTTTTAGTATTGGACATCCAACAAGCACTGGTGCATGTTTGTTTTAGTATTGCTTTCAATTTAATTGCATCTTCATATTTTTTTTTCCTTATTCTTACTTTTCTTTGTATATTTATTAGTGTTTGGTTTAATTTTATTTAAAAAAAAATTATATAGTACTGTGGTGCTCTACTGCTCTAGAGAGCCTTCTCTCTTAAGGTTCAAGGTTTACCAAACTCCAGTGACTCTACTGCATAAAGCTTGCCAACATGCATATCTAAAACTATAATATAGAAGTTCCTTCAAGGTGAACCACAGGCTGGGGGCACAGATGACTGCTGCCAACTATGTCTCTCACCCTGTTTTGGAGTTGGCTGCAGAAGGTTTGGTTTTTCAATTTCAGACTGATGGTAGGGGTATGTGGTGGCAGGTGGCATGGTTTGGTGTATGTAAAGGAAGCAAGGGTCTTGTGGGTGGGAAAGAACTCACAGCTGATGAGAATGTGCCTAATTATTGTTTGTCTGTTTGCATGAGCTGGGGGAGCATTAAACGAGCAATGATAAAGAATGAAAAAAGGTAAAATACCACTTGGAGGACCACATACATGTGTGTATGATGAAAAGCTTTAACAAACCAAAGTATACAAATAATAAAACTTTTATTTACATCTGTCGCCAGTGTCCATTGTACTTTCTTCAAGGTGTCTTGTTACAGCAACATTTATTGCAGTAGTACTTGGTGGGTTCATCACAGTTGTACTTACAGTTTTATCAAACAGAAGTGTCGAGTTCACTGTTAACAGGTGAGAAATCATATCAAATTATAGCAAATCAGTAGGAAAGCAAAGTGCTTTAGGTAGGTTGTAACAACCAAGCTTCGAGATTCAGCAGCAGAAGATAAAGAGGCTGCTGCACTTGATCTTAAGTCCCCTTTCCCCAGCCGGGATCGCCACTGCGGTAACCAATGTTACAGCAACAGCTGATGTTGGCTGCGATCACATTTGACTCGTCTGGGCCGCACCTGAGAAGGGCTGGTTGGGGCCAGTTAGCCAAGACAGCGCAAGGAGTTGCATTAAGGAGCTTGCAGGAGTCACTGCCAATGCAGGTACACTCTGTTTCTCTGCCGTCACTGTCTCTGGACTGGCATGTGAAGACCATCTTCACTTTACTTACCTTTTCCTTCTTTAAAACACTTTCTTTCTCCCTTTGTTTCTATTAAAATTATCTTTTTCCATAACACCTTGCTTTGTGTAAGTGGGGTCACCCGAGTCAAAGATCTTACAGTTACTAACGCACATTTAATGCGTAGGTGATTTATAGCATGTAATTTCAGAGTTAAGCAAAGAGTAGTTCACTAATTTCACTAATATAGTAGATGGTATATGCTACTAGATGCTACATGCTACTAGATGCTACATTGCATGTGGTGATGTTTAATATGGAAATGCACAGAAGGTTTATAATTCCTACAGGTTTCCAGGGCACATATATCCAGTTAACTGTTAACAGGTGAAGATCATAGACGTTTTGGGCAAGTCATGACAATTCATGAGGTGTTGGTAGTAATGAGTTACATTTACCCTGTTACATTTATTTAAGTAATTACGTCTATGATTAGTTTTCCTGCACCATACTTTTTACTTTAAATAGATTTGTGAAAAAGAAACGCTACTCTTACTCCGCTACATTCGGCTACACTCGACTCGTTACATTTCTAACCATTCTACACATGCAGCCTGTGTGTAAGGGTTAACCCTAGAGAGCGATAAACGCCCAGACTTGTTTTGTGTTTTTGTTGTTTTATTTAGGCTAAAGAACTGCATGTCCCAGGATGCACCTCGGTCAGGTGATGGGAACTCTCACCTGAGCCGAGGCGACTAATTAGTGATATTTAGTTTAAGTAGTCAATTTAAGTTGAGCCCTTCGTGTAGCATTGTTATTGTTATTTTGATGATGGTTGTTTCTAGGTTGACAGTAGGCTAATATATTAAAGTTTTCAGAGGGCTCTAGAAAAAGAGCTTTGGTTTGTTTTTGGTTTTCCTTAATATATCAATAAAAGATTAAAAAGGGAATTACTTGTCTGAGGCTCTGCATTTATGCCACATACATGACAGCCTTATCATGACACTGTGAATGCCGGTGGTACCACATGACAGTGTTTCACCCATTAAACATAGGAACAATAATCACATGACTCAATTTGACCAATTAGCCACAATAACTACATGTAGTCACATGATTACACACAAACTGACAGCAGAGCAGGAAAAAATCTTCATCTGTGGGAATGAAAACAATGAAAACTAAATTAGCAGAGGTGTCTGTCTCCAATGCTACAACAGAAGAGGATGAACACCCCTGGCCTTATAAACAAAGCCTGTTCCGCTTATACACAGTGCAAAAGAACAGCTTTAAAGTTCCGCTTTACTGCGGTGTCTTCTTTGTCTGCCAAGACAGACAGACATTTCAATAGATAAAACCTGACTTCTAACATGTTTCACTGAATGTTGCAATGTTAGCATATATAATTATTATAATTATATACAATATACTGTATAGTATAATATATAATTATTATAATTTCCACAAAAAAATCGGACATTACGATGAAACAGTTACTTGTACTTGAGTAGTTTTTTTTAAACAAATACTTCATTACTCTTTCTTTGGGTAATATTATATTTTTACTTGAATAATATTATTTTGCAGTACACCTACACTTACTTGAGTACATTTTTGGGTACTCTACTCACCTCTGTGTGTAGGAGGTACTTTGTAAAGGTTATTAGGTAAATTGTGACAGTGCTTAAAAGATGAGGATGAGTTTTGTCCAGTGAGAAAAGGGAGTTCCCTTTCAAAGGCTACACTCGATGCTGCGTGAAAACGCTATGGGAATATCTTTTCGTGTTGCCGGTTGTGAAGCATGTGTGTACCAAACACGCCGAATTTTGGCTTATATAACCTCGGTCAGGTGACGCCATCTGATTAGATGCACCTGCAGGTTATAAATAGGAGTGAGCCGGCAACATTCCTCAGATCTTTTTCTTCATCGCATTGTGCGCGTGTGTGTGTCAGCAAACATAACAAAAATACAAAATAAGCAGAATTAAATCTCATAAAACTCACCAGATAGTATGGCGGAGTTCAGAACTAGATGTCCCGCTCCTTGTGAAAATTTCCTTTCGGAGGGCGATATGCACACATTCTGCTTCGAATGTTTGGGTGAAAAGCACGCTCTCGAAGGGCTTAACGGAGAGTGTGAGCACTGTGATATTCTCCCCAGGGAACCACGAGCGGCGCTGCACTCATGGGGATCACAAGCAGATCTGGCCGAGGAGCGAGAGACGGAGTCCCTCCTTTCTCTCGCCCTCTCCCCCGATCCCGATGTCTCTCCTTCCACTTCACGAGCGCACTCCGGTGCTTCTCGCGGGTGTGTTAAAGAGACTCGCTCTCCTGCTTCTGTGGAAATGGAAGTTGCTTCCTCAGAACGCTCCTCAAAAGATGAGAGAGAGAATATGAGGAATTGCTCTAAGTTATAATGCGTGCAGTCGAACGACTGCATATTGACTGGCCACAGGAGCAGGCTCACCCAAAACAATCTAAATTAGATGACAGATTTCTGTCGGGTGGCCAGGAGATGGAGCCAAAACACCGCTCACTCCCATTTTTTGATGACCTCCACAACGAGTTATCTCGTTCTTGGAGAAATCCTTTTTCGTCCCGTATTTTTGTACCATCGACGCTTGCGGGCTATCTCTCTCCTGGAACATCATCCTCATTAAAGAAACCAACACTTCCCTCCAAGCTGTGTAGAACTTCTTCTACCCTGGTAGGGAAAGCGTTCCAAGCAGCGGGTCAGGCCGGCGCTTCCTTGCACACCATGGCGGTTTTGCAGGCGTATCAGGCTGATCTGCTGAAAGATTTGAGCACGAGCGGCACACTGAATCATGACGCATTCAATGAATTACGCCGGGCTACTGATTTATCCCTGCGTGCGACTAAACAGACAGCCCATGCAATCGGCCGTTCCATGGCCTCCTTGGTGACCGCTGAAAGGTACCTGTGGTTAAACCTGACAGGCATCAAGGACAAGGATCAGAGATTCCTCCTTGATGCCCCTGTCTCACCTTCCGGCCTATTTGGCGACGCTGTGAATTCCGTCGCCACTAGGTTTCGAGAAGCTAAATTGTATGAACAGGCTTTTGGGAAATTTCTCCCACGCCGTGCTCAAGAGTCGAGGCTCTAGGCCACCCAGCCTCGACCAAATCTGAATCTCACCAGGCGAGAGGCACAGAAAGAGAGCATCAGCAGCCGGGCACCCCCCCGTAAGGACTGGGGTACGGCTCGTCGCCCCTTACAGGCTGCCTCCAAAAGATCAGATCGCCGCACTGTCCTCTTTTCAAAGACTAAGTCCTGAAAGCCTACGTGCCCAGGACTGTGGGGGTGATCCCCCCCGGGGAACGGCACTCAACGCTCTTTCCTATAAGAGCATGCCCCCCCGGACACCCCCAGGGGGTCGGTGTTCAGTTTCCGCCGCTCTGGTGTTTCGGACCTCACCGACCTCCAGAGATATGTTAGTGCCTCGCTTTCTATCCTGCTATATTCCAGGATGCCGAACCACTAACACCCCCCCGCGCACTAAAACTTGTACCCCTTTCGGAGAAACTGGCAGCGTGGAAGCTACTGCCAGGCATATCTCCCTGGGTGCTAAAGACTGTAGAGAAAGGCTACAGGATTCAGTTTGCTCATCGCCCTCCGCGTTTCAACGGCGTGATCTACACTTCCGTGATACCGGAGAGAGCGCATCTGCTAAACTCCGAACTCCAGGCGTTGCTGGAGAAGGGAGCCATAGAACAGGGAGTCAGGCTACTACATAAAAGTTTTGCCACAACACAGGAAGTTCCTGAGGTTCGCTTTCGGGGGAGAAGCTTACCAGTATCAGGTCCTTCCATTCGGTCTAGCTCTGTCACCCCGCACATATACAAAATGTATGGATGCTGTCCTGGCTCCCTTGCGACTCCAGGGCATCCGTATCCTCAATTACATAGACGACTGGCTAATCCTGGCCCAGTCTCAGCAGCTAGCGCTCCGACATCGCGAAGTGTCATCCTAGCTCATCTCCATTCGCTGGGATTGAGACTCAACGCTACCAAAAGCGTTCTCGTTCCGGCTCAGAGGACAACATGCCTGGGTGTCAGATGGGATTCGATCACTATGCGGGCACAATTGTCTCCCGCTCGTGTCGAATCCATCCTCAGCGCCCTCAAGGAAATCAGACTAGACCAGGAAGTGACTATTTATCACTTTCAAAAATGTTTAGGCCTCATGGCAGCTGCATCCACGGTGATACCTTTGGGCCTTCTGCACATAAGAGCTTTTCAGTTGTGGCTAAGAGCCAGGGGATTTCATACAAGGGCCAATCCCCGAAGGCGAATAAGGGTTACGCTCGAAGGACGTCGTACCCTTTCTATGTGGTTCAGACCCCAGTTTCTCACCTTGGGTCCCACTCTAGGTCCGTCTTGTCGTTGCAAAATGCTAACGACAGACGCTTCCCTTACCGGCTGGGGTGCGGTCTTGGATGGCCGTCCAGCTCAATGGCGCTGGAGAGGTCATCTTCTCACATGGCACATCAATTGCCTCGAAATGATGGCTCTATTTTTGGCCCTACAGCACTTCCTCCAGCAGCTGAGAGGCTACCATGTTCTAGTGCGGGTGGACAATACATCGGTAGTCTCCTACATAAATCGCCAGGGCGGACTGCACTCGCGCCGCTTGAACGAGCTAGCGCATCAGGTTCTGCTCTGGGCACAGGACAAGTTCCTGTCCCTCAGGGCGATTTACATTCCAGGGCACATGAATGTGGGAGCAGATTTACTGTCCAGACCAGCTGTGACAAACAGGGAATGGAAACTCCACTCCGACATAGTCAGCCAAATCTGGGAAAGATTCTTTACAGCAGAGGTGGACCTCTTTGCCTCCCAAGAGACAGCACAATGTCCTCTCTACTACTCTCTGACTCATCCAGCTCCCCTGGGTCTGGACGCGATGTCCCATACGTGGCCCAATTTACGCCTTTATGCGTTTCCGCCAATATCTCTGCTCCCGGGAGTCCTGGCGAGGGTCCGTCAACACGGTTTGCGCCTCTTACTGATAGCGCCCCGTTGGCCAGCCAGAGTATGGTTCTCGGATCTAATATCTCTCCTCGATGGCTCACCTTGGATGATTCCAGTGAGGAGGGATCTTCTGTCTCAGGCGCAGGGAACAATATTTCATCCCCGACCGGAGCTTTGGAACCTTCACGTTTAGCCCCTGAACGGGACCAACTAAGTCAAGCTCGTCTCCCAGCCAGCGTTATTGACACTATTCTAGCCGCTAGAGCTCCCTTCACTAGAAAAGCTTATGCCCTCAAATGGAATGTTTTTGAAAGTTGGTGCATGACGAAGCAGGTAGACCCAGTCCACTGCCAAATTGTTTCAGTGCTGAAGTTCCTGCAAGATAAGTTGTCCTCGGACTTGTGCCCTAGTACCCTTAGGACATACGTGGCCGCTATCTCAGCCTGCCACGTTCCAATCGAGGGGATTACTGTGGGAAAACACCCTTTAGTTGCCCGTTTTATTCGTAGAGCTAAACGGTTGAGGCCACCCACTAGAGCCACGACCCCTTCATGGGATTTATCTATCGTGCTCGAAGGTCTAATTGACACGCCTTTCGAACCGCTAAAGTCAGAGCCTGACAGGCTTCTGACTCTTAAGATGGTTTTTCTTATGGCCATTACCTCTCTCAAGAGGATTGGGGATCTGCGCGCCTTGTCAGTCTCCCCATCCTGCCTGGACTTTGCCCCTGGGCTAGTCAAGGCCATTCTGCATCCTCACCCGAACTATCTTCCGAAAGTTCCATTTTCAAACATGCACCCTATTGTTCTTGAAGCCTTCTGTCCTCCGCCTTTTACAGCTTCGGAGCAGGAGAAACTTCACCTATTATGTCCAGTTTGTGCTCTTCGGATTTACGTCCACCGCACCTGCCAGTGGCGTAGATCAGAGCAGCTCTTTATTTGCTATTGAGGCCGCAACCGGGGGGAGGCTGCTACTACGCAGACCATGTCACATTGGGTGAGAGATGCTATTGCTCTCTCCTATGAGGGGCGTGGGCTCACTTCGCCTCTAGGAATCAGGGCTCATTCAACCAGGGGGATTGATTCATCTATTGCACTTGCAAGAGGTATTCCCCTGCAACAAGTGTGTGACGCGGCGGGCTGGTCCTCTCCGCACACATTTATTAGATTTTATAGTCTGGCTGTTCCTGTCACTCCGGGCTCACGAGTCCTCGAGTCAGCTTCCCAGACATAGTTCTAAGACCTCTCAGCCTTGTGCGCACACGCTACACAATGCGGGGTCCAGACACTCGCAGTGCGGCGACGTTGGTACTCTCGTTCCCATAGCGTTTTCACGCAGCATCGAGTGTAGCCTTTGAAAGGGAACATCTTGGGTTACTTTGTTGTAACCCTGTTCCCTGAAAAGGCGGGAACGAGATGCTGCGTCCCAATGCCGCACTGCCCACGTGACCGGACGTCCGTTTACAGGGTTACAACAAAGTAACCCGAGACGAATTCCACTCATAGCACCATATGCATGTGTGTGTGTGTGTGTGTGTGTGTGGCGCCATCACAGGGAACTGAAGGAGTCCCAGTACTTTCTTAGGAGATGGTTAGACTGTGACGTGGCTTCCTGTTTTTGTATCGTTGCCGCGAAAGTTTGCGTTTGTGTTAGCGTTTAAATTACATACTTTTTTCACTTATACAATAATAATATTAATAGCAACTAGTTTTTTACATCTCATACTATTTGGCTTCGCCTTTTTCTGCGCTTTTTGGAGAACGCGCGAGTTTCTTCTTCTAAGAACAACAAACGTAATTCAGCTCCAAACAACTAAACTCTGACTCAGGTACATTATCATGTCCAATATTCAGCTCGTTCAGTGTGTAGAGTGCAGGATGTTTAGACATTCTTCCTCCGTCGTTAGTAATAATTTTATTTGTGATAGGTGTGTGTTAGTGAGCACTCTGACGGAGAAAATATCAGCGTTAGAGGAGCGCATCCAGACTTTAGAGAGGGTTAGAGGGTGTGAGAGCAGTGTTATTTCCGTAGCGGACAGTCTGGGTGCCGCAGGCGGAGATAACCAGCCCCCGACTCCGGCATTAGAGCCCTCACAGCGGGGCGAGTGGGTGACGACTCGGCGGCATACTCGATCAGCCAAAGCTAACGCTAAGGCTAACCCACCGGAGCACACCTCTTCTGCGCTTCACGTGTCCAACAGGTTTGCTCTCCTCAGTGATGCACCCGCTGAGAAAAGCTCTGGTTATAGGAGACTCTATAATGAGGCACGTGAAATTAGCTAGACCTTTAGGGGTGCCAGCGGCAGTGGTTAGGTGTATCCCGGGAGCCAGAGCACCGGACATAGCAGGTAATCTTAGGGCTCTAGGACAGCACAGGTTCTTAAAGATAGTAGTACATGCTGGAGCTAATGACATACGCCTTCGTCAGTCAGAGGTTAGTAAGAATAACTTTATAGAGGTGTTTAAATTAGCGAAGGCGATGTCCGATGGAGTAGTATGCTCTGGTCCCATCCCAATGAGACGTGGTGACATAACTTACAGCAGGTTATGGTCGCTGAACCGCTGGATGTCCAGGTGGTGCTCCGAAAACAATGTGGGCTTTATTGATAATTGGAAGACCTTTGAGGGCAAAGCTGGCCTGTTAGGGCGGGACGGTGTCCATCTCACTCGGGAAGGTGCTGCTCTCATTTCTTGCAGTATAGCTCATAGTCTCAGAAGAGGCCTAGTTAATCGGTGACAATCCAGAGCCCAGGCCAGGGAGCAGACAGACAGGCTAAACCAACCGTCTGCTAGCTGCATAGAGTCGTCACTCAAGGTTCACTGTATTGAGACTGTGTCTGTTCCCCGAGCTAAAATCAAATTTAGAAAGACTCAGAAAGTCTGTTTTAGTAATTTAATTAACATAAAGACCACAAACTTGGATCAGACTGAATGCGCAGCCGGCACCTCTGATCTGAAGCTAGGACTGTTAAATATTAGATCTCTCGCATCTAAAGCAGTTATAGTTAATGAAATTATCACAGATCAGAAATTTGATATACTATGTTTAACAGAAACCTGGATTAAACAGGATGAGTATGTGGCTCTAAATGAAGCTAGTCCTCCTGGATACAGCTACATACACCAGCCTCGGTTAACTGGTAGAGGAGGAGGCGTCGCAGTTATTCACAATGATAATTTGACTATTGTACAAAAACACTGACACAAATTTAATTCATTTGAAATTCTTTATAGTAACATAAGTGTATTTAACTATATTATATCAGCTCAGTCGATCCCGCTAATTGTCATTTACAGACCTCCAGGGCCGTACTCTGAATTTCTTAGTGAATTTGCAGATTTCCTTTCAAACCTAGTCGTTTATGTAGACAAAGTGTTAATTGTTGGAGATTTTAATATTCATTTTGAAAACCCAGAAGACCCTCTGAGAACAGCATTTATGTCCATACTGGACTCGGTAGGAGTAAATCAGTGTGTAGTAGGACCCACTCATAAAGCAGGTCACACTTTAGATTTAATAATATTATTCGGATTAAGTATAAGAAATTTATTCACAATTCCACTATCTGAAGTTATCTCTGATCACTATCTTGTCTCAATTCAAGTGTGTCACAGTAATAATGTACGCACAGCGCCGCGCTACCGTATGAAACGTACATTCACATCAACTACCAAACAGAGTTTTATCAGTAATCTCCCAGAGTTCCCAACTTCGATTAGATCACCGTCTGATTCCACAGAACTCGATCAGGCGACTGAATATTTAGAGTCGACATTTCGCTATACCTTAGATAATGTAGCTCCAGTCAAAAGAAAAATTATTAGAGATAAGAAACTTGCTCCCTGGTATAACGATCACACGCGCACTCTAAAACAGAGCGCTCGGAAATTAGAACGTAAATGGCGTCAAACTAAATTACTAGTATTTCAAATAGCATGGAAGGAGAGCATCCTGAACTATAGAAAAGCTCTTAGTGTAGCTAGATCAACATATCTCTCCACTCTTATAGAAAATAACAAAAATAATCCTAGATTCTTATTTAATGCTGTAGCCAAATTAACCAGAAATAAGACCACTGCAGAAATCTCCACAACAACATCATGCAATAGTGAGGACTTCATGAACTTTTTTAATAATAAAATTGTAAATATTAGGCATAAAATTTAGGTTTTGAAACCGAACAATGTAATTGATGCAGATGTTAATCTAGCCATGTCAGATCAGAACCTAGAATACTTTACTCCCCTTGAAGAGAATGAACTAATTTCACTCATCTCTTCTTCAAATTCATCAACCTGTATATTAGATCCTGTACCGACACACTTTCTTAAACAGATAGTACCAGCAATAACAGAACCCCTGTTGAGAATAATTAATTCTTCACTCAGCATTGGATATGTTCCAAAATCTTTTAAATTAGCAGTTATCAAACCAATAATTAAGAAACCTGACCTCGACCCCTGTCAGCTGTCCAGTTACAGACCAATATCAAACCTCCCCTTTATCTCTAAGATCCTGGAAAAGATAGTAGCGGAGCAGCTATGCTCATATATACATAGAAATGGCATACATGAACTGTATCAGTCAGGATTTAGGCCTCATCACAGTACAGAGACAGCGCTCGTTAAAGTAGTAAATGACATTCTATTGGCCTCTGATCAGGGTTGTGTAACTATGCTTGTATTACTTGACCTCAGTGCAGCTTTTGACACCGTTGATCATAGTATTCTTCTTCACAGATTAGAAAATGTAGTGGGAATTAAGGGTACAGCCCTCTCCTGGCTCAGATCCTATCTGACCCATCGTTATCAGTATGTAGACTTAAATGGTGATTATTCTGCATGTTCTCTAGTGGAGTTTGGCGTTCCGCAGGGTTCAGTTTTAGGTCCACTGCTTTTTTCCCTTTACATGCTTCCTCTGGGCAACATAATCCGTAAGCATGGTATTAGTTTTCATTGTTATGCTGACGATACACAGTTATATGTCTCAGCAAAACCTGATGAGAAAAAACAGCTTACTAAAATTGAGCAATGTGTGCAGGACATAAGAAATTGGATGCTAATTAACTTCCTTCTGCTAAATCCGGATAAGACAGAAGTTCTAGTCATAGGACCGCATACAGCTAGGAGTAAAATTTTAGATCACACCGTAACTTTAGATGGCCTTTCTGTTCCATCAAATGCAACAGTGAAAGACCTTGGTGTGATCATTGATTCCAGCCTTTCATTTGAAGCACATGTAGATAATATTACCAGGATAGCATTCTTTCACCTCAGAAATATTGCCAGGATAAGAAATTTATTGTCGCTAAACGACGCAGAAAAACTAGTTCATGCTTTTATCACCTCTAGGTTGGACTATTGTAATGCCTTACTGTCTGGTTGTTCAGCTAGATGCATAAATAAGCTTCAGCTAGTCCAGAATGCAGCAGCGAGAGTCCTCACTAGAACCAGAAGATATGAGCACATCACCCCTATCTTATCTTCACTTCATTGGCTCCCTGTGAAATTTCGCATTGATTTTAAAATACTACTCTTGACATATAAAGCATTAAATGGGCTCGCGCCACAGTACCTGAGCGAACTGCTAGTGTCTTACGATCCGCCACGCCTACTTCGATCAAAGAATGCAGGCTGCTTGTCAGTACCGCGTATTATGAAAAATACAGCTGGGGGCAGAGCTTTTTCTTACAAAGCCCCAAAATTATGGAATAGTCTTCCAAATAGTGTTCGGGACTCAGACACAGTCTCAGTGGTTAAGTCCAGGCTAAAAACCTATTTATTTAGCCAAGCATTTTTATAAATAGATTTGCCATAGGTAAAGGAGCAGATCTGGGGGACTCATGGACGTAGAGTATTATGGTGAACTGGTATGTTTGGATGCTGTCTTCCTCACTCTCATTGATCACTCAGGTTTGCTGACGGTGAGGTGATTGTTTGCTTTACATGTCAGGAAGCCCTCATGTTGGTGTTTCCTTCTGGCTCTCCCTTTTAGTTATGCTGTCATAGTTAGTCCTGCCGGAGTCTCTGCTTGCACTCTACAGTTAATATACATTCACATTATACATTGTGTGACTGTGACCATACCTAACTGCCATCTCTCCTCTTCTTCTCTCCCCCCCAACAGAAAGCAGTAAATGATGCAGATAATTTACTGCTTTCTGTTGCACCCAGATGAGGATGGGTTCCCTGTTGAGTCTGGTTCCTCTCAAGGTTTCTTCCTATTACCATCTCAGGGAGTTTTTCCTTGCCACTGTCGCCCTCGGCTTGCTCACCAGGGACAAACTGACCATTTTTGATTCATACAAATTCACATTTCATACAAACTTAAATAATTCTTTTGACTGTGTAAAGCTGCTTTGCGGCAATGAAAATTGCTAAAAGCGCTATACAAATAAAATTGAATTGAATTGAATTGAATAACTTAACTTGAGCACTCCACCCAATCTCTGCACTCAAACTACACAAACAGTTGTAATACTCCTGAAAACACTATATTAACTAGGTTAATGATATAATCTTTGCTAGGGTATTTAATCTACTTGAACATGATCCATTACAAATTAATTAGTTTAATAGAAATAGAATCGCATTCATTGGATGGTCATATTAAAAGTAAGTAAGCAAGTAACACCAGCATCTTCACCATGGCCACAGTCATGTGCTCTAAACACATTATGAAGCACTGTGTGATGGTGCTTCCTTTTCCAGAGCGGTGATCATCGTCTATCCATATTGGGCCACTTCCCTGGCATTTTGACGAGCGCTGACAGCATTACGACATTCTAGCTGTTTACAGACCACCTGTGCATCATTAATGCCCTAGTCATCATCAAACACTGTTTTCCACTTATTATAATAGACTTCCACTCTACTGGAGCAGGAGAGACTGTCACCAGCAAGTCATATGTTAGTGCCAGCTAAGACAAACAGCAAAATGTATGTTGCTATTGAAAATATGACAGAATTGCAATCGAAATGAACTTAATGTCCTTGATTTTAAAATCTAAAAGAAAATGCACTTATTTTGTAAAATATATACCCTAATATGTGTGTAGGGAATATTTGATTTTTAGTGTGTTCTATTATATTCTGTGTGCATGAGAACAGAGTGATTTTCTTCCTTTTCTCACGACACAAGCTGTACTTTCAATAAACACATTCTATAGTAGTTTATGTTAAAGGTCGTAAAACTGTTAAACGCTCGTAAATGTAGAGCTACTTCTAAATTTATGTTCTTCCTTACCTTATCTTTTAAAAGCATTCCAGACGGGATGTAAACACTCCTGCATCCACCTTTTCTTTGGTTCTTTGTGTGTGTGTGTATATATACTCGTGTCTCCCACAATAAACTTTGAACGTCTCACTGAGCACTGACTTGTGTGTATCATTGAGGGGTTCCCTGGCCAGGCGGGACAAGCAGAATACAGGCTGAGCACTGAGTAGACAAAAGGAGGTCTACCAAAATTCAAGAAATCCTTACAATTTGGGGGCTCTGTCCGGGATACCTCTAATCAGGTGAGTGCTGCTTTTAAATTTTTTTCTCTATAAGCATAAAGCAAGCACGCTCCCTGGTTTTTGGTATCTGGACCATATACAGTACGGGGTAGGATTGTCTTGGGGCTTTTATGCCTGTTTAGCACGCACTCGCTTCTGAAAGGTTCCTTGAACTGAAACATAGTGTGGAAGCTGTATTCTGTTGCCTGCTCTTTGTTATTGTCTTTGTTGAGCTCTTTGTTGTTGTCTTTGTTAAAGTATTGTGTGTTGTTTGTTGAAGATATTGTTTTTTTCTGTCGCGGGTTAATTTACTTTTATAAAATGGGTAATAAGAACACAACTACTGAGTCACGTGACCGCCGCGAGGGATGTAGCAGGTTTTTAGAGTTGCTCCGCAGTTTCCCCTTTTAAAATTTTATATTAATACTACAGATTTTATTTTTTGGTCGAAATCTTTATTAATCTGATAGTGATGACTTCGCTGAGGAAACATTCTGCAAAACAAGATCAAGGGCAGGCGAATATTCGGTCTGTCGACACCGAAGAACTCTCTCAGCTAGTTAAACTAGCAGTGGCTGACGCCATTAAGGATGCTATTCCTAAGTTTGTGGAAGACGTGGTGCAGCAACTTTCAGCTAAAACTCAGGCCTTGGTGGCTGAACAACTTTCGGAATTCCGGAGTGATATGTTAGCCATTCGAGCGGATATTTCAAAGTGTATGGAGGGTATGGAAACAAGTAAAACCCGCCTGACAGAGGTCGATGGCCGACTTAATGCCTCAGCGGACAGGTTAACAGGAAGATGTGCCACTCTGGAGAACAAGGTAGCCGAATTAGAGGATAGATTGCGTAGAGACAATCTACGGATACATGGAATTCCTGAGAACTCTGTTACGGCTAACCCTTTTACCTATTTGTCTGATGCTATTCCGAAATGGTTTCCGGAGCTTGGTTCGGTTGAAATTATGAGTGCACACCGAGTGGGTCCGACAAGGGGGGATGCCAACCGAAAACCTGTCCCACGTACTCTTATGTTGAAGCTACTTAGATCCACAGATAGAGATAAGATCTTGGGCGCCGCTCGGAAAACACCGATAGAGGTGGACGGGTCGGTTATCCGTTTCACCCCGGATTACAGCGCGCAAACTTTCAGCCGCAGACTGGCCTTTTCCAACGTGATGGCTGCTTTACAGAAACAAGGTTTTCGCACATTTTTGCTCTATCCTGCAAAGCTGAAGGTGATGCGAGGGGAAACCAGTCATGTTTTCAGCACACCACAGGAGGCCAAGGACTTCGCAGAGTCATTTAATGGCTGAGTACATTGATTACTGAAATAATATGAGGGATCTCTTTTTCTTCGTTGTTGACGACTGATGAGCCTAATGACAAATTTTTGCCATGCCCTTTAAATTGTGCTTGATCTTTTTTTTTTTTTTCCCCATCCTTTTTGAATTTTTTCTTTCTTCCACTGACTTCAGGATGGATGGGTAGCTTTATCATGGCTTGTTAGTTAAGTAGCCTACTAGCTACTTTGTGTTTATCTGCGAATGTATGACCTGGGAATGTTATCGTTGTACTGTGGTATATTCCGGTTCTCAGTGAAGGGGGGAGCTGTGGGGGTTTAGGTTTTTAGGTTTGATGATAGTACTCTACTCAAGGATCACGGGTCCAATGTTAAGGGATATGCTAAGCTCCTTAGGAGCGAACAGTTATTTGGTATGTTTATTGTTGGTTTGCTCTCTGACGTTCTTTGGAGGGCTGTGGGGTTATGGCGACAGGTTTCTTTTGGGTGGGTGTGGATCTCTTTTTATGTTAATTTTTTCTACAGATTTCTTATGCCTGGTCTCTTGCACTGCTTATTGGATAAGGTTTTGTTTTAACTCGCCTTACAAACCATAATACGTTTCCAGTTTTATGGCAAAGCTTCATGTAATTAGTTGGAATGTTAATGGGCTGAACGGCCAAGTTAAGCGAGCTGCTTGCTTGGACTTACTACGTAGGCGACAGGTTGATGTAGCCTTCATTCAAGAATCGCATTTAAAAACCCAAGATATTCAACGTTTTGCAAACAAATTCTATTATGTGGCTGCCTCTGCATCTTTAAACTCCAAAATTAGAGGTTCACTAATAGTACTGAAGCGCAGTCTTTCATTAAATATAGTGGGGAAGTATGGCAGTGACGATGGCAGAGTTTCATACATTAAAACCATTATTTCAGGTCATAAATTTGCTTTTATTTCTGTTTATGCACCTTCTCAATATGAACCAGATTTTTTCCCTAAACTAACTTCAGTTCTAGCTCAATTACACGACTTTTCACTCATTCTGGGGTCAGACATGAATGCTTGTATTGATTTGATAAATCTGCGCAACATTCCTCCCCTACGCAAATACGTGCATCAAGGGATATGATAGACACTCTATTAGCACTCAGTTTGGTAGATTTATATCGCATACTTAATCCCACCTCTAAACAGTACACTTTTTACTCAACCAGACACCAGACCTTTTCTAGAATAGATTATATATTAGCATCTCCTTCTTCTTTTTCTGAAATTCATAATGTTGCAATTATACCTTGCCCACTATCAGATCATAGTATTGTTTCAGCTCAGTTTACGCTTATGAACACCCCCCCTAGAGCGTCACGGTGGCGTTTCAATACGTCTCTTTTGCAAAATGAAGAGTTTTGCACCTTCCTAAGAACTAACTTGAAAACTTTCATAGAGATCAATTCAGGTTCAGTGGATGACCCCAGGTTTTTATGGGATGCCATCAAGGGTTCAATCAGGAACTCAGCTATTTCTTTTTCATCTTATCTTAAGGAAAAGAGACTTAAGAAAATAAGTGAACTAGAAGACATTCTTGCCCGACTTGAGTCAGAACTACAGAATACACAGGTAGATGCCCTGTTGGGGAAAATATCTGTAACAAAGACTGAGCTGAATTCTCTATTGAGACAGAGGGCGGAATTCCTAATACATAGAACCAGAAGAAATTATTATTTCAATGGATCTAGACCGAGCCACTTGCTAGCCTTACGACTGAAACAGAATGAGAAATACTCTAATATCATGGCTATTCAAACACCTACAACCACTTTAACTGAACCTAGTGAAATTAATATGGAATTTAAAAATTTCTATTCTACCCTTTACTCTTCTGAAATAATTCTAAACACAGATCTCTGTCAAAACTTTTTCCATGACCTCAATCTTCCTACTCTTCCTAGTCACGACCTGGGGAAACTTAACGCTCCGATTACATTGGAGGAGTTGAGGAATGCTCTTGGTAGTATGAAGAAGGGAAAATCCCCTGGTTGGGATGGTATTCCACCTGAGCTATATCTTGTCTTTTGGGACATACTTGGTCCTCCGCTGTTAGACATGATTAATACTGCTATTGACAAAGGAGCTTTCAATTCAGGAGTCAACACTGCAATAATTACATTATTACTTAAACCAAACAAGGACCCTTCACAATGTGGTAATTACAGACCCCTATCACTTCTGAATGGGGATGTGAAATTGTTTGCCAAAGTGCTTGCCTCACGACTTGAAGGATTTTTGACAAAATTAGTACATAATGATCAGACTGGATTTATTAAGAGCAGATTAGCGTCCGACAATATACGCCGGCTCCTACACATTATTCATGCAGCACATATGATTGATTTCCCTTGTTCAGTTCTATCGCTTGATGCTGAAAAAGCATTTGACCGTTTAGAGTGGGATTATCTTTGGGCTACTCTGGACACTTTTGGATTAGGCTCAGATTTTATTCGAATGATTAAGATCCTGTATGCAAACCCCTCTGCTATGGTATACTCGAATAACATTTTCTCCTCTCAGTTTCCCATATCAAGGGGCACCCGTCAGGGCTGCCCCCTGTCTCCCCTACTTTTTGCCCTTTCACTTGAACCACTGGCTCAGAAAATTAGACAACACCCAGATATAGTCCCTATTTCCTTCAATAATACTGAACACCGTATATCATTATATGCAGATGATATTCTTCTTTATGTTGGTGACACAGGTTCCTCTCTTCCACATTTATTATTCACCTTTGATAAATTTAGCTCATTATCTGGATATAAGATCAATTGGACTAAGTCTTCATTAATGCACTTGAATTCAGTTCATTCTATTAGGCCTCTGCCCTCTAGTATTCCAGTGGTGAATCAGTTTAGATATCTCGGAGTTGATATTTCCCCTTCTATATTTCGCATTGCATCTCATAACTTTCAGAGCATATATAATCAAATTGAGAAGGATATAGAGTGTTGGTCAAAGCTTCCAAATTCTTTACAAGCCCGCATATCAGTAGTTAAAATGGACATTCTTCCCCGAGTAAACTTTTATTCTTCAATGATTCCCCTCCCTCCCTCTAAGGGTTATTGGGATAAATTACATTCTCTTATATCGAAATTTATATGGAATGGGAAGAGACCGCGTCTTAGAATAAAAACCCTTCAACGGGATAAGACACAGGGCGGATTGGGTTTACCAAACTTTAAGATGTACTTCTGGGCTTTTGTGCTTCGACCAATATCTACATGGTTTAACCCGGTATCCTCAGTCTCCTGGAAATTAATTGAGGAGAATATTTCTCAACCTTATAGGCTTCAAGATTTAGTGTATTCTAATATACCACCTAAAGAGGCTAAATCACGTCTAGGCCCTATAATTTCCTACCTACTTAGGATTTGCCATACAGTAATGAACCATACTAAGGTAGATTTAAAATGGCATAAGCACTCTCCCGTATTTAATAGTTTTTCTCTACTTATTGGGAAAAAACCCATCTCTTTTCCATCATGGAGAAATAAGGGTGTGAATGTTTTTAATGACCTGTTTAATGAAGATGGTTTGCGTGCTTTTAGTGATTTACAAGCTGAATATGACCTACCCGGTACATCATTTTTCTTTTATTTGCAATTGAGATCTGCCATGAAGGCATATGGTGTCCCTTGGGGTGTTCCACTGCTGACCCATCCGTTGCATCAGTTATGTGCGCCACAAAAACAAACCCGTGGGTTGGTTTCCAAACTTTACAAATTTATCTCTGACCCTCGTACACCGCTGCCAGCAGAGTGTGTGTGGAGTAGGGATCTCACATTGGTTGGAGAGGTAGAAATTTGTTGGGACACAATATGGAAAAATTTATATGACACCTCCAAAAATCCTGACCACCAATTAATACACTATAAATTTATACACAGGATGTATTTAACTCCCAGGAAGCTCTACGCTATGAAGATTATTACATCTCCTAATTGTGACCTTTGCACTCTCAATGCTGTAGGGTCATTTATGCACATGTATTGGGATTGTCCCAACGTGTCTGCCTTCTGGAAACAAATTTCCGCTACCTTGAGTGATTTGCTTGAGGTCACTGTCCCCCTTTCTCCTTCCCTACTTCTGCTCAATGACGATTCCAGTTTAGGACTCTCTCTTCAACAAAGGCGCATACTGTTGGCTGGACTCACTGCAGCTAAGAAAATGTTGGCATTGCGATGGCAGCCACCTCATGTTTTGTCATGGCAACGATGGGCCAACTCCTTATTAGACATTGTTATGATGGAGAGATCCGTAGCCCGGATGCATGTAGCCAGTCAGAAAACAATTATTGCATGGGATGCAGCTTATAATCTGATTAAAGAACGAGTGCAGTGCAATTGTTCATAAGGAACTAGATTTATGTTTTTGTATTGTATTTACATATATTTTCTCTATTTATATCATACTCTGAGATCCAGGGCGGGATGGTTAGGGTGTCGCCAAGGGGGGGTTGGGGGGAGGGTTTTTGTTATTGTTATTGTTATTGTTATTTTATATTGTCTTTACTGTGTATTTCATGGCTACTCTGTGTTGTACATGTCTCTGAATATACACAATAAAAATATTTGATCAAAAAAAAGAACACAACTACTTATCCAAAGCATGACCCAGAAGAGGTTCCGCGTGACTGGATGAATAGGTGTGGACTTACTTACTTTACCACACCGTGGCTTATTAATTTATCAGGGTGGACTGAACCACAATCTCAATTTTTAACCTATCCACGAGGAGGTACTTTTAAGCCTGAATATCTAGCCTCTGCTTACTCTCAGATATATGAGGGTATGGGTGATCCAGGTTGGGATTATCCTTACATGGGTTCATGTTATCAAAAATGGGGAGGATACTGATGGTGAGGATGATGATAATTTGGACGATGAAGGTCCGGATGAGAAGTCTCGCCCCAAACCTCGACAAGAAAACACTGCGTTTGTTTTCTCTATGGGACCAAAGGGTCCAAAAATCCTTCCACCATTCGTAAGCACGCCGAAGGACTTTATTAAGATGCTCCCTTCTCCCAACAAACCTTTGCATTTTGTTGATATGCTGATAAAGGCTTCTAGGCACTGTCAGCTCGTGGGTGCGGATTACCGCTTTATTTTGCAATCGGTTTTGGGAGATGGGTACGATGAGGCTGATTTGATAAAAACAGTAAAATGCTTAGACCCTGAAAAAGACACATGGACTGTAGTGGTGAAACATGAAGACGTAGAGGGTGGGGGACGACGGAAAAAGAAGGAATATGACTTCCATTGGGGTAATTCTAATGAGGCTATGAAACTTTTAAAAGATGAGCTAACTACTTATCTTCTTGCACGTCAACAAGCTAGTCAAGATCTGTCACAGGTAACTAATTGTAGACAAGAAAAGAGTGAGACTACATCCAGGTTTCTTGAGCGGTTTCGAGAAACCTGGACCCTTTTGGGTGGTATGCCCCTCCCTGAAGAAAACCCTAACCCACTTTTCCCTACCACCTTCTTGAATAATTGTCGACCAGAAATCGTGAAAATTTTAAAGTTTCAAGTGTCAGATCGTTCTACAATGACTATTTGCAGCCACCACAGCGAGTACAACAACAACAACAACAACAACAGCAATATAGACAGCGTTATCAGAAGATATCAGCGTTAGAGGAGCGCATCCAGACTTTAGAGAGGGTTAGAGAGTATAAGAGCAGTGTTATTCCTGTAGCGGACAGTCTGGGTGCCACAGGCGGAGATAACCAGCCCCCGACTCCGGCATTAGAGCCCTCACAGCGGGGCGAGTGGGTGACGACTCGGCGGCATACTCGTTCAGCCAAAGCTAACGCTAAGGCTAGCCCACCGGAGCACACCTCTTCTGCGCTTCACGTGTCCAACAGGTTTGCTCTCCTCAGTGATGCACCCACTGAGAAACCTGAAAGAGCTCTGGTTATAGGAGACTCTATAATGAGACACGTGAAATTAGCTAGACCTTTAGGGGCGCCAGCGGCAGTGGTTAGGTGTATCCCGGGAGCCAGAGCACCGGACATAGCAGGTAATCTTAGGGCTCTAGGACAGCATAGGTTCTCTAAGATAGTGGTACATGCTGGAGCTAACGATATACGGCTTCGTCAGTCAGAGGTTAGTAAGAATAACTTTATAGAGGTGTTTAAATTAGCGAAGGCGATGTCCGATGGAGTAGTATGCTCTGGTCCCATCCCAATGAGACGTGGTGACATAACTTACAGCAGGTTATGGTCGCTGAACCGCTGGATGTCCAGGTGGTGCTCCGAAAACAACGTGGGCTTCATAGATAATTGGAAGACCTTTGAGGGCAAAGCTGGCCTGTTAGGGCGGGACGGTGTCCATCCCACTTGGGAAGGTGCTGCTCTCATTTCTTGTAGTATAGCTCATAGTCTTAGAAAAGGCCTAGTTAATCGGTGACAATCCAGAGCCCAGGCCAGGGAGCAGACAGACAGGCTAACCCAACCGTCTGCTAGCTGCATAGAGTCGTCACTCAGGGTTCACTCTATTGAGACTGTGTCTGTTCCCCGAGCTAAAATCAAATTTAGAAAGACTCAGAAAGTCTGTTTTAGTAATTTAATTAGCATAAAGACCACAAACTTGGATCAGACTGAATGCGCAGCCGGCACCTCTGATCTGAAGCTAGGACTGTTAAATATTAGATCTCTCGCATCTAAAGCAGTTATAGTTAATGAAATTATCACAGATCAGGAGTTTGATATACTCTGTTTAACAGAAACCTGGATTAAACAGGACGAGTATGTAGCTCTAAATGAAGCTAGTCCTCCTGGATACAGCTACATACACCAGCCTCGGTTAACTGGTAGAGGAGGAGGCGTCGCAGTTATTCACAATGATAATTTGACTATTGTACAAAAACACGGACACAAATTTAATTCATTTGAAATTCTTTATAGTAACATAAGTGTATTTAACTATATTATATCAGCTCAGTCGATCCCGCTAATTGTCATTTACAGACCTCCAGGGCCGTACTCTGAATTTCTTAGTGAATTTGCAGATTTCCTCTCAAACCTAGTCGTTTCTGTAGACAAAATGTTAATTGCTGGAGATTTAAATATTCATTTTGAAAACCCAGAAGACCCTCTGAGAACTTTTCCCTCTTTCTTTTTCCTCTCTCCTCCTGTCCCCCCCTTTCACTCTTTCTCTCTCTCTCTGTCGAGCTACACATGTCGTTCCTGAGCTGCCAGTGATCCAGACTCCCTCTGCCCTCCGGACCTGTCTGACCCATCCTGGTGCCCCGCTTCTGGCTGAAGATCTCGTTACATGGATGCCCCGTGTGTCTCTCTGGGATGCGTCTGGTGTCTGGGAATGATTCTCTCTACCTGGAAAATGGTTCTGGCCTTGACTGGTGTTGGCAACTGTTTCTCTGGGGACTTGACAGTTCGATAGTTCATGACTGGAACTTCTTACAAGTCTACCTGGGTCTTAAATAACTACCTGGACTCCATATTAACATCAATTAACATCAGCTATTATAGCTGAACTGCCTCCCACCCTACACACTGTATAAATGCAGATCATTTACTGCTTTCTGTTTCACCCAAATAAGGATGGGTTCCCTGTTGAGTCTGGTTCCTCTCAAGGTTTCTTCCTATTACCATCTCAGGGAGTTTTTCCTTGCCACTGTCGCCCTCGGCTTGCTCACCAGGGACAAACTGACCATTTTGATTCATACAAATTCACATTTCATACAAACTTAAATAATTCTTTTGACTATGTAAAGCTGCTTTGCGGCAATGAAAATTGCTAAAAGCGCTATACAAATAAAATTGAATTGAATTGAAGTGAATTGAATAGACCCAATCCTTTCTCAGGGATGCAGGTAGGAGCATATGATGCATAGAGAGTTCCAGCCCCGCGATGTTCCTTTGTACTTTCGAGTCACCTCAGGTTAATGAGTTGCCCTTTATAGAATTATGTATAGATGGTTCCGTATTCTCTTTCTTGGTTGATACGGGAGCCACAATGTCATCTTTGGGTCGTGATTATGAGGGGCCGCTCTCGAATAAAAGTATCAGCTGGGAATTGAAGGGGTTGCTCACTGAAATTATTTTACTCCTCAGTTAACTGTAACATGTCCTTTAGATAAGGGAATTCATCTTTCTTATCGTTTTGTTTTCATGCCTGATTGTCCTTTTAATCGGTTAGGTCGTGATTTAATGAGCAGGCTACACATGTCCCTGACTTTTTCTGGCGCTAAACTCACTGGTGAAGTGCCTGATTCAGTTCCTTTCTCCCACCTTACAAATATGTGTGTAAATAATTGTTTCCTTTCTTCACAGAACAGCTCTCTTCCTGCTGCCCTTGAATGTGTGCCAAGCAGTCTGTGGGCTGAACATAAGGATGAGGTGCGGTTAGTTCACTGTGTGCCTTATAAAGCTAAATTAACACTAGAAGCGCCGAGCAGCGGTCATTTGACCGCAAGGGGGTAAAAAAAAAAAATACTTCACACTCGATCAATTTCCAGGACCCTCCTTTCATGACTTTTCCTAGTTCTGTGAGCTTAATCACCCTGTATGCTTAAATTTTTAAAATCGCACCAGTAAAAGCCAGTATAAAGCTATTTTGCTCTTATTTACGTGAAATCGCTGACAGCTGCGCGGCGGCATGACGTTTCCTGTCTTTTCCAACCTGCGATTCTCATTTCTCTCAGCAGATGGCGCAAGGAATCGCGCATACTATCTATGCGTCATTCAGTGCATATGTGTAACTATCTCAGGTTTCATTCCATATATGCAGTTTATATATATATATATATATATATATATATATATATATATATATATACACACACATATATATATATATATATATATATATATATATATATATATATATATATATGCTTCCGTAAAATATCGACAATTCGCCATTCGTTCTGGCGTTGATAATCAGCGATATTTTATAAGGACATTTAGGGAATTTCGCTTTACTTAATTTTATAAGGTTTTGAGAAAATTAATTAGTTTGTTCGTTCTGTTAGAAGCTTCCGTGAAATTATCTCTAAAACAATATTGTTTTACATATTACATATGTAATGACCCCTACTGAGGATATAAAGCCTCATTATTGAATGTAAATAAATCAGATCTACCACAGCAGATAATAAACTATGCTATGTCATAACCGAAGCAAACACCACGATTATGCCTCGTTTCGTTCAGTGTTGCTAGGCAACAGACCACGCGCCTAATCGGCGGGAACTTGGTTCACTTGGCCGCGGTGTATTATAAACCTGCGAATTGTTTCACTGCTTATGCATAAAAGCGAGGGAAATGTGAAAGTGATGTGTGGCCACTGAATGAGAACTAAATCAAAGATTTCGGTAACTACACTGAGTGTAACATCTGCATAGTGACACTAAACAGCTGAACAACTTCACTTTCCCGTTTACCTCTGAGAAAGAAAAAAGCTGTATGTTGTTTGTTTATATGTAGAATGTTTATAAAAGTACAAGAAGTAGGCGCGCGCGCACAGACACACACACACCTCCCCTGAGCCCTCGGTCAACATCTAATGACCGTCGGTATGCAAATGAGTCAAGACGTAGCCTAAAGTGGTGTCGTGTCGGATTTCAGCGGTCAAAGAAAGTGGAAAGACTTTGAAGCACAGCGATGAGTCCACGTTGTTTCACTGGTTATGACATAGTGACACTAAACAGCTGAACAACTTCACTTTTCTGTTTACCTCTAAGAAAAAAAGCTGTATTTAGTTTGTTTATATTCAGAGTAACACCTTCCAACCACCTTTCATAGTCTATTGTTAGTTTTAATGATTTGGCTGAAACTAATTATCACTACATAAGTACCCCAGCACCATTGATCATGAGTTTCAGCTGAAACTAATTCTATACATGCAACAGAAAATGTAGATGCAGATTTCAAATGTATAAAGATACATGCTATATATATATATATATATATATATATATATATATATATTCCGCTTCAGCGTGTTTCTTAATCTTTCCCTATATATATATACTTTTCAAATAAAATCGCTATTACTTGACCCTGAAGTTTAGTTTAGCACACAAAAACTGAAAAGTCCTTTCTGGTAAATCAACTGCATATGTAGTTTATTCACAGCAATTCATTAATAAAATGAATATACATTGTACAGTACAAGGTAAACACGAGAAAGATTACAAAATAAAAAAACAAACAGTGTTTTCTTTATAAACAGCTTCTACTGTGCGTCGAGATGCTAAAATCCCTTGCATGTTGCCCCTCAATTTTGTGCTTCCATTTCAAGTGGAGAGATATTTGACCGACAGCTTAGAACAAAAGAACTGTAGGTGTGATCACAACCCCCTCCGAACGACCGTGCCATCAATCACTGACCACCTCAGAAGTTCCCTCCAATGTATGCTGATGTTTTGCAAGTATTTTTTCAAAACTATGGCACTCTCTTGAAAGGTGGTTGGAATGTGTTATTCATTCATTTATTCTATACAAGGGCACTAACTACACAGACCAAACTGTTACCTTATTTTATTCTTATACTCATCGCTGTGCTTGTTGTAACTGAAAAACGCCGCAACTACTTCAGGGGAGGTGTGTGTGTGTGTGAGCGTGCGCGCGCGTGCTGCAGCCTGTGAATGAATACGCACAGCAGAGGGACAGAGACATGAGGGACATCTAATACCTTATTGTGTAGTGTCCCTTTTTCAGCGGATTTCTCTGCTACCGCAGATCAGTTTATCAACTTGTAATATATTAATTTTAGGAATATATTAACATGTGCAGACATTTAGTTGATGGGGCGCTGCCCCTATTGCCCCTGAATAGAGCCAGCCTCGATTACACACACATACACACACATATATATATAGCATGCATTAAATACACACACACACACACACACATATATATATATATATATATATATATATATATATATATATATATATATATCGCATGTATCTTTATACATTTGGAATCTGCATCTACATTTTCTGTTGCATGTATAGAATTAGTTTCAGCTGAAACTCATGATCAGGGGTGTTGGGGTACTTATGTAGTGATAATTAGTTTCAGCCAAATCATTAAAACTAACAATAGACTATGAGAGGTGGTTGGAAGGTGTTACTCTGAATATAAACAAACTAAATACAGCTTTTTTTCTTAGAGGTAAACAGAAAAGTGAAGTTGTTCAGCTGTTTAGTGTCACTATGTCATAACCAGTGAAACAACGTGGACTCATCGCTGTGCAAACTGAAAAAAACGCTGCAACTGCTTCAAAGTCTTTCCACTTTCTTTGACCGCTGAAATCCGACACGACACCACGTTAGGCTACGTCTTGACTCATTTGTATTTTGCGCGCGCCTACTTCGTGTACTTTTATAAACATATAAACAAACAAAATACAGCTTTTTTTTCTCAGAGGTAAACGGGAAAGTGAAGGTGTTCAGCTGTTTAGTGTCACTATGCAGATTTTACACTCAGTGTAGTTACCGAAATCTTTGATTTAGTTCTCATTCAGTGGCCACACATCACTTCCACATTTCCCTCACTTTTATTACATGAACATAAGCAGTGAAACAATTCGCAGGTTTATAATACACCGCGGCAAAGTGAACCGATTAGGCGCGTGGTCCGTTGCCTAGCAACACTGAACGAAACGAGACATATTCGTTGTGTTTGCTTCGGTTATGACATAGCATAGTTTATTATTTGCTGTAGTATATCTGATTTATTCAAATTTAATATTGTTTTAGCGATAATTTCACAGAAGCGAGTTCAGAACTAAATCGCTGCTCCGAGACGTTCAGAAGCTTCAAATAGAATGAACAAACTAATAACATTTTCTCCATACGATATAAAATTAAGTAGAGCTTTTCTTTTTGTTATAGTACGAAGCCCCTAGATGGACAAAGGAGGAGAAAAAACGGCAGAAAAAAGTCAAAAACTTTGGGTTATAATTCCAAACATGACTTGTTTTTTCCCTCTGACTTATTTTTTCCCTCTTCGTTTGTCCCCTTAGAGACTCTGTAGTAGGTTTTCTCAGCGCGGGAATGAATGGCGCATTGTCCAAGTGCAAGTTGATCTTGAAGCTAAACTATTTGCTTTGGGTGAAAGCGCCATCTAGCGATCATTGTGTGTCAGCAGCAGCTTCCCATTCAAAACAATAGGCGGTCAAATGACCGCTGAACCGCGCTTTTAGTAGGTGACACACGCTTCTAGTGTTAAAACACTTGCAACCTGTGTACATCAAACAATATCCACTCTCCTAAGCCAAGGCTTCAGGAATAGATGAGATTTTAAGCTCACTGCTCAAGCAGGGTGTTGTTAAACCATGTGCTTTCTTATCTAAAACTTTAGATGCAGTGGCACAAGGTTTGCCTGCCTGTCTCAGGGCTGTGGCCGCCTGTGCGGTGATGGTACAAGATGCTGAGAAGATTGTTCTCTCTCATCCTTTAATTTTGTATTCTCCACATCAGGTTAAACAAGTGCTACAGAACCTTCAAACACAACATATGACGGCTCAGAGACGGTCTGGGTATGAGAATATCCTTTGTTCTACAAGTAACTTAGAGATAAAATCCACCTTTTCTTTTGACACCCTTGGATATGCTCTGGCACGCTTGATCAATGCGCAGGACGACACGCTAGTAGATACAGATCATGACTGCTGTTCAGAGATAATTCACTCCACTAGTATACGCCCTGATCTGTTTTCTACTCCATTACCAACTGGTGACACTCTGTTTGTAGATGGTTCCTGTTCAAAACCGTATGATTGGAAATTTCTCTGTGGTTATGCTGTGTGTGCATTGCCAGATATAACCATTGAAGCTTACTCTCTCCCTTTCTCATCTGCTCAGGCAGCTAAACTTTTTGCTCTAACTCGTGCGTGTGTTCTTTCTGAGGGAAAAGATGTCACTATATATACTGATTCTCGTTACGCTTTTGGTATCGCTTACGACTTTGGCCGCATCTGGCAATCCAGGGGTTTTCGTTCTGCTGAGGGTAAGCCAATTTCTCATTCTTCTCTAGTTCAGGATTTGATAGACGCATGCCATCTACCTAGTACTCTCGCTATTGTAAAAACTAAGGCTCATTATTCTGGTGACTCTATGGAAGTGTGAGGTAATTCGCTAGCTAATTGTTTTGCTAAAAAAGCAGCTCAAAAACAGATTTTCTTTCCTGACTCTGGTTCTGATTTGATCAATACATTCTTTCTTGCTAGCTCTTTGATTCCCGATGTAGATTTATGGTCTTTGCAAGCTTCAGCCACGCCAAATGATTTCTCTTTTTGGCAAGCTCAAGGTGCCTACGTTGCTTCTGATGGTTTATGGTATTGTGCTGATGGTCGTTTGTGCCTGCCATCTCATTGTCTTCCGTTCCTTGTGCGCGTGTTCCACGGTGTTACACATCGCGCGCAAAGGAGGGTTAAGGAAGATATGAAAAAACTCTTTTGCATAGCCAACATGCTTGGAACAATTGATTTATTAATATCTAGATGTTTGGTGTGTGCTCAGAATAATGTGACAAAGGGTTTAGGTAAACACGAAAGTCTTCCATTACCTACTGCCCCATTTGCAGAGTGGCAAATTGATTTTACGCATATGCCTGCATGTGGCACATTCAAATATCTTCTGGTTTTGGTAGACAAGTTTTCTAGGTGGGTGGAAGCTTTTCCGTGTGCTTGTGAGAATGCAAAGGTGGTGACCCAAGTCTTAGCGAAAGAAATAATACCTCGTTATCGCGTGCCTCATGCTATTGACTCAGATAAAGGAACACCTTTTACATCTCAGGTAACACAGAATTTGTGTAAATATCTTTCACTGTCCTGGTATTTTCACATTCCTTATCATCCACAGTCATCAGGTATAGTAGAAAGAACAAATAGGACTGATTTGACTGAAAGAAAAATTGACTAAAGCAATGCAAACCATGGGAAGTAAAAACTGGGTTGATCTGTTACCTGCTGTTCTACAGTAGCTGAAATGAGAATGACACCAAGAAAAGACGTGCACATGTCCCCACATGAAATTATATTTGGCAGACCCTTTCCCGTGCCATGGAGGAAAGGTAAACCCGCGATAGGAACAACTGATCTTGATGTACATATTGCTGAATATTCTGCTGCTCTGATAGATACTCTAACTAAACATTATGAACAAATTGCTGATGTGACTCCAATACCCTCAACAAAACCCACACATCCTTTTAATGTGGGAGATACTGTTCTGGTAAAATCTTTGACCCCCAGAAAACTGGGAGATTGTAAATATGATGGACCAGCAGAAATAATCGCAATTACTCGTACTGCTGTCTTAACTGATCTTTTTCCACAGTGGATCCATGCTACTAGGCTGAAGAGATGTCCTGTTGGCGTGAGACCAAAGGATGAATAAATGCATGTGTATTATTATCTTTCTGTCTCTGTGATTTTTGTTTCCTAGACTAAAGACATGCTGCAGTGATGTCCAACCCGTGATGTGACATAGAGAGAGTGACGTGACACAGAGGGATTGTCTGGGGTTGCCACTGAATGACTTTACTTCTGCTATTAGTTTACCATTTCTGGTGGTGTCTTAGCGCCTCGTAAGGTGGGACGAGTGCAGATTGGGCGTGCCCGCACTCTGAGCACTGTATCGTCAAGAAAGGCAATAGTTCACCACTAGTAGTTATTTATGAGTTTGCACCCAACCTGTTATATTTCTGTGTATTCTTTTGGTCACACTCCATCCTGTAGAGTTTGTAGAACAGCACTAGGAGTAGAGTGGAAACCTCTCCTGCCTTAGGATGAAGTTTCTTTTTGTCCTCCTAATCTTGAACAAGGGATTGTTGTACATAGTGCAACCTCATCCACATGATAATGTTTTTTGGAGATGCGCTAATTGGACCGCTAAGCAATATACCAATGAGTCTTGTTATGTGTGCCAACATTTCCCTTCTGCTGTAGGACAGACGTCACTGAGACCCCTACCTGGTAATGAATCAGCTCTCTTAGTAGCTGCACGAGTTTGTATTAGTTCCTACTGTCGAAATGGTACTCAGTATATTAACTCTAGCCTGACACACAGCTTATTTTTGAATCAAACAGGGTCTGACTGGTGGTGCAGACTGATGCACTACGATCATAATTTCTCAAACCCTTGTGACTATTCACTTACTGCTTTAGATATTAGCCTCCTCCGCTTCAGCACGAGGAAAAGAGCTCTCGTCACTGCTTTCCAGGTCTTCACTTTGCCCAATTTTAAATATCCTTACTGCTTTATAGGAAATGGCTCTGTATTTCTTGGAAACATGCATCTAGATATGTGTAGTGAAGCATATTTTCCCTATTCTCCAGATCGTTCTTGTCCTGAAGGTAATTGCTCAGTAATCCACCCTGGCCCACGTGGGACCATTAATCACTATTCAGATTGGTATTGGGTTTGTGATAAGGCTGTTTACATTTTCCTCCCTGCTAACTGGGCTGGAATTTGTGCCCCTTCTCAATTTAGAGGCTCTTTTACACTGGTCACACGAAACCCACGTGGAACCCAACATCATGCTCCCCTTAAGCGAGATTGTGATCCATTCCCTCCCCCTGATCATCAGTTACAGATTAAGGCAGTTAAATTTTGGCATGCTTTTTTTCCCTCAATATGGTGTGACTCAGTTATGGAATCAGATTGAAGTAACACATTACAGGTTAGCTACTTTTGTTAATGCCACTAATATTGCTGTAGAAGGTATTAAAGGGGAATTAACTGCTCTTCGACTGACCACGGTACAGAATAGAATGGCCCTCGATTTAATCCTCGCAGAGAAGGGGGGTGTTTGTGCTATGGTAGGTGATAGTTGTTGTACATACATTTCAGCTACTGATGATGAACATGGAAAGATTTCTACTGCTTTGGAAAAGATGCGCGAGGTTGCTTCTTAGTTAAAGGATGATGAAAAGGGTCAAGTAGGTTGGGGAGTTTGGTATACTTTGTTTGGTCAATGGGCTCCTTATCTCTCTCTTGTTGCACTGGTTTTGTTTATTTTATTGTTGTTGTGTCTTTTAGGTCCATGCATTTTTCGCTGTGCAAAATCTTTTGTACAAGTATGTTTCAGGTTATGTTCCTGCGCCGCGTCCGATGACCTATTATCCGCCAGCGACTTCTTGAAAGCTCTGAGTTTTATTCAACGATATTTCTTATGAATAAAAGGGGGGAATTGTAGGGAATATTTAATATGTATATTTTAGTATGTTTCATTGTATTCTGTGTGCATGAGAACAGAGTGATTTTCTTCCTGTTCTCACGACACAAGCTGTACTTTCAATAAACACATCCTATGGAAGTTCATGTTAAAGGTCGTAAAACTGTTAAACGCTCGTAAATCGAGAGCTACTCCTAAATTTATGTTCTTCCTTACCTTATCTGTTAAAAGCATTCCAGACTGGATGTAAACACTCCTGCATCCACCTTTTCTTTGGTTCTTTGTGTGTGTGCGTATATATACTCCTGTCTCCCACAATAAACTTTGAACGTCTCACTGAGCACTGACTTGTGTGTATCATTGAGGGGTTCCCTGGTACCAGGCGGGACAAGCAGAATACAGGCTGAGCACTGAGTAGACAAAAGGAGGTCTACCAAAATTCAAGAAATCCTTACACTCCCGAAAGTCATAAGAACAGAACATTATTGGCCAACAAGCCCTAAGCCTTATAGGACATCTTCCTTCTAAGCACAAAATCAATGAAAGGATTTAAAAATGTCCACCTACCACAATTACATGGCCACCAAGCTCAGGGAGAACATGCAAACTCCATGCACACAGACCCCAGGTGGGAATCGAACCCAGACCCTGAAAGTGCAAGGTGACAGTGCTAACCACTAAGCCACCATTTTATGAAACTGTAATCCAGTTTGTTTTTTTGTTTTTTTTGTTACTCCTTGTTGCAATTTTATGCCTCCATTGCCTTCCATACACTTGTCCACAAATACCCCAATCAAACCAGTTATTTGTTTTTAGACATCCAAAGCACTGGCCCTCTAACAGAAAACCCAGTTCCATGGTGGCACCAACTCTTTGCAGAGAAAGAACAAATAACCACTTACATCATGACCAACTAAAAATGTGCCCACATTAAGAAATAGACTTAGTATGTAATGGGCATCTCAAATATCTTCTAGTAATGATAAAGCCGGAACTGCTTGCAAAGCCAGGTTTGCCATTATGGTTTTTGTGATTGCTGCTAGCATTTTCTTTGCCACAACCATTTTTATTGCCGCTAGCATTGCCACAAGCAAATTGCTGGAGTAATTCTGTGTCTCATTTCCTATTTAAAGTGTTTCCTGTGTTTTGTGTTTTATGTTAAGTCATCCTAAGTAGTTTACCTGAAAAGCCTGTAACTCTTGTATTTGGGGCTCTGCCTCAATAACCAAGTAACGGATTAACCTTGACCAATTACAGTAAGAAACAGGATGATAGGGCCCTACAGAAAAAAAAAAACACATAACACAAAGAAATTTAGCAATGACTTTTAGTTACAGATGGCTGTTTTTATTCATTTATTTTTGACAAATAAAACATTTTAGAGCTGCATTATTCAGCAGTCTAAGGAAATGTATGGTTTGATTTTTGACTCACTTCCCTCTTTCTATCAGCCACACAATCACACCCAGGCTGCTCGCATGCTGGAGGAAGTGTTATACAGTAACACTCAGTCACAGAGCACAGTCGCCACCTTGATAGTGTAGGCTTAGGGATGAACACCATCTTTGTTATGCAGACGACACTCAACTCTATATCAGTTTTCGACACTACCATCCCTTTCCCACTACCTCCATCTCAGCTTGTGATGATGACATAAATGCTTGGATAACCAGTAACCTTCTCAAGCTCAATACTGATAAAAGAGATTTCCTATCTTTCCTTTTTACCCCACATTTCGTCACTTACTAAATCTACCTTCTATCACCTCCATAATATAGCTTGTCTACGGCCCTTCTTAGACATCAAGGATGCTGAGACACTGGTTCACGCTGTCATTACTTCTCGACTTGACATACTGTAATTCTCTATTTTATGGTCTACCAAGTACAACATTAAATAAGCTCTAATACATTCAGAACTCTGCTGCTAGGGTCCTCACTTATTCAATGAAATCATCACACATTACTCCCATCCTACACAAACTTCATTGGCTACCTGTTGGCTCCCGCATTCAATACCGCATTCAATACAAAGCACTCGATGGTCTTGCCCCCCCCCACCCCCCAAAAAAAATATATTTCGGATCTTATTCATACTTACTCCCCTGTTCGCACACTCTCGGCAGATGATGGTCTACTGTTAATTTCTTGCCATAGATTAGCATCATTTGGAGGACGAGCATAAGGTATTTCTGCCCCTACACTCTGGAATTCTATTCCCAAACACATCCGTGATCTTTCTTCAATACAGGATTTCAAAACCCACCTTAAAACATATCTTTTCTCCTCCTGTTTTCCCAATCTTTGAATATGTGTTTAGATAAATTCTACCAGTTTTCATGTTTATCTGTATTCTGTTTTGTTGTCTTTCAGATGTCTCTTTTTTTGTGTAAACATTTTTGTTATTGTAAAGAGGCCTTGAGTCTCTCGAAAGGCGCTATATAAAATAAACTTATTATTATTATTATTATTATTATTATTATTATCTTCATCTGTTGAAGAGAAGAGAAACAGAAACAGTGTTGAGAGGGAAATGTAAATTACAGGACAAATGTACAATAAGCAACTCAGATTTTATACACAATGTGTACAGAGAAAGAACATGCATACAAATATTAGTATTATAGTTTGTATTTTTAAGCACAAAAATTCAATACATTTAATGTAATACAAATGTACAATGCCCCCCTAAAACAAAAAGGGACATGCACTAGTATCTCATTGGAATCTTTTAGGTTTCATTATGTGCACATTTATCATGGCATTGTGTCAAAAACCTCCTGCAAACACTATTACATTTTGGTCCAGAGTTGCTTAAGATCTTGTATTGATGATGTGTTATTATGCAGATGGTAGCCAAATATATATAAAATGTGCTCCCTGTCAGCAATTCTAACTCTTAACTTCTGCCTTGAGTATATTCAGACCTGGATGGAACAAAATTTCCTGCAGCAGAGCAGATAAAAATTTGAAGTTCTCCTATGTGGCACCCCCATCAAATAGGTCACTCTCTTATATAACGTCCTCTAAAGTTAGAATTTCCTTATTCTAGCCAGTGATTAATCTGGGTCTTCGGTTTGACTCTCATCTTGCATTTGATAACCACATCAAACACCTCTGCAAAATCGTATACAGTCTAGTATGTCACCTCAAGAACATAGCAAATTTCCTCTAGGCTACACTAATGTAATGCATTCTTTATCAGGATCTCCAGAGCCTTCAGAAATATGTTTAAAAGTGTACTGCTAAAATTCTAGTGAGAGCAAGAACATTTAATCACATTACACCTGTTGTGCTATCTCTTCACTGCCTCCCTGCTTTCCTCCCTGCTCTTGATCCTTGACCCTGCTCAATACCTCCATGGTCCTGCCCTTCTATCTGAAATATGATTTTTAAGCAATTTGAGATGGGATGGGATGGATGGATGGATGGATGGATGGATGAATGAATGGATGGATGGTTTATTGATCCCGGATGAAATTCCAGATATCCAGCAGCCATAAAGACAGTAAAACAAAAACAGGTTGTACAGTATGTAAACTGGGTAATGTAAGAAGTGACCAGAAGTTATGAGTGCAATGAAAATCTACAGTAAGAACAACCTTTACAAGATTTATAAGGAGTATATGAAAAAAGTCTATAAATCAAAAATTTTAAACAAGTGAAATGAGGTTAATTGCAGTTCAGTCCTGATGTCAATTGTATATGTGGCAGTGTGACAACAGTGCAACAGTATTAGTTGTGCAAAAACCTAAGTAATTGTGCAAAGAGCAGCAAGTTAGTGACAATGAAATTTAGTCTGTGTGTAAATAGCAAAGTATACAATCATTAGAGTAACTGAGCAGACCCTGAAGCTAAGAGATGAGAGTTATGCGTGTAACACTGTGATGTAAATAGCACCGTGATGTACCCCAGCCTAGATCTCCCAGTCCACAAGTCCTTCTGTATGTCCTTGAAGTGAGGTGTTGAAAAGCCAAATGGCTTTGTACCCATGAAAAGTGCTATAGTAATGAAACTTATTAGTAGTAGTAGGAATAGTAGTAGTTTAGAATTATCCCATAACCTTTAAATTGGCTTAAGGTCAGAAATATATGGTTGCAATTCATGGGTTAGGACTACTTTTCCAGAATTTAAGCCTAAAAATCTTGCCATATACACATGCCACCAAGAAAGAAAAAAAATAACCTGGTCATTGAGTACATTCTAGTAGTCAGCTTAAATTTCTTGGCACATAATGATTCTGAGTTGAGGCTTAATAAAATTTTTGTTGATATTGAGATTATTATAAAACACAGCTTTGAGTTTATAAATCACTAGTTTAATATTCTTTCCGTTAGTGTTGGGTGTAACGCGTTACAAAGTAACATGTTAGAGTACTTGGATAACTTTTTTGATGTATCGAGTAATCTAACACGTTAGTTCGCCATTTAAATTCTTAGTTATTTAGTGAACTTTTAAAAAATTTAATCCATTATTCAGACAATTTATGTAATCTGTGAGCCAGACAGCAGTCATTCCCAATCCGGTTTTGTGTGTGTGTAAAAGTCGTCCTACAAACCCCGCCCTTGTAACCCATCCCCCCTCTGTTATTCCTGCTGTTATACCCCTATTTCACCTATGCGGTTTGACTATGCGAGGACCGATGCGCGGAAAGATGGAAACCTAATTACAGCGCCAAAACTCACAGTGAATCATGATGAACGTATTTATGGCCACCACGCGAAACCGCGTAGGTGAGATAGTGGTATTAGTAGTTAACAGATTATGGGCCAAACTTCGCTAACTGATGATGGTAGAATAATTATAAAGGTCTTGACTAAAACAACATGCATGAGGAATGTACACAAAGTAGTGTTTGTGATTCATCTCAAAAGTTAATTCCTCAGATAACTTTGGACAACTGAGCAATTCTCCTTAGCCTAGGTAAGACAGCTCTGATGTCATTTTTAGTTTAAGAGTGGCTTGATACTAGCACTGCACTAGTTGTAGCCCATTTCCTCAAGATGCCCATGTATGGTGGCTCTTGATGCAGTGACTCCTGCTTTATTAGCTCTCCCAAGTTTAATCAGCTTTGCCTGACAGTGTTCTGAAAGCTGCAGTCATCCCTGTCGCTTGTACACCTATTAAACTTTTTCTTTCCAGACAACGTTCCATAAAGCCGCCTCAATATACTGTAGCACATTCTGTGACTTATGCTTCTTAGGGACGGTATCAATGGTCTTTGTTTCGAAAACGATGTCCCCATCTGTATATTGAACTATACTGAGAGATACATTGTGTTTATACTGTAAGGACTGTCATTTCATTAAACCTAAAATAATAAACTGGATTTTTGCTTTTTATAACTGGTGGCTCGGTGGTAGGTTTTTCGTTTGCCGTGTGAAAGGCCCGGGTTTGATTTACAGGCAGTGCCCAAACCAAAATGGTTACACAATCAGCTTAGTCATCCATCCTAATCTCTCCTTAGGGACTCCTATATTTGTTTCTGGCACCTACAAAATAAATTTTCAAAATACATGTTTGCATGTTATTTATAAATAGCGACAGGTATTTTAAAAACAAGAATAATGTTTGTGACATTGTGGTTAACCTGTGTGTAACGAAGGGAAGGGCAAGGCCACGCAAAAGTGCTTTGCACTGGTCAGAACCAGGTGATCCGCAGGCTGCTACCTCGCGGAGTTTTGAACAAGCTGAGGCGCGGCCAGGTAGACACGCGGTTGCCAGGCAACGCTGCCGTCATGCAGTCAGCCTGAATGAGCCGCACCTGGCGGTGTGGTTATTTAAGGTCCTGAAAACCTCTGCACTTTGTGCGATCATTTACCCAGATAGCACAGTTACGTCGCGGAGAGCGTATCATCTGGTAAACATCGCATTTGTTTTTTAATAGTCATATTTTGATCGTCTGTAGATCGTCTGTTTAAGCTGTTAAATGACCCATCGTCTTTACATCTATACGACGTCTATGCAACGTATCTTTATCATCCGAAATTTGCTAGTATGGGGACGGGAAGCTGCAGCATCAGCTATGACTTGAATGATTTAAGGAAAAATACGTGACTTTTTTTAAAAATCCAGATATTTTACTAGAACGTATAGCACGTTTAAAGACGAACACTACATTACTTTGTAGATGTAAACGCAGGTTCATGTTCCTTTTTTCCATTTTCTTTCTTATACATTTAAAAAAAAGGAAGTTGGCTACCTGTACATGTACTAAAATGTAATATGTGTTTTGTACATAATAATTTCATGTTCACAAGATAAACATGAATAAATCATGTTGTATTTGAATGAAATTCAACAACTTAACATGTATTAGATGCAATCATGTTGAGATAAACCAAAGAGATCTTGTCACTATGAAAATCAGAAATATCAGAAGGATGGCATTAGAATGGATTGGAAAGGAGGAAAAAATGCAGGAGAAAAAAAAAGGAGGAAAATGATGGAAAAATTTATCCAAGAAATGGATTGGTTGGGACGGAGATGAAATATGTTTTGAAAAGTGGGATGATTGGGCAAGGACAGAAAAACATCTGTAACTTCTTAGTTACTACTGGTTTGATGGGTAGGATATATAAGATGTGGAGGTAATAATCTGGAAATAGAGTGGAGAAACACCAAAGGAGAATCAACCAGAAGGTGCGGTAGTGCAACACTTACAGATGCAAGCCGCCGTTAAACTCCAAAAGAGAAGAAAAAGAAGAAGAACAGTTTGTTGAGAAGATAAACGTTTGCCGGACGTGTGGAGGAAGTAGGAATTAATTTCCATCTTTTTAAATGGAAATGAAATACTGAACATAAATGTCACCTGCTGTTTAGAGATGTTCAGTCATGTTATTTTGGTTTAAGCTATTTCTTGTATTTTTAATCACACTTAAAATACCGACGGTTATATGCGCGTGCTTAATCTGCAGTTCGGTTCTGGTTTCGGTCTGTTCTCATGAGTTGTGAAGCTAGAGAAACAAAGTATAAATATTGTTCATTTGCTACATTAAGTATCATGAATTTTTAATTGAATCTATCTCTGTATTTTTTGACAGCAGTTTGCGACTGAAAAGTGTCCTGTCTGCATCTGACTTCAGGAGTTTCCTGACCAACCGTCTCTAACGGTCATATTTAAAAGTCATAAAGTACAAAACGTTTCTGTTGGTGTTTTTTTCTATTATTAATACTTATTTGTGGTGTTTGATGTTTTATACATCTTTTCAAATGGATACCTCATTTGTAAGTTGCTGCTGGTGTAAAACAGTGTTTTTATTGAATATAAAATAAAAATCTCCGTTTTATCCCGTTTGTCTTATGCTTCCTTCCTTCACAGAATTCTCTTGACCATGGTTAATTATAATTAACTGAGGGTATTTAATTAAAATAATGGTAGGGGGTAGTAATGGTAATGGTAGTAATGGTGTTTCAATAAAACGACGTCTATCCGACATGAATCAGACATTTGGCAGATGTATGAACATCTAATATATATCATCTAAAGAGCGGATCAGGGTCTTTTTAATTCATTTACGTCTTAAATACGTAGGCTAAGCATCGTCCTAACATCTGGCACAGACGTCTCGGCGACATTTGCCAGATGAAAAAGATGACGTCGCATAGATGTCTCCGCGATGTGTGTGTGCTATCTGGGAATATATTAAACAATACATTTTCATATATAGGAAACTAGAGCTTATATTTATTAATATATTGCAATATATAAATAGACCATGTATGGATATATATTGCAATGCAGACAAAAACCATTGATCATACTTATAATTGTTCTATTGAAACATTATTAAAACTTTCTTATTAAATAATATTGAATTTATTAAAATTAAACTAGCAAATGGCAAACTTACTTTACATTCTGTACAAATGTCATTACCAATAAAGAACCAAAATACAACATACAGAATATTTTCTATCAAGAAGTGTTTGTGTTCAGTGATTTCTGTACACACTTATCCTATCATTTAAAGCCAAACCTATTTTTGATTATACATTTATGACTGAATGTTCAACATTTTTTCATGGCCAACCCAATTAAGCCTACAGTACATGTAGATTTAAATAGAGACATTATTTCCCACAATTTCTCCCACACATTTTCTAAGCCTGCAAGTGTTTAAGTGTCCAGTGTGTTAGAGAAATGTGCAGGGCATCGCCAGGCCTCAGTGTCAAGTCTGCAAAATACACTTGCTGCTTTGCCTGCTGCGGATCAAATAAAGAAGACCATGAGGAGCAGGAGGAGGAAGAAGACAAAGCGGCCACTGAAGGTGGGTTTTACTTTTTGCGCCGAATTTAAAATTAAGTGTGTAGTTATTATTGACAAGGAGTCAAAATATAAAATATATTTAAAAAAAAAAAAAATGCTAAAAGGTAAAGTCTCAGAGTAATTGGTCAAAAACCATGTAGCATATTTAGGTGAAAATTACACAGCTTATGTTTGTTCTTAAATTGATAAAGGAATTCTAATGCTACCTGTGGTTTAACATGTGGATTAGCATGTCTACGTAACTAACATTAGCAAGGTTGAAAGTTGTTTTGTTTTTATTTGTTTGTTTTTTTATTGGTAAAAATCAGTCAGCTGGTTACAGTATTATTATTAGGCTGGTCCTTAGTTAATCTGTGTGGTTTAATATATTAAGTTACTTTTTACCTTTTCTTTTTTTTTTTTTCAAAAAACAGTAAGTTAATGTTACTGCATGATCAGTTTTTGCAAACTAGTAGTTTTATTATTCAATTTAATTTTATTTGTATAGTGCTTTTAACAATTGTCATTGTTTAAACAGCTTTACACAATTAAAAGAATTATTTAAGTTTGTATGGAATGTGAATGTGTAGTATTAGTTCATTGTTTAACAGTAGTTACTAGAACATGTAACTTTAGAGACATCAGTGTGTTGTCATGTGTGGTATTAGAGTGAAAGGTGCTGGCTCCTTTATGAGTTATAACTTGCTGATGACGTCATCAATGTAGGGCCAGCTTCAGTCTATTGCATGAAAGAGAGCAGCCTGCTGTTGTGGTTCCTTTCATCTTAAGCCATCTGCTACAGTTCTTGTCTTTCGGAAGTATCGTTGGTATGTTAAGAGTAATTAAAATATGTTTGATAGTATTTTGTGTTGAGTGCAAACTTTTATTCTTTGTACAGATGTGTGTCACCATGTTAATTGGGTTATACACAAATATTATATTACCTATGTTACGGTTACATATTGTTATTTGCTTATTTTGGTGCGTTATGTTGCTATTTATTTAGTATACAGTTTGGAATGTGAAAGATTTGATATTTTATTTACAATTACAGTGCTTTATTTCATATACATCAGTGCAGACATTTATGCAGTGTTATTGCATACATGCTTAATCAATTAAATTACATTTTATTTGTATAGCGCTTTTAACAATTGTCATTGACATTAATTATTTAAGGTTGTATGGAATGTGAATGTGTTTGAATCCAAATGGTCCGATAGTCCCTGATGAGCAAGCCGAGGGCGACAGCGGCAAGGATTATCTGTCTATCAAAGTATGCACACTGTAAACCCGAATTAGTTGGCAAAACTCAAAAAATTTGAGGTAATCAGTTACATCAATTTTTTTAAGTAATGATGTTTCCAGTTTTAAGTAAATGGAACTATGAGTTTTTGAGTTTGTTGTACTCATTTTTTTTAGTTGTTGCAAATCAAATAAATTGTTGTTGGTGTTTCGGCTGCTCCTGGCAATGGGTCGCTACAGCAGACAATCCGTCCCGCACACAAGCTTGGCACAGGTTTTACACCAGATGCCCTTCCTGACGTAACCTTCCATTTTATCTGGTCTTGGGACAGGCACTTCATCTACTGTAGTTGTTGGGAATCGAACCCAGGCCTTTCACATGGCAGGTGAAACACCTACCACTGAGCCACCAGTGCCGCATTGCCTTGATGACGTCAGACACAAGATCGCTACTTTGAAAGATTTTAAGTTGGTGGAACTTTAAGGTGACAGTTACTGTTACTTAAGTACTTAAAAGATACATAAAATAAAATTTGTTCAGCTAACTTGAAAAGTGTCATTTCTACAAACTCATAAATAACAAAAAGTTCTAAATACTCATAAAGGTCTAGTAATTTGAACTTATTGTAATTATTTAAGTTAACAGTACTCAATATGTTTAACTGGGTTCTTTTTAATGACTGCAGTATTTTTCCTGTGGGCATCGCCATCGTCCCATGTACTTTAAATCTTCTTCCGAGTTCCTCTGCGATTGTATCCAGGAACGTGAAATACACCTTGGCTCGATAGAACTCTTCATCAGTTTGGAAATGTGGCTGACAGGAGCTGCTGTAGCACTATGAACATAAAGAGCTTTTTTATTGTGTGCACGTATCTGGGACTGTAGAACTCTGTACATTCCACTCATGTTCGCAGCTCCATCATATCCTTGGCCCCTGATGTTCTTCTAGTCAAGTCTATTGTCCTGAAGTTGAGAGATGAAAACATTCTCCAACTCTTTCCCTGTTGTGGACTCGAGAGTGCAGACCTGTAGAAAACACTTCTTTACTTCCATGTCACTTACATAGCAAAGTACAAAGGGTACCGGCTCTTTGTGAGAGACATTTGTGGTCTCATCCAGAAAGATGGAGAAGATTTGAGCTTCTTTGATTTCATTTTGTATTTTTTCCCTAATAAAGGTTCCCAATGACATTATGTCATTCTGGCTCCTGTTTGAAAGAAGGAACACTTGGGTCTTTTCATGGAGGCTTGTTTTTCCTGAATGGCATCCAAATACAGCTTCATTACTCTATCATATTGGGCCAATGTTTTCACAAGTTTAATAAAGTTGCCTTGGTTGGCACTTGAGCTTGACTTATCTCCTCTAAAAGCTTGCTCCTGTCATGCCAGACACAAGGAAATATCAATTAAACGTGTTAGGATATCCCTGTTCCTTTGTCTTTCTCTCTCTTGTGTTGATTCCCCTGAATATCTCAAAAGCAGCTTGTAGAGCTTTTTTGGAGTATATGTTCTATCTCACCATGCTCATCATATGGGCCTTTGTGCTGGCATGCTCTTTAATTTTTCCAATGGTGCTTATCCATGTATCTATGCCTAATGTTTTCCAGGCTGTTTTGTTCTTGAATTTCTCTTCTCTTAGAAAAATGCGACAACTAAAGCAGTACATGGTATCATTTTTGGGTGAATACTCCAACCATGGGCGATCTGTGTACCATCTCCTCAGGAAAGACCGTCGTTCTGCGTTTTTTAGGAATGTCATAACAGGCTGGCAAGGTCCAACTTTCTCACACATAAATATATATTTCAATATATTTGTCACTTAAATTAATATTAAATGTCTGCATGTGGCAGGATCTGTAGGACAATTCAAAACCATTAGTTTTGCAATTAAATCCTTTTTATTTGCAGCACTTCTATGCTAGCTTTCTTCTCTTGCTTCTTCTGACTGTAACTCTCCTGCAGTGGCTCCAGTTTTTCCTGATCTATACTAGCAGTTCTATACTGGCTTTCTTCTCTTGCATCTCCTTCTTGCACTCTCCTGCAATAGCTCCTTGATCTTGTTCACCAGAAAATTCTTGCACATCATCTATCACTTCTTTTTCTAAATCTGAATGACTACTTTCTTCCTTTTCTTCTTCCCTGCTACAAACTGGCCTGATCCATGAAGAGAGTGAGCTGCTACCCTTACCCCTCGCTCCCTCTCTTTTCTCTCCTTATGAGGCATTGCACTGCAACCATCAAGTAATCAAAATTCACATCAGTACAAAAAACAGTTTTGATCTTTAAAACTGTCATGATTGATATGTAGAGGTCACTAGAGGGCAGCAATGCAATGTTGATTGAACTATAGGTCTATGTTATACACCACTATTATTACATATGACAAAGGCATTTAAGGACCATTTAATTTCTAAATTGTATTTTACGATAGCTTAGGATTATACAGTGCAAAACCTGGCCTTCTAGTAAAGTTAGCTTTACCAATTTGCCTCCTGGGTGGTTGTCAGTATTGTTTGTCCTGTGTTTGTGAATAGGTTGTGCACTCTCTCTTATTTAGTTGTGTAAGATGTTCATTTTCTTTTTTTCTTTGCTTTGCATACATGCAGATTACATTCTGCATGATAAAATATATAGAATGCACAGTGACCTTATGATTCTCATTCTCATTGTGTAACGTTTTTTTTTTATTTAATACAACATTATTACAGTAGTAAACCATGTTTTTCTATGTTTATACATGCGAAGATGAGCAGGGAGTATACAATACTGGATTAAAAAAAAAAAATCCAGCCAGCAAACACATGCATAATATAATAGCATCGTAAACTTTAACCTACCATGCTGTGTGACCATAGGCTATATAATATGATGAAATGTTAATAAATTAAATCATGTAATTTACATGCATCAGCACATTCAGCAGATAGGCATAAAATCAAAATCAAAATATCTTATAATATATTTCACTCTCATAATATAAAGACTTACACCTCCACCAGAGAGTTTTATGTTATCAATTGATATCAATTATTGATAATGAGTCCTTAATATTACAGCACTTTATCTAATATGAATCAATTTCAGCCATTAATAAACCTTAAAAAAGATTTTAGGACAGAATAAATAATTAACATTATTAACAATAAAAATAAAAAGGAAAGTGAAAGAAGAGAAAACACGATAATTTAACAATAATAATATTTTTTCCATACTCAAACCCAAGTAGATCTTCAAATTTCTGACTGGCAGCCCACAAAAAAAGTCAGGGTGCGAAACTCTTTTTTTATTTTTCATTTTTAATTTTGTACATAAAAGTAGTGTGTTTGTGGAACTTGCCGTTTGTCTCCGCCTTTCATTTCATATGTAATTAAACAAGCTTTATTTTCACGAATAAATGTATTTAAAAATATCAGCAATAAACTGGAAAACTATTTATTTTAATATACATTTTTAGGTAACATTGTTCTTTATACTAATAACAAGCCAAAAGCATAAAAATGTTGAATTTACCGAACATTAACTTCTTAGCATCCTGGTCCTTTAGGCGTCCTTTAGTTTAGGTGTTAATCACAGTTTCCACCAGTGCTACCTTTTTATAATAAAACCTGTGATTACATGAAATTGAGGGTCCTTTTTCATGCAATAATTTTTTTGACCAATATGTGTTATAAATATCACTTCAACGATAAACTTGAGTGTCTAGTTTATGTGTATTGCAGTGAATTAAAATGAGGTGAAGTAAGAGTGAGATACGTGTAAGTACAAAATTATAAATAATAACTAGGGAATTGATATACATGCTAAAAAAATCGTACCTAACAACCTTTCGTCAAACTCAATCTTGACAGTTTTATTGCCCCTTTTATTGCTTTTTTTATGACCTTTGGATGATTTTTAGGATTTTTATGATCTGGAGGTTTGATTTAAAAAAAAAGGGGGGGGGGGGGGGTGGTAAGGGGGTAACGATGCTTATGCGCTAGACATCGTTTCATTCATTCATTTAACTTATTTTTTTCATATATTTATTTCATTTATATACGCATTTATTCATTTATATACGTATTTATTTATTATAAGAATTTGTTCAGTGTGTTTTTTATTTGAAAAATATGCTTGGTGAGGGACTTATTTTCATAAATTTCGATCAGCCATAACATCAACACCACCACCAGTTCTAATTCTTTAGCTCTTCAAAGTACACTTATATTACACAGACTATCCTCTTCATCATTGCCCTTGTCATGCTTTTGTTATTCAGCATCAACATGAATGTGGTCAATGTAGAAAGTCGGCCGAATCCTCCACTGCGTCCAAAATGGTTTCTTTTTCATAATCAGCTTTGTCATCCGTCTCAGTATCTCCATAGAAACTCTCATCTGTTTTAGGCACCTAAAAATTAATAGTGTAAAATGTATTTAGGCTATAGAGACAGATAAATTCACTTAAACAAGAATAATACACAAAAATACAACTACAGTATCTGTGTTTAGCCTGTTGTGTTGTGCTGTTAATTAAGCAATTAATATTGATTTCAACATATCTATCTATCTATCTATCTATCTATCTATCTATCTATCTATCTTTGTAAATTTTTACTGTCAATTTAAAAATGTCAACCTGTCCTGTCTCAGCTAGTCAGCTAATTAGGTTTCTTAGTTAGCTAGTTAGTTTTGTTAATGTATGTTAATTTATGTTGTATGTAGCACCTTGGTCCTGGAGAAACTTAGTTCCTAAAAAACTCCTTTTACTCTACTTGGGGAGGTACTCTTTGAATTTACATTTTAAATTAAGTGACTCATGTGCCGTCCTGATGCAAATGCAGCTTGAAGGTGAATAACATGACTAAAGCAGAGTTCCTGTTTTAGTAAGAAGTACGTCAATATGAATTAGCATATTATTATTATTGACCATGGCATTTCATTTGCAAAGAATCCCTCATGGGAAGTAGTTTAGAAATTTAGAAAAGATGACTTGTTTATAATAGCTACCCACTAACAGATTCCTGTTTCAAAGCAATTCTTAAAAAAAAAACAAATTAAAGCCGAAGTGTACGAAGATCGGCTATGAGAATTGAGAATTTTTAAATTAGCTGATGAGACTAAATAGCGACTTCTTTGGGTTGGTCTAAAGACGTGTGGTCACTGCTACTTCAATGCAAATTAGTTGGCAAGGTTTCAGAAGTGTATTTTTGCTTGACATTGGAAGAGGGTTTGAAATATGATGTAATTAAATCGGCCATACTCAAAGCATATACATTAGTTCCGGAGACCTACAGCTATGTTTTGTAATTGCAGTTTCGTAGAGAAAGAAGTTTTTAACTCTTATCACTGTGGTCTTTTATTCTATTCAATCAAAAGTCCCGTTTTGAATCGAACACACTCTCATATATCTTACTGTTAGGGGCGAGGTGACTAAACAGGAGTGAACCCAATAGCAGACAAATTGTGTTTAAATCTTTCTTGGACACACTGAGGCTTGGGTAAATAGGCGCAGCAGAAGCAGAGGAGAAAACCAGTGACTGTGTGTGCTTATACCCTATAAGCTGTAAGTACGGTTCATCATGAATACGTTTCCATCTTTACGCGTGAAAACTAAACATGTCCAATATTCGCAGACCTGAAAAAAAATATAAAAAAAATTTTTTGCCGGTCCTCGCAGTAGCTTGCGGACCTTGCAGAACTTCGCAAACATCTGCGGCTAATCGCGGCAGCTCACGGTGCCTAACACCGCATCTCACCGTGAGTCAAACCGCATAGGTGAGATAGGGGTATTAGTGACTGGGAGAGTGGGGACTTTAGTGATGAGAGAGGAGGTGGGACTATGACGCGAGGGAATCTCCACAATCCCAGAAGCTGAACGCGGGGAATCCTCTTGGGTTTTTGCGAGCGATTTTTCGCTGCCAATCCGCTTAGCATGCAGCGGTTGGAGGGTGAAAATCTTTTTTTTTTGTCCAGACAAGGGTCGATATCCAGAAATCCAGCAGAGAGCGAACAAATCCAAATTGTAAGTACAAATCCGAAGTCCTGAGAGCATGCGAGGTCATGTTAATCAGTCTGACAACAACAGAAGTACCGGGGGGGGCATAGACAAGAGAGAAACCTGAGAAACAGGCAGGGTCGATAACAGGTTAGGTTAAACCGATAACTACTTGACGGAAAAAGCGCAAAGCACACGAGTGAGATACTGCGACATTGAATGGTTCTCTCAGCGTGCTTTAAAAGCTGAGAGATGATTGCATGATCAGGTTCTGGTGTGGATGAGCGGCAGGTGAGCTTGCAGGGAGAAAAACCTGAAGTGAAGCTTAGGGTCTGGAGGTGCTGGGTTAATGAGTCTTTGTTCCATCTGCTCTGGTTGTCTGGTTGCTATCGTATTCTTGCATGTATGCTAATTGCACTTTCATTGGTTGACAACAACCATCATATTATCCTGTAGTACACTGTGCAAAAGCAAAAGTAATTGGTTGGTTACAGCGCAATGCATGAATAAAGGATATACTCAAGTTCTGTGACTGATCACGAGCCATAGCAGTCAACTTTAAGCTTAGGGAACAAAATTAGAGTTATAACTCCTCTGTCATGTTTTCTCAGACACTGGTGAGTGTTGACTCTGCTGCTTGACAAAGATTATTAGTAAAGATTCAAACTATCATGGTTGTCTTTGAATTCTGCTCTGTCTACACACGTATGGTGAAAACTGGTCAAGTAGTTTTAATAACACAGCAAAAAGTATATTATCAAGCTTGATGTCCAAATGCTAACAAGCTAAATAATTGTGTAATTTGTTTTTTTTTACATTCTAATAAATTATTTTTGTAAATATGAAAAAAATCACATTAATGATAATTTAAGGTCAGAATTTAAGAGTTTTTTTGTACCTGCGCAGGTAACACCAGCATCTTTACCATGGGTACAGTTGTGGAAACCAAATCCTTTATGAGAGCACTGTGTGATGGAGCTTTCACTTCCAGAACAGCGAACATCATCCATCCATATTGGGCCACTTCCCTGACCAAAGGCAGCACTTTGATTTGCACTGACAGCATTACCACATCCAATCTGTCTACACACCACCTGTGCATCATTCATGTCACACACTGTTCCCCACTGGTTATTATAATAGACTTCACACAGAGTTACTGCCACCAGTCAGTTGTATGTTAGCGCCATCTAAAACACAGCAAAATGTATGTTGATATTCGAAACATGACAGAAATACAAAAAGGAGGTGTAGGAGGTACCTTTTAAAAGTTGGTAGGTAAATTGTCAGTTCTTGACAACTGTAAGAATGGGTCCTCTACCCTAACACCTAAGCTGCTTTCTTTTCTCTCTCTCTCTCTCTTTCTCTCTCTCTCTCTCTCTCTCTTTGTGTGTGTATGCATATTTATATGTATATAGATGGAGTTATATGCATAAGGGATGGCTCCTCAACCGCACACTCCTGGTAGGAGTATGTGATGGCGAGGACATAGTTTGGTGCCGGTATGTAAATAATGCAAGGAAAGAACTCACACCTCATGAGAATGTGCCCAATGATTGAATGTCTGTTTGCATTGAGGAGCATTAACTGAGGAATCAGAGTGAGAAAAGGGAGAATACCACTTGCAGCTGCACCACATACTTGTTCTTTACTAACCTCAAAATAAACAAATGAATACAATTTTGACTCACAACTGTCACCAGTGTCTATTGTCCTTTCCTCAATTTGTCCTGTTATAGTCAAATTTATTATAGAAGAGATAACAAGGTTAACAAGGAGTTAACGCTGTTAATAAGGTGAAAAATCTGAGCTTTTTTTTTGACGAATCACACATCAACAGGACACACTTCTAACCCACACACACACACCATGGCCGAAGCCACTAACCCAAACACCTTTCCTCGACAGGGTGAACACCTCACAACCCCTCCCGCAAAGCATGATGGTTACTAGTCCAAAACTCCGCCCACGCCACACTGGCCCCACCCAAGCTGTGACCGTCCCCGGTCACGATGGCGAACTCAGTCCTGGAAGCGTGACGGTGGTCGGCGCTGGCGCTGTGAACGCCGGAGTCTTTTTACGGGGGAAGGAGGGCCGCTACCCTCTCCCCTCGTCCCAATCCTTCTACCGGTCGCTGGTCAGCACGGCGAGTTGGGTGGTAAGCGTCCGATTAAACCGCTCCTAGAAGCCGTCACTTTGTGGATGAAGGGGCGTGGTGCGGGTCTTTTTCACCCCGAGTCGCTCGCACACCGCCGCAAACACCTCCGCCTCGAAGTTACGCCCCTGATTGCTGTGTAACTGCTCCGGAGCGCCAAATCGGCTGAACACCTCATCCACCAGCACTCGGGCGGTGGTGGAAGCGCTCTGGTCAGGCACAGCAAACGCCTCCGGCCACTTGGTGAAGTAGTCCATGGCCACTAGCACATACTGGTTCCCGCGATCGGAAATGGGAAATGGCCCGAGAATGTCCACGCCCATACGCTCCATAGGTGCCCCCACATGAAAGTCTTGCAGGGGTGCTCGCGAGCGCTGGATAGTGCCCTTCTTTGCCATGCAGATGTTGCATCTGTGAACAAAGAGTTCACTATCAGTGTGGCAGCCCGGCCAGTAGAAACGAGCGCGCAACTGCCGCATAGCCCTTGCCCGATCGAGAACGCGGTTTTAGGTCGTGCTTCCGGGGGCGAGCTCTACTTGCCAGTACCCGCTACGCAGATCAGAATCTTTGCGCGTTACCTTGTTCAACCGCCGGTAATCAACACAAAACCGCCACGATTCGTCCTTTTTACGCACCAACACAACTGGTGAAGACCACGGTCTGGACGCTGGATCAATGACGCCCGAGTCGGCCATCTCACGCAGCTTCTGCTCGGCGATAGCTTGTTTAGCTAAGGAAAGGCATCTCGGATGTAACCGCACAGGAGCTGCGTTACCCGTATTAATCGTGTGCTGCACCAAATTAGTATGTGTGCACTCGCGCTCATCTACCGCGAAAATGTCCGCGAACTCATGTAAAAGGGACTTCACCGTGTCAGTCTGTGTCTGACTTAGCCCCACGCTGCTACGCTGCATAAGCTCGGCCATTACTCTCACTCGGTCTGCTACCGGATGTTTACATGGCGCGTCCACTGGAAGTTCCGCCCGCCTGGTGCGCGCTACTAACACGTCCGGCTGCGCTTTGGGAACTAGCAACCTGGCTAACCCGAAGTTACCACGTAACATTCCGTCAGCAAGATTCAGTACCGCACCCCACCTTTCCAAAATGTCCAACCCCAAGATACAATCATCCTCAATGTCTGCCACAAAGAATGGATAAAAAAGACTGATTGCACCTACTGTGCGACAGGCCGTATTTCCAAATAGCTCCCCGACACGGTGCGAATGGTCAAGGCTGGGGCCGGCAGTATACAACCGCACTCGCCCTGTTCTAATACTCCCCAGCGCAGCAGCGAAACTGTATAGCCGGTGTCCACGAGCGCCCGTAGCGAAACGTTGTCCAGGCCACAGTTCACGTAGACGCCTGCACGATTTCTGACCGGAGGTTGGGCCCGGCAGTTGGGGAAACAGAGACGGCTGTGGGAGGCGGCTTCCCCGCAGCTAGATGTAACGGCTGCTGGGGTACGCTGTCCTCAGGCCTGAGAACGTTGCAGCGGTAGTCCGGCGGTCCTTGGCCTCGGCGTCGTCCCGGAATCTCGGATGCTGAGTCAAGGCCTAGCAGCGACGGGTAGCCCTGTCCCCGGCTAGGTTCACCTACCGAGCCGCCCCGAGCCACGGGAGAACGCTCGGCTCTTTCGCCGTGGTGTTCTGCCATGATGGGCCCGGTGGGCTCGGCACGCTCGGCTTCGCGCAGCGCCTCAGACAGGGAAGCCGAACTTGCCGCTAACCGGATGTGCTCATGAAGCCGCGATGGCCGGATTCCCCGCAGGAACGCACGGCAAACTAGCTCTTCCTGCTGGACGGGCCCGAATTCCGGGTAGCGGTGTGCAAGAGATCTCAGGTCCATGGCGAACGCCCCCAGTGGCTCGGAGGCGCTCCGCTCGCGGGTCGCTAGCTCTTCGCACGGGGCCTCCTGACAGTCACCCGCGCCGAACCGGAAGTGTAGCGACTCCCGCAACTTCGCCCAGTCCTTCCTCTCATCCGCCCGGAGATCTTTGCCCTCTAGCAAGAGGGCCACCCGGATGGCTGTTTCCGCCGGGGACCAGCCTGCGAAGTCGGTGGCTAGCTCCACCTGGGCGATGAACGCTTGGGGCTCGACAGCGCCTTTGTAGGACGGCAGGTGCAGCTGCAGGTCGCCTCGCCTGCTGACGGCGCACGGAGCTGTAGCTTGCTCGGGGGTGCGCTCTAACCCGTTACTCTCCATCCCACTTCCGACACCAATTGTAGCGTATCCCCATGGAAAAAGCATGGGAAACCCCGTATCAAATTAAAAGTGTACCAAAGCCTCATTGCAGTAGGAAACAACTCTTTGGAGCATTCTGTTCACCTCGTGTGCTAAAAGTTTTAACAAGCAGAAGACGACCTGTGGATTTAGGACCAAGTGCACTTTGAAGGAACTGTGGATGTTCAGGAGTGTATGCACGGGTTGTTTTTTCTACCCAAACGCTGGGTTGCCTCTGTTGGGTCATATTTCTGGGTTATTTAGAGAGAGTTGGGTAGTTTTTGTGTAACCCAGCTGCTGGCTTGAAGTTTGCTTGGCTCCCCCCCAAAGTTCACCGGTGGATTCAGCGGCTGTCAGTCAGAGCTTCGTGTCTCTCTTGAGCTCCCACACCGAAGCCGAACTTGCCGCTAACCGGATGTGCTCATGAAGCCGCGATGGCCGGATTCCCCGCAGGAACGCACGGCAAACTAGCTCTTCCTGCTGGACGGGCCCGAATTCCGGGTAGCGGTGTGCAAGAGATCTCAGGTCCATGGCGAACGCCCCCAGTGGCTCGGAGGCGCTCCGCTCGCGGGTCGCTAGCTCTTCGCACGGGGCCTCCTGACAGTCACCCGCGCCGAACCGGAAGTGTAGCGACTCCCGCAACTTCGCCCAGTCCTTCCTCTCATCCGCCCGGAGGTCTTTGCCCTCTAGCAAGAGGGCCACCCGGATGGCTGTTTCCGCCGGGGACCAGCCTGCGAAGTCGGTGGCTAGCTCCACCTGGGCGATGAACGCTTGGGGCTCGACAGCGCCTTTGTAGGACGGCAGGTGCAGCTGCAGCTTGCCTCGCCTGCTGACGGCGCACGGAGCTGTAGCTTGCTCGGGGGTGCGCTCTAACCCGTTACTCTCCATCCCACTTCCGACACCAATTGTAGCGTATCCCCATGGAAAAAGCATGGGAAACCCCGTATCAAATTAAAAGTGTACCAAAGCCTCATTGCAGTAGGAAACAACTCTTTGGAGCATTCTGTTCACCTCGTGTGCTAAAAGTTTTAACAAGCAGAAGACGACCTGTGGATTTAGGACCAAGTGCACTTTGAAGGAACTGTGGATGTTCAGGAGTGTATGCACGGGTTGTTTTTTCTACCCAAACGCTGGGTTGCCTCTGTTGGGTCATATTTCTGGGTTATTTAGAGAGAGTTGGGTAGTTTTTGTGTAACCCAGCTGCTGGCTTGAAGTTTGCTTGGCTCCCCCCCAAAGTTCACCGGTGGATTCAGCGGCTGTCAGTCAGAGCTTCGTGTCTCTCTTGAGCTCCCACACCGCAGGTGACGGTTCATTTAAGGGAAAATGACGTTAAATACAAGGTCTGTATTCACATGTTCACTCACCTAAGTCACATATAACTGAAAAATTATTACTATATGTAACATTTATTACTGTTACCATGTTAAGGTTACACTTAAACTTTCAGGCTGGTCTGAGGTAGATAATTTAGCTGACAATAGCTGCTCTAGTTAGCCAAAGAACCCCACCTGTGTGTAAAAGAAACGGATAAGATGTCTGAGCTTTTTATCTTTCTCTGTAAAATGTTTGCAGGGTGATGAAGATGGTGAAGTGATGAATAAACTGTTAACTGTAGCGCTAGCATGACGCAGGCATTTAGTTAGGTTTCTAGAGTTAGCAATGACATTAACTTTAGAACTTTATTAATCTCACTGCTTGGGAGAATAAAATGCTGGGGTGTTACAAAACACTAACCCTCTCACAAATATCCAGACCTGCTAACCTCCCGTTTTTCACTAGCTAGTAATTTACTCGGCGATTAAATTTCTCCAGCGTTCCTCCTGAGGTATAACAATATTTTACACCTTTCCCCCCTTAACAAGTATGCAAATGTATCACCAGTGATTGCATGTAAGCTAACCAGGTAGCCCTCTTTAACCAAAGTTGCTTGTGACTTAGGCTAAATTAACTAGTCAACGCGCCAACTACAGGAGAAAGTACCACAGCTGTACAAATAACTACTAGATGGAAGTATTAGTATTTGGGTGATTGTAATGTACCAGTATGACCCCAGCTATGACATTTTTTCGGTAATTAGCTTAAAATCAACGCAGACCACAAGATCAACTAGTCTTACATAAAGAGCTTTATCCTAAAAGTCATGCTTATTATTATTTTTTTTTTTGGTAATAGCTGTCTCCATGTTTTTGTTTCAGGTTACCTATACCCTATCTTAATGGACAGCTAAATTTTTTATTTAGTATCAATCCCATTACACACTAAATAAATAGTCTTATTCAGTTTAATCTCCCTTTCTAAGGTTGGAACCAACATGGTGGAATACCTCCAGCAGGCTGAAGTGTCAAGGTCGTACCCCTACATTCTGACGTTGGGAGATGATGACCAGCGCTGCTCTCAGGTATTCGTAATTCTGGTGGGACGGGCTCTGGAGCAATGCACACTACTTGGGGCGGTTGATGTGTGCTTTAAGGCATTTTATATTTTTGACATTAACTATTTAAAGCAGTGTGCTCCTGTATAGGACTTTTTGTAATGTTGCTATGAAATAGCAAGGCCTACTTGAAAAGTCATAGACAGTGTTTGTATGTTAAAATGAGACCAGGGCTGGATAGTTTTGTTCTGCAGAAAAGATATCTGAAGTCACAGAGAGATCCTGCTCTGTAGAAGCTGCCTCAGCCTATTTGTGTTATTACTTCATTCTGCCCTTGTGAGTAATAGTATAGTAATGATGTTGCTGTTGTTAAATTAACCCAGCAATATTTACCCAGCAGCTGGGTTAAAAACAACCCAGACTGGGTTGTTTTTAACTCAGTATTTTTTAGGGTGGTTCTTACTTCAAGTTTTGTGGTGGATGAAGTTGCATTTCAAAGTACAAAATTACACAACTGGTATTTTAACTATAATATTGTAGCGTTTTTCACAGCTACCAATGAGCGTTGAGAGACGAGTGAGCTTCCTTGCTGCCCAATGCAAATGGCTGGGAGTATTTTATTTAGCACAGCAAGCTGAAAGTCACACAAACAGCACATTCCACGTATCACCAAACAATCAACAAGACACACTTCTGACCCACACACACACCCTCGCCGAAGCCACTACCCCAGACACCTTTCCCCAACACGGTGAACACATAACAATCCCTCCCGCAAAGCATGATGGTTGTTACTCAAACCCCACCCACGCCACAATATATAAGAAATGCCTAACTAGATAATGTGAGTATATGTAACTTTAAAATGAGACTAGGACATTTAATAAAACAAAATTAAGTAGACTTTACTAGCAAAAAATATTTTTTACATAAAGAAATGTAAGTAGTAAATACAAAGAATAGTCTTGTTTGAACTACATAATAATCTGATGCAAAAAGTTACCTTAATTTTTTTAAGTAGATCAGGCTGGATATTTTTATCAGTGTACTCCTCCTAGGGAATTCATACAGGTACAATCGCCACCAAATAGGGCCAATATGACATGAGTAAAAGTCTTTTGAAATGCACTCCAGTTTATTTCATCATCCTTGGTCTGTTTTACAATCTGTCACAATTGTCTCACCAAAATTTAACGGTTTTCATCCTATTTAATATCAGGCACGTAACAAACCCACAGTTCTTTCAAGAGATAACACAGTGATTTCCCCACTCCTAATTTGTGTAAAAAAATATTTTAACTTAATTGAAAATTGTTGAGAAATATTTCATCTGTTTGCGTGGGCAATGCCCCTCCTGCCTGCTGGCAACCTACACATATGCACCTTTATATATATTTTTACTAGCCAATTAAAGTTCATCAGTACAGTAAACATATAATAACATTTATTTAAAAGTCATAATATGAGTTTTCTGTACCTGAGCAAGTAACACCAGCATCTTTACCATGGTTACAGTTGCTTCATTCAAATCCCCTATGAGAGCACCGTGTGATTCTGCTTTCACTTCCGGTACAGTGAACATCATCCATCCATATTGGGCCACTACCCTGACCAAAGGTGGCATGTTTATTTGCACTGACAGCATTACCACATCCAAGCTGTCTACACCAACTTGTGCATCATTCATGTCCCAGTCATCATCACACACTGTTCCCCACTGGTTATTATAATAGACTTCCACTCTACCAGAGCAGGAGTCACTGCCACCAACGAGTCGTATGTTAGCGCCATCTAAGACAAACAGCAAAATACAATATTAATTAATGATAGTGAGTAATGTAATTAATGATTAATTAATAATATTATTGAGAGCATACAGTGGATGCCGCACTTTTTAAATACAATTTGTTACTAATGTTTAACCTGCCACCCCCCTGATGTTTGGAGCTTGTTGAGTATATTATAAAAAACGTATACACACAACTGCACAGAGTAGCGAACTGTAGCGCTGTAGGGAACTAGTGAACAACAGATCTTCACCTTAGCGGAAAAGGGAATGAAAAATTATCAGTCATTACATATCGCTGGAGCGTGAAAAAATTTTACTCGAAACATTATTTATATATTTATTATAATCATTATCGAGGACGACATTATATAAATAGGACACAATAATTTACATTTCAACTTAATTTAGAAACCCTTGTAATCTGTAAAAAATAAAAAAAATAAATACATCTCCGTACATCTTGTAAATTAATCAAATCATTTTCGATAAGTTATAAACGTTTCAATACGTTATATATTTTATAATGGTATTAGTCATTGTTTTAATAAATATCTTATATTAAATATCCGTAGTGTAATATTTCCACAGCAGCAGCGACAGGTATACGAGGTGCTTATGTTACTATAACGAAAAATTTAAGTTATTCAGCTGTTAGTGTCACTATGCAGATGTTACACCCCGTGTAGTTACTGAAACGAGGCATAATCGAAAATCGTTTGCTTCGGTTATGACATACCATAGTTTATTATCTGCTGTGGTAGATCTGATTATTTATTCAAACAGAATAATAAAGCTTTATATCCTCAGGAGGGGTGATTACATTGTTTTAGCGATAATTTCACGGAAGCGAGTTCAGAACTAATCTAAAGCACTGTCACACTAAAAAAACATCCGAGAAGTTCAGAAGCTTCAAATAGAATGAATGAACTAATTAATTTTCTCAAAACGTTATAAAATTAAGTATAGACTTAGTGACTCCCCTTAGAGACTCTGTAGAAGGTTTTCCCAGTTGAATCTGAAAAAAAAAAAAACACAGCTGATTATCAACGTGGGAATGAATGGCGCATTGCCCAAGTGCAAGTTGATCTTGGAGCTAAACTATTTGCTTTGGGTAAAAGCGCTATCTAGCGATCATTGTGTGTCAGCAACAGCTTCCCATTCAAAACAATAGGTCGTCAAATGACCGCTGAACCGCATTAAAAGTAGGTGACACTGGCGCGGCGCTTCTAGTGTTAACCTGCACTTTACCTTTCAAAAAAGTAAAAAATAAATCCCGGCAGATAAGTGTTTCCCTTTTGTGCACGCAGGCACTGTGTATGTGTGTGCATTTGTGTGTGTGAGGCTAGAGTAAGTGGAGACTCTTGCTTTCAGCCCCTCCTGTCTCCCCCTCCTCATCTTACACATTAAAACTTTTTCCTCTCGTTTAAACACACTCACACACACATTAATGGAAAGACTGTTGTTCTCCTCTAAATTATTTAAGCTTCTTCGCTTTTTTATGTTGCTTGCGACAGCCTAACTGCTCGTTAATTAATGCTCGTGTAATGATGAGATGGACAAACTGGTCGATGCCCGTTCTTTTATTTTCTGCATTGTCAGGTTATAATACAAACTTTCGGGTGGATCCTGCACTTAAATCCAACAAAAAAACTACTGAAAAACAAAACTCAGGCTCTATATCCTACTTTACATCTCGCATTCGCGTTCACACGCACCGGACTGCATTACCCACAATGCATCTCCCGCACTGGACTACACTTCTGTAAACAGCGGTCATAAATCAACTTCTCTCTCCCGCTACACTGTTTTATCTGAAAATCAGCAATGAACATTGCTAATGACACTCGTGTGAGCACAAACTAACCGAATCACTGCTAGAAAACAAACAAACAAATGACCGAGCACCTTACCTGTGAAAAGATTTGCGACAGAGTTTCTTCGGAGAACAGAGTGCGTGTCTCTCGCCTTCATTTCTGTGCGCGTGTATGTGTTTGTGAATGGGAGTTTCACACACACACACACACACACACACACACACACACTCATAGCTGGCACAGTGTCAAATTCCTCATTCGGTGCTCGTAAACCAAGACAATGCTCGTTTTCCAATTTAAAATTTATTAAAAATCTTTGCTCGTCTTGCGGAACACTCATAAAACCGCATTACCTCGTAATCCGAGGTTCCACTGTATATAATTTTATTTTTATTTTTTTTTGCTAGACAATTGAATTTCATCAGTACGGTATACACGTTTATTAAAAAGTCATAATACGAGATTTCTGTACCTGAGCAAGTAACACCAGCATCTTCACCATGGTTACAGTTGCCTCTTCCAAATCCCCTATGAGAGCACTGTGTGATGGAGCTTTCACTTCCAGAACAGCGAACATCATCCATCCATATTGGGCCACTTCCCCGACCAAAGGCGGCACTTTGATTAGCACTGACAGCATTACCACATCCAAGCTCTCTACACACCACCTGTGCACCTGTACCATCATTCATGTCCCAGTAATCATGACACACTGTTGTAGACTTTCACTCTACCAGAGCAGGAGTGACTGCCACCAGCGAGTCGTATTTTAGAGCCATCTAAGACAAACAGCAAAAAGCAATATTAATTAATGATAGTGAATCTCATCAGGGACAATCTTATCATTTTAATTTATACACATTCACATTTTATATAAACTTAACTTTTCTGTACTGCCTAAGTTTGTCAGCCCCTGACGTTTGGAGATTGTTGAGTATATTATTAGAAATGTAGTACTAAGTTACTATGTATTGCTACATCTAAAAGAGAAAGGGGGAAATAAAGAAAGATTATAAATATAAAGAAATGGAATGAAAATTAAATCAAAGAAAATAAAAGCATTAAATAAACATGAAAATAAAAGAAAACAGAACAAAAAGGGAAATATAAAAACAGAAAACAATACATGGCAGAAAAATAAACATGGGAATAAATGAAACAAATATTTTTTGTTAAAAATAAAATCAGAAACAAATCCCAAAACAGGTCAAAGAAAGAATGAAAAGAAGAAGAAAAAAAAGAAGAAGAAGAAATGAAACTTGTCAGACATGCATTTTAAAAGATTGAGTAAGATTGTTGAATGTTCTTCTTTATTATGATTCAGTGACTGACTTGGCGATTTGTCCTGATTTTCGAAGCAAAGTGTCAGTGTTTTGCAATTTTATGCTCAGCATAATTTAAAATTTAAAGTTAAACACAGTGTCATAAACTGTTGTCTGTCATAAAGTTGTCTGTTGGAACTTTATGATGACATTGAAATTAATATTTTGATCTACCATCTAAATTTTTTTTGCAGGTATTTACTATTGTAGAAAATTCAGAGAAGTGATGCATTACAAGCTTAATGTGCTTTAAAACATATTCAGAAGTGTGCACATTTACATAAGCAGGTTACTGTATTTTATTATTATTATTATTTATACATTTAGTAATTTAGTATTCATAGTAATCATAATTTGTGCATATAGTTGAAAAGTTAAAAAGTTTCTGTAATCTATCTTTTTCTACTTTCTAAGATTAGGTTTTTGATGTTAAAAGAATATATGAAACTAGTCATTTTAAAGTAGAATTAAGAGGATTATAATGTGGAAAAAGTCATTAATCAGCAGAAGTGTTTTACAGTAAATACATTATATTTAAATGAGTAGTTCACTTACCAGCCAGCAAAAAAGCTCCAAAGACACTGACTATGGAGAGAAAATAAAGCAAAAAGATTTTATTGAACCAGACCATACATATATATATTTTTTTTATAATAATCTTGGTAACAATAAGCTAAATTAACTGCAATATAAATAAACTTTAGCTATTTTAAAAGCTATAGTACTACATGGTTAAGTGCAGGAGGGAACCTATCATTAATTGCATGAACTATGCATGAACATTAACCATAAGTAAAAATGATGCACATAAATGATACACATAAAATATGATACACATAAAATATGATACACATAAAATATGATACACATAAAACAAAATACATTAAACTAAAGCTGTGTATATTGAAACCTATTTTATTTCAGGACTGGAATTATAGTGGAATTGTATCACATTATTTATAATTATTATTTTAGTAATAATAATATTAAAATATTAATTATTCTAATTATTTTAAATTGTATTTGTATATAATATTTAAACTGTAACACCATAGAAAGACTAGGACTTATATAAAAATATTTATTTATGTCTTTATAAAATTGTTGAACTTACCTAAAAATAAATGGAGAGAGAGAGAGTGTGTGTGTGTGTGTGTGTGTGTTTCTAAATATCATGGAATAACATCAATCTTGCCTATTAGTGGATGGGACTGGATTAAATTACTTTTAAGAACTCTTCATAACAGAATTTTTGGCCATGACCCAACGCGTTTGTCATGTTAGTTTGTCTCTGTCCCCTGCCTTGCTGTTCCCTGCACACATTCTGTTGAATGTGTAATGATATCTCTGTTTTTCTTTTCCTCTCTCTCTCTCTCTCTCCATCTCCACATTTGCCCTATTACCTTTCCTTTTATCTGCCAACTTGTTTTTTTAGTTAAAAAAATCCTCTTGTTATTAACCCTCTTGTCATGATCTTATTAATTAATTTTATTAATTGCATGATAACTATAAGAAAATATGTACACAAATGAATGATACATAAATGATACACATAAAAGATACTACACATTAAACAAAATACACTAAACTAAAGCTGTGTACAGTATACTGTAACCTAAACTATTAATAATAATTTACATTTTGTAAATTGACTGTACATTTTTAACTCCCCCCCGTCAAAACAGACGCGGGGGTGGGCTAGTGACTGTTATGAAAAACTCTTATCGTGCGCAGTGTTCCTCTATCTCCCCAGATATTTATACCAGCTTTGAAGCCCAACTTATCAATTTGCCCAATTTGCCTAGGGCTGATTTACCGTCCTCCACACTCAGATAAGGACTTTCTTCAGCAATTCACCGACTTCATTGGTAACATCGTCACCAATTTGATCGTTTCTTATTGCTGGGCGATTTTAACATTCATGTTTGCTGTCAAAATGAGAACACAAGTGCACTATTTATGAAGGCTATATCTTTAACACCAAGCATTTCTGCAGACTCTGCATTTCTGTTGATCTTCTCCTTGATTCCTTTAACTCAAAAGTTAAGAATGTTATTGATGATATTGCTCCAGAAAAGGTCCGAAAGGTGGGCAGACAGAAATCACTATGGAGAAAATTAACAGCAGTTCAGAATATGAAAAGACAATGTCGAAAAGCTGAGCGGATGTGGCGGAAGACGAAACTTGAAATCCACTATAGCATCTATAAAGACAGCCTTCGTGCTTTCAGTGTGGAACTAGCCAAAGCTAGACAGACCTTCTTCTCAAACATTATAAACAGTAATATAAACAACACACACACTCTTTTTGCTACTGTTGAGAGACTGACAAACCCACCAAGTCAGATTCCTATTGAAATGCTCTCTGACAGTAAATGCAATGAGTTTGCTTTCTTTTTCTCTGAGAAAATCAGTAATATTAGGAGGGCTATTAACACATCAAGTTGTGCAGGGATTAGAAAAACTGAAACACAACCTCACAAAACAGTTACTATGTCTGTCTTTCAAGCAATTGATAGCAAAATCTTGAAAGAAACAGTACAGCACCTCAAATCGTCAACCTGCGACCTTGACACACTTCCTACATCTTTTTTTAAAAGTGTGTTAAACTGTTTGGAAACAGATTTATTAGAAGTGGTGAACACCTCACTCCTTTCTGGGACTTTTCCAAACTCTCTGAAAACTGCAGTTGTTAAGCCACTATAGAAGTGTTAAGCCACTTCTAAAAAAGAATAATCTTGAACCCCAGATGTTTAGGATGACATCATTGCATGTAGAATGAATTCTTTTGTCCTGGTTGACTATATAAGTGGGGAGCCGACGGGACAGTGTTGCGATTCTGCAGTCTCCCCTGGCCGTTATTGCATGATAAATAAAGGTCGTGATCTTCTGAAACCAAAGCCTGGGTCTTCAATCAATTTCCACAACATCTTGGCGCTGCGAGCAGGGTGGTGAAGGGGCAAAGGTGTGGCTGATCACCGTGGGCATCCTTGGCGGGCAGCACAAACAGGTGGCCACCTAAAAAAGGTAAGCAACTTTTGCTTATATACTTAGTTTGTGTTGTTTGCTGGGATAACCCGTGGTGGTAAGGACACCTGATAAAGACCTCTCCAAATTAAGTAGTCTCTACATGGGCTTTGGTTCCAGAAAGAAATGCATGCATCAGCTTACTAACTGTTGTACTGATAGTAAATTGATAAAATAAGCATTGCATTTGTCTGTTTTGTTGTCAAGAGGGCATTGATTGATGGCAGCAATAACAGGTGGTATGAGAGAGCGCATTTGAGTATCTATTTAAGTTGCTAAGAGGGCAATATAAAAAGGTAAATAGTCTTGATATTAATTTGTACTTATTGTCAAGTGGGCCTTGATTGGATGGCAATAGGGGAAAGCAGGTTAATACGGAGTTGCGCTTAATTAGTAATATTGTTTGTGTGAGGATACGCAACAATTAATAAAATAATACCCTTTCGTATGAGGAACACTTTTTGGTGTCGTAAGCATTTTGTAGCCACCTTAAAATTTGTATTGTATGGGGTTTGGTGGCATTTATTGATATCTTTTCCTATGAGGAATGTACGGGTGTACATCATAAACATTGTGTCATAACTTTCTATGTGGAGCACTATTTTGTGCCATTAAGTTGAATGCAATTGCAATTGTTTTTGTCTAATTGATGTTGTGTCTGTCTATTACTGTTTGAGTGTGTGAGAGCTCTATGTGTGCCTGAGTGTGCCTGAGAGAGAGAGAGAGAGAGAGAGAGAGGCTGGTTGAGTGAAACCATAAGCTTCGTGTTGAGTAAACAGGCCTGGACCTCCCGAGGGAATTGTGTGTACAACCCTCAGAGGGGGGGGCAGCTTGTTGCCAGACCGGAGTCGTGTGTGTGTATGAGCCCTTATTAGTTTAATAACTAAATAAAGAGTTAAATAGTTAAACATTACTCAATAAAAGGGACAAGTGTGAGTGTATTAATGAGCCCCAATTAGTAAAGGGGACAAGTATGTAAAGAATAAGCCCTATTTTCCAGGAAAAGAGGGATAAAGTATGAATGCTTAAGCCTATGACTGAATAAATAAATAAATAAATAAATAAAAAGTTTGAAGTGGTGAGTGTGTTTGAACCCTATATTAATACTGTGCCATTACTCGATTATTGATAAAAGTGTTTACTGTGTATAAAATATACTGTGATTTTGGCAATATTGTACATTAAGAAGTGATTATCATTTTAAAGCTTGTTAAGGAAGGTGAATATTTCTGGCAGTATACAATATTGGATGTTGTTGTAAGTAAAAGTTTATTCATTAAAATAAGTGCATAGGCACAAGTTAACATACAAGTTGTGGTGAAGTAGGCTGTAAAGCATAATGGCAGCCTCTCCAGAGGAGATATTAGTGCTGAAACATCCTTTGTGTGCAGATCTCATAACTAAGGTCTCTAATAAATGGCAAAAGCGGACTAAAGATCTGTTTACTAAATGGCCAAAAGGAGGGTCATTTGATGTGACACTGTGTTCGGAAATGGAAGTTTTGATCAGAAATTATAAAACGGCATCAAGAGAGAAAAAGCGTGTACAGAGAGAGTCGAAAAGACAGCAGGAGAGAGAGGTCCTAGCGTTGTTTAAGAAGGAGGGGGAGGAAGTGGTAAAACAGAAAAAGCAAGCTAAGAAAAAGTCTAATAAATCAGGAAGTGAGGCCCAGAGTAATGGAGGGGACATTTTAGTCACCCCTCCCCCCTATGTGCAGACTAAAGGACAGTTCCCTATGCTTAAAGGCGTGGTGGAAGTTTCTGGTGAGATGCAAATGGAAGGTCATGTAGATTTAGACGGAGATTACCGAGAGTCGTGTGTGAAGTCAAGAAAGAGGCAGGATAGGAAAACGGATAGAGAAGAAAGCACACCATTAGATTGTTACAAGGAAGTAAGGGCAGATCTACAGAGAGTGAAAAGGTTGTATGGGAAGGAAGATAAATTAGAAGAATGGGAAGAGGTGCAAGCAAGTGGAGAGAGAACAGACAGTGCTAAAACACCAGTAAAAAGTCAGATACAGGTAGATACAACATTAAGGACTGGGCATGGGCCTTTGTGCAGTGGAGAGGAAGGGGGTGAAGAGGATTTGTCAGTTAATATGGGTAGTTGGAAACTGGGAAGGGACACGGGGAGACTTAGGGACCTGGCTCCACAATTTCTAATTTTAATTAAAGGTGCACAGGGACAATATGTACCATGGGCAACTCAGGATCTCGAGGGGCTTGTCAACCGCCTCCCTAACATTCACGAGGGTGCAGGGAAATGGATTAAGGTCTTAGAAGAGGAGACCTCAGGCAGGCTGTTGTCGGTGGGGGACATGAAAGCTCTGTTGGCAAAGATTTTAGGCGGAGGGAAATTGGAGGAGATCCTCCAGGCTTCTGACCTGAGCAAGGCCATAGATACATACCATATGAATGGAACTGTGTTTGATGCTTATCGTTCTTCTGTGTGGCAAGCCTTGCGTACTGAATATCCAACTAGAGTGGACCCAAAAGCTTTAAAGGGGGACGAGTTGGAAGAAACAGAGAATCCAACTCTGTACATCCAGAAGCAGCTAAAGAGATGGAAGCAAGAGACTGAAAGTGATCCAGAAGGAGATGCACTGTTGTCTACGCTGTTCAGACAAACCATAGTAAATGCCATGCTTCAACCAGTAAAAAGTAAACTGGAAGATGTGGTCGGCTTAACTTCTAAATCACACAAAGAATTCTGTGATCACGTCACACATGCTGTTGAACAGTATAGAAAAAATGAGCAGAAATTGAGAGCTCAAGAAAAAGAACTGCAAAGAAAACTGGCTCAGTTACAGCTTGAAAAATTAACAAAGAAAAACAAGAGAAAAGTCCAAGCTACTCTAAGAACAGAGGAAGCAGAGCAAATGTCCATGAGGGCCCCAAGCAATCCATCACCCACAGTCCAGCCAGCGGCAGTTACTGCGATGACAGCACCAGCCGCATTCTCTCCAAACTCAAACCAGATGCCTGCGCCTGTCATTAACGTTTTCACTCAAAAGCCAGGGCCGAGAGAGTGGAGAGCCAATCAACAACAGAGAGGACAAAGGAACCCTCAGTCTAGCTTTCCCCCAGGCGTATGTTGGGGGTGTGGACAAGCTGGACACAATCGATCACACTGGCTTTCCCACCCATGGCCTCAAGCCCAAAGGAATGCGGTGGGAGGGGGGTGGCAACAGCCTCCTCGAGATCAGGTTCAAGGCCCAGTAAACCCATGGGGGGGTCTAAAACTGGGATATTAGGGGTGCCCAGAGAATCCTACAGGGGAGAATCAGTTACCTATTTTAATAACTAGTGCAGAACAAGAACTCATATTACACATTGAGGTAGACGGTAAAAGTACACCCAAGTTAGTTGATAAAGGAGCAGTTTATACATGCTTAAACTTAAGTCATGCCTCACATCTCCCCATGTCTGGAAAATTTGCCAAGACAGTAGGATTCTCGGGAAAAAAGCAGTTAATTCCTATGACCGCTCCAGTCCGTCTACAAACTAACAACAAAAGTGTAACCCTACCTGTATTAGTTTCAAGTCAGACACCGGTAAATTTATTAGGAAGAGATGCTTTATGTAAATTAGGACTGCAAATATTGTGTTCCCCAGAGGGTGTGTATGTTGACATGAAAGGTATTAAAAATCAAATGGTAATGATTGAGCCACAAGCAAATGTGTATTGGGTAGGACAGCTGGAAAAAGACGTTAGTCAAATAATCCATAAATGGGGAAAGTTCATTGAAGCACAAATTCCTGAAGCACAGCTACCTTGTTCGGCTTTCCACTGCACAATGATTTATGACCCAGCTAAAGACACTGACTTAGAACAGACATGGCAGAAAGAGACAAGAGAGAACAAGGTTGAGTTAATCACACAGTACATCATCATAGGCCAGCAAGGAGCAGCTATCAGTGTAGATGAGTGTGATTTTGTAAAAAGGTGGTTTAATGTAACTGATTCTGTTCCTCATGTGACGTTGTATGTAGGAAAAAACTACAGCTCAAAGGACTTAGGACCAATGATGAAAAAAGCTAAAGAGGTCCAGTGGGAATCAACCATAAACCCATTGATTTTTCATTCTGCAGATAAAAACTATATGAAAATCTTGTGTGGTAATAACTTGATTGGTACTCCTCAGGAAGTGGTAATTTGCAACAACTCACAACCCCAAATTACATCAGCCTCTGAAGTAATTGACACTGCCGAGGAAGAATTGTATAGGGACATGGAGAGTCACGTCCCACCTGAATTATGGTCTCGGCATGATACAGTTGTAGGTCTAATTAAGTCAGCCAGCCCAATTCAAGTACAACTTAAACCAAATGTAAAACTGCCCAGGATAAGACAATATCCTTTGCGACCTGGGGCAGAAGCTGGCATAAAAAACACTATTGAAGGCCTTGTAAAAGCATCTGTGCTAGAAGAGACAACAAGTTGTTGTAATACTCCAATTTTCCCTGTGATCAAGCCAGGTACAAATAAATGGCGTCTTGTGCATGATTTGCGTGCAATTAATAATATAACTGAGGATTACCCAGCTGATGTTCCAAATCCACACACACTGCTGACTAATGTCCCTCCCGATGCCAAGTACTTTACTGTGATTGATCTTTGTTCAGCTTTTTTCAGTATTCCGGTGGCGGAAGAGAGTAGGTATTTATTTGTGTTTACATATGCGAGTAAACAATATACATATTGTAGAATGCCACAAGGGTTCAAACACTCACCAAATATCTTTAATCAGGTGTTAAAAGCTGATTTATCAGATTTAATAATGGAGAGTAACCTGCTGCAATATATGGATGATCTCATAATCTGCTCATCCTCTTTAGAAGCATGCCTTAGAGATTCCATTAAAGTGCTCAACAAGCTTGCACAGGGAGGTCATAAAGTGTCTAAAGCTAAGTTGCAATACTGCAAGCCCCAAGTTGAATATTTAGGGCGGCAAATTTCTCATGGTTCAATAGCCATAGCGCCTATCATTAAATGTCAGGCCCATAAAAAGGGAAATGATTATATCACTAAGGGTAACAACATAGCAGACTTAGAAGCTAGGCAAGCATCTAAATGTCAACTAGCTGTACAAGTGCCAATAGTCCTTATAGAACCGCAGCCTCAGTTGGAGGATATTATTCGGATTCAACAGCAAGCAGGACCGTATGAGCATTCTATGTGGCTCCAGAGGGGAGCTCAGAAGGATGCACAGAGTATTTGGCGTTCACATGAAGGTCTGATCATAGCTCCTACAGCGTTGTTGAACATTTTGATTTTAGATGCTCATGGATTTGATCATTGTGCTAGAGGAGAGGTTGTGAGGAAAATCAAGCAACAAGGATATTGGTCTCCATATCTGCATGCTATGGTTGATGAGTTTCTAGCTTCATGTGAGATATGTGCTAAGCATAACGTTAGAAAGGGAACAGCGACACCTATTGGCCATATACCGGTACCAGAGGGACCTTTTAAGCATTTGGTTATGGATTATGTGGACATGATAAAGTATGCTCGAGGCAAGAGATACATGCTTGTAGTAATTGACAGATTTAGTAGATGGGTAGAAGCAATGCCATCTGCTGATGAAGGGGCAGGAACATTTGTGAAACTCCTCACAAGAGAGGTGATACCTAGGTTTGGAATTCCGTCAGAAATCAGTTCAGACAACGGATCCGCGTTCATTCAGAAAACGGTAAAGCAGGTAATAATAATAATAATAATAATTAGAACTTTATTAATCCCAGAGGGAAATTGCTCAATTTTCGCATATCCCAATTAGGAAACTGGGGTCAGAGCGCAGGGTCAGCCAGTTTTACAGCGCCCCTGGAGCACATAGGGTTAAGGGCCTTGCTCAAGGGCTCAACAGTGGCAACTTGGCGATGCTGGGGTTCGAACCCCCGACCTTCCGATCAGTAACCCAGTAACCCACAGCCTTAACCGACTGAGCCACCACTGCCCCAAGGTATTACAACAGTTGAGAATAAAGCAAAGATTTGGGTGTGTCTATCATCCGCAGTCCCAAGGTATGGTAGAGAGAATAAATGGAACGCTCAAAGCTAAACTTAACAAGATTTGTGCTAGTACAAAACTTAACTGGGTCGATGCTTTACCTCTAGCACTAATGAGTTATCGCATGCAAATTAACAGAAATACCCATTTAACCCCGCATGAAATGCTTACGGGTCGACCCATGCCTGTGCCATTCTGTAGAGGGCCCTATAAAGGCCCACCTCTAGAACAATTACAACTGGAACTCAGATCATATATAAAGAAACTAACTGCCATACATAAAGCCATTTATGTGCAGGAAAAAAGCAAGGAGCCGGAGGAAGAGAAAGACGCGCCGTGTCCCATCACTCCAGGAGACCAGGTCTATCTGCGTGTGTTCAGGAGGAAGTGGCACGAACCCAGAAGGAAGGGGGCCATACAAGGTCGTAGCAGCCACCCCCACAGCAGTCCAAGTGGAAGGCAAAACCACCTGGTATCACTTAAACCATTGCACAAGAATCCCTAAAGTAAGTAAGGGAAAGAGTGCAGAAGAAGAAGAAGAAGAAGAAGACCCACCACCCGACAGTGATAACGTATAAGGTTTTGAAATCTGGGTAACAGGGTGGAGGAAATAAAGAAGAAAAATGGGGAAAATAGAGTGGGCAGCATACCTAATGATCATTATTTTCCAGGTATTAATTCAAGCTGTGGTCAGCTCACCTCTACAAAGATCCAACCAGACTTCCCAAGAATTAACCATACAGCAAGTAAATGTTGGTCAAAAGGTTCTTAGTTATCAATCTATGGGCAGGAAAAATAAAAACTCTTAAGCATGGCACAAAGTAATGAGTGGTATAAAAGGGCTGCCTACACAGCCCAGGAAAATAAAATAACTAGTTGTTTGGTTTGTACTCCATCACCATTAAAAAAGGTTATAGTGGTTCCCAATCCATATGACTTTAGACATTGTGCAAAATTTACCCAACAGTTTTGTCATCTACATGTCTTTCGAAGACCTCTGTGTCCAGCTGAATGTTTAGCAATATTGAGTAGTCCAGATTACTTTAATAACTTCCATACACCTGAATGGGGGGAATGGTGCCAGCAGCTAGACGTAAGAATTGAGGAAAAAAAGATAGAAATCCCCTCTGAGTATGAAATAGATTATACCCTTGAATATGAATGTTTCAACAAAACAGTGGGAAATAACAGTGTGGGGGAATTTCAAGGTAATTGTATGATAATGTGGCATCTGGACACTGGCTCCTTTACACGAATGGATGTTCATAAGAAAACTACACTTCATGCAACAGTCACAGTGCAGGGTAATATAACTATAACACATAGCTGCATGAATCAAACATTATTGTTTCCCTTAAAGTTCCGTTATGATGACCAATCAATACCAGTAGCTGATTTTTTCTGGCTTTGTGGAGGAACATTATTGAGAGCAACATTACCAAAAAGTTGGAGAGGAATCTGTGCTAGAATCCGGATGCTTCAAGAAATGTCAATAGCGGGCTGGAATATAGACCAGCCAGTACAGCGTAACTCAAAAGACCATCATAGAATGAGTAGGGCTTATCAGGCAGATCCCAACGTGTACATAGATTCAGTAGGCCAACCCAGGGGTATACCTAATGAATTTAAAGCCAGAGATGAGGTAAAATCTGGATTTGAGTCTATTTTTTTATGGATAACACCTAATAAAAATGCTGAATGGATTAACTATATTTATTACAATCAACAGAGATTTATTAATTATACCGAGGATGCTTTGGCTGCTTTAGGAGAACAATTAGTAGCTACTAGTACAATCACCTGGCAGAATAGACAAGCATTAAATTGGTTATTAGCGGAAAAAAGAGGTGTATGCATTCTGTTTGGAGATCAATGTTGTACATATATTCCTAATAACACAGCACCCGAGGGAAGTTTTACTAAAGCCATGAACCAACTAAAAAATCTTAGACGGGAAGTAACTGAAAATGCTGGGAGAGATAGTAAAATATGGGACTGGTTAGATCTAAAACTGGGAGCTTGGGGAGCATGGTTTGCTAAATTTGGTATGTTCTTGGGATTTGCTATACTAATAGGAGGATTGTTGTTCTGTTGTGTGCTTCCTATATTAAAATCTTTGGTCATAAAAGCTACAGTTCAACAAATGGAAGTATTAAAATGGCAAGATGAAAAAATACCCCTAACCAATGACAAAGACATTTATGACTCTGACTGTGATTCACAAGAATCGGAAGAAAATTCAGGCACCTTGGACGAGGCCGAAGAAGATGATTAACGATGAGCCATGCCTTGGGTGAAAGCACTGGCCGGGCCTCTCCCCAAAAGGCGACTCTCAACGATGCGCAAAGTATCTGGGTTAAAGATCCAAATATTAGGACACAGCTGTTTGAAATTATTTTTGCTTTTAAAATTGTACTGTATTATGCATGGATCAGTTTAAACTATATATATGTTATCCAGGTTATTTAGCTTAATGTAATCCTAGGAAATCACTGTATTACTCATATATGCATGTCATGTTATTGTGTTATGGAAAGTACTGTATAAGGTAAAGGAGGTCGAGTCTTTTACTCTGTCCTAGTCAAATGAGGGCAGAGAAGTTTGGCTCTATCTTCGCTAGAGTACAAATACATGGGTTGGTCATTGATAAAAGTCCAGTGATTTAAATTAATCACTAGCTAGTGAAAGAAGGGCTAGCACATGGATTTGCACTCTAGATAACCAGTGATATGGGACTTATAAGCCCCAGAGGGGGGGATATGGAAGTAAATTTTATTTGATTTTATGTAACTTTACTTCCTTTTAAGGAATAAATGATAGCCCATATGAAAGTATTCAGAAATGTGTGTGCGAAGCTGCACGTATAGGCCTGAGATTCTGCTTGCATAAACAGTCTGATATATACATTGAGGCCCCTAGACTGGGGAAGCTTGATGAACCCCAGGTGTTTAGGATGACATCATTGCATGTAGAATGAATTCTTTTGTCCTGGTTGACTATATAAGTGGGGAGCCGACGGGACAGTGTTGCGATTCTGCAGTCTCCCCCGGCCGTTATTGCATGATAAATAAAGGTTGTGATCTTCTGAAACCAAAGCCTGGGTCTTCAATCAATTTCCACAACAATAACAAAAAATCAAGTCAAGAATCTTGGGGTGATTCTGGAGACAGACCTTAGTTTCAGTAGTCATGTCAAAGCAGTAACTAAATCAGCATACTACCATCTCAAAAACATTGCAAGAATTAGATGTTTTGTCTCAAATCAAGACTTGGAGAAACTAGTTCATGCCTTTATCACCAGCAGGGTGGATTATTGTAATGGTCTCCTCACCGGCCTTCCCAAGAAGACCATTAGACAGCTGCAGCTCATCCAGAATGCTGCTGCCAGGATTCTGACTAGAACCAGAAAATCTGAGCACATCACACCAGTCCTCAGGTCCTTACACTGGCTTCCTGTAACATTTAGGATAGACTTTAAAGTACTTTTACTTGTTTATAAGTCACTTAATGGCCTAGGACCTAAATACATTATAGATATGTTCACTAAATATAACCCTAACAGACCGCTCAGATCGTTAGGATCGAGTCAGTTAGAAATACCAAGGGTTCACACAAAACAAGGGGAGTCCGCTTTTAGCCATTATGCTGCCCGCAGCTGGAACCAGCTTCCAGAAGAGATCAGATGTGCTAAAACATTAGTCACATTTAAATCTAGACTCAAAACTCATCTGTTCAGCTGTGCATTTATTCAATGATCACTGTGCTACGTCCGAACTGACTGTACTATTTTATGTTTAAAAAAATATATATATTTTTAACTGTTTTATTTTTATTTTAAATTATGTTTTTATTAGTTTTAATTAGTTTTTTTTATTTTTATTTTTAATAAATTTTAATTAGTTTAAAGTTTTGTTGCAAACTGCATTTATTTTTATTTTAAATGAAATGTAAAAGTTTTTGTCAAAATGTCTTATTGCTATTATCTTTTATTTCATTTCATGTTTATTTTCTTTTCTTTTATGTAAAGCACTTTGAATTACCACTGTGTATGAAATGTGCTATACAAATAAACTTGCCTTGCCTTGCCTTGCCTTGTCAGTCAAACCCTTTTTCAAGGGACTTTCTTAATCTAATGAACGCTTTCTGACACAGTGGGTTAAAGGTCCCACTCATAAATATGGACATACTTTGGACCTTATCCTTTCTTATAGTGTTGATATTACTGATGTTATAGTTTCTGATTATATGTTCTCTGATCATAAGCCTGTTCTATTTTACATGTGTCTTCCAAGCCTTCCTCTTGCTTCTTCTAAAGTGACATCTCTGTCTAGGGTTTATTCCCCTCAGTTTAACATCAATTTTAGTCAGTGTTTCACAGTTTAAAGCAGCTCCCATCTACTTTTGGACTCCCCGTTATCAGACTTAGATGCATACGAACATCTCAGTCTGTTACAAAATGCTTGGCTTGTGGTAATGGATGAAATTGCCCCTCTGAAGTCTTTTAAGCTTAAACCTAAATCTGAAGTGAGGCATACCACTGAGACTCGGCTACTGAGACAGACTTGTAGAAAGGCTGAGCGAAAATGGAAAAAAGACAACTTAAACATTTCTTTACAGCTATTCAAAGACGGTTTATCGGCTTATCAGAGAGCCACCAAATCAGCTAAGACGACCTACTTTTCAAACTTAATTTTGCATAATCAGTCTAGCCCTAAGGTGCTGTTTTCTGTTATTAACTCTGTTGTTAATCCTCCTGGAAACACTGTGTCAGTTACTTCTGTCGCCCTTTGTGAAAGTTTCTTAAGGTTTTTTAAGGACAAAGTAAGTAAACCTGATCTGGAAGCTTTTGTTTTCTCTCTCAAGCAGCCTGTTCCCCAGCCGTTGTCTGCATTTTGGATGGTTTTTGAGCCAGATTCAGACACTCAAAGACACTATTGCTAAACTGAAACCATCTTTTTCTCAATATGATCTTATTCATCCTAGATTTTTAAGACAAATCATTGATTCGGCTGGACCGGGCCTATATGCTTCATGCCAAAGATACGCACCTCACTGGTACCTTTAACACTTTATGTTTAGCAGAAAACTTTATAAAGATACATTATAAAGATATACATTCAGTATTGTTTTTTGTGACGAGATCTTCAACCAGAAGCGGGGCACCAGGATGAGTCAGACAGGTCCAGAGAGCAGAGGGAGTCTGGATCACTGGCAGCTCAGGAATGACATGTATAAGCTATCCTAGACAGAGAGACAAGTAGAGGGAAATTGAGAGAGAAAGAGAGAGAGAAAAAGAAAGGGGAGAGCAGAAGAGAAGGAGAGATAACAGTTAGGTATGGCCACAGTCACATAATGTATAAGGTGAATGTATATTTAGTGTAGAGTGCAAGCAGGGACTCCGGCAGGACTAACTATGACAGCATAACTAAAAGGGAGAGCCAGAAGGAAACACAGACATGAGGGCTTCCTGAGATGTAAGGCAACCAATCACCTCACCGTCAACAAACCTGAGTGATCAATGAGAGTATGAGCATCTAAACATACCAGTTCACCATAATACTCTACGTCCATGAGTCCCCCAGATCTGCTGCTTTACCTAAGGCAAATCTATTTACAAAAATGCTTGGCTAAATAAATAGGTTTTTAGCCTAGACTTAAACACTGAGACTGTGTTTAAGTCCCGAACACTATTTGGAAGATTATTTCATAACTTTGGGGCTTCGTAAAAAAAAAAGCTCTGCCCCCTGCTGTTTTCATAATACGCGGTACTGATAAGCAGCCTACATCCTTTGATCAAAGTGGGCGAGGCAGATCGTAAGACACTAGAAGTTCACTTAGTTACTGTGGCACGAGACCATTTAATGCTTTATACTGTATGTCAAAAGTAGTATTTTAAAATCAATGCAGAATTTTCCGGGGAGCCAATGAAGTGAAGATAAGATAGGGGTGACGTGCTCGTATCTTCTGGTTCTAGTGAGAACTCTCGCTGCTGCATTCTGGATTAACTGAAGCATGTTTATGCACCTAGTTGAACAATCAGACAGTAAGGTGTTACAATAGTCCAACCTAAAGGTGATAAATGCATGAACACATTTAGTGACAATATATTCCTTAACTTGGCAATTTTTCTAAGGTGAAAGAATGCTATCCTGGTAATATTATCTACATGTGCTTCAAATGAAAGACTAGAATATATAGTCACACCCAGGTCTTTTACTGTTGCACCTGATGGAACAGAAAGGCCATCTAAAGTTACAGTGTGATCTAAAATTTTGCTTCTAGCTGCATGCAGTCCTATGACTGGAACATCTGTCTTAGGATTAAGCAATAGAAAGTTAATTAACATCCAATCTTTTATATCCTTTACGCATTGCTCAACTTTAGCAAGCTAGTTTTTCTCATCTGGTTTTGCTGAGACGTATAACTGTGTGTCATCAGAATAATAATAAAAATTAATACCACGCTTGCGGATTATGTTGCCCAAAGGAAGCATGTAAAGGGAGAAAAGCAGAGGCCCTAAAACCGAAACCTGTGGAACACCAAACTTCACTAGAGAACATACAGAATAATCACCATTTAAATCTACATACTGATAACGATCGGTTAAATAGGATCTTAGCCAGGAGAGGGCTGTTCCCTTAATTCCTACCACATTTTCTAATCTGTGAAGGAGAATACTATGATCAATGGTGTCAAAAGCTGCACGGACGAGTAACACAAGCATAGTGACGCAACCCTGTTCAAAGGCCAATAAGAGGTCATTTACTAATTTAATGACTCCTGTCTCTGTGCTCAAGGCCTAAATCTTTACTAATACAGTTTGTGTATACTATTTCTATGTAGTTATTCAATTCAATTCAATTCAATTTTATCTATATAGCGCTTTTAACAATGGTCATTGTCTCAAACCAGCTTCACAAAGATGAAAGAAATTCATAAAAAAAAATAATAATAATAATAATAATAAATAAAAAAATAAAATAAAATAATAATAATAATAATAATAATTTGTGTATGTGTGAGAAAAATGTGTCTAGATAATAACGAGATAAATGAATGAAATTTCTCTAATGAGCAAGCCAAGCGTGACGGCGACAGTGGCAAGGAAAAACTCCCTAAGATGGTAATAGGAAGAAACCTTGAGAGGAACCAGACTCAACAGGTACCCCCATCCTCATTTGGGTGATAACACATAGAGATGATATAACACCATGTGTGTTATGCAGCTGAAAGTACAGTACAATATAACAGAAATTCTTTAAATTAACATGAAGTCCAGTTCAACATAGGGATGAGTCAGTAGGTGCAGAGGGCAGATGGGATCTCAAGAATACAATCTCCAGATGCCTCGGGATGGGTAGAAAAGTACAGAACAGATGGAGAGAATTAGCGTAGTTGCCATTCAGGATAGATGTACTGGAGTATGAGGTTATGGGATGAGTCACGCGTAGGCCAGATTAAAGAGATGCGTCTTGAGTCTACTTTTAAACTGGGAAACTGTGTCTGAGCCCCGAACACTGTCTGGAAGGCTATTCCAAAGTTTTGGAGCTAAATATGAAAAGGCCCTACCCCCTTTTGTAGATTTTGAAATTCTGGAAATTACAAGAAGTCCAGAGTTTTGTGATCTTAAGGAGCGTGGTGGATTATAGCGTTTCAGAAGACTGGTTAGGTATGTGGGAGCTAAACCATTTAAAGCCTTGTATGTAAGTAATACTATTTTGTAATTAATTCTAAACTGAACAGGTAGCCAGTGCAGGGATGATAATATTGGGGTTATATGATCATATTTTCTGGATCTGGTGAGAACCCTGGCGGCTGCATTTTGGACTAACTGAAGCTTGTTTATTGAGGATGCAGGACAACCACCTAGTAATGCATTACAATAGTCCAGTCTGGAGGTCATGAATGCATGAACTAGCTTTTCTGCATCAGATACGGATAAGATGCTCCTAAGTTTGGCGATATTTCTAAGATGGAAAAAGGCTGTTTTTGTGATATTGGAAATATGATTTTCAAAGGACAAGTTACTGTCTAATATTACGCCCAGGTCTTTTACTGTTGAGCTAGTAGTAACAGTACATCCTTCTAAACGCAGGCTGAATTGTGAAAGCTCTTGTGTGCTGGTTTTTGGGCCGATGAGTAATATCTCTGTCTTGTCTGAGTTTAGTAAGAGAAAGTTATTGGTCATCCAATCTTTTATGTCCTGGACACACTCGGTTAATCTAGACAATTTAGGTATTTCGTCTGGTTTTGTTGGGATATATAATTGGGTATCATCAGCATAACAATGGAAACTAATCCCATGTCTTCTAATGATGTTACCCAAGGCAAGCATGTATATTGAGAACAGCAGAGGTCCTAAAACTGACCCTTGTGGGACCCCATATTTCACTGGCATTACACCAGACAGTTCTCCATTTAGATCTACAAAATGGTATCGATTAGACAGGTATGATCTAAACCATTTTAATGCCTGCCCATGAATACCTATGTGATTTTGTAAGCGATCTATGAGAATATAATGATCTATAGTGTCGAATGCAGCACTAAGATCAAGCAAGACTAGAATTGAGGTGCAGCCTTGGTCCGAAGCTAAAAACAAGTCGTTTGCAATCTTAACTAGTGCAGTTTCTGTACTATGATGGGGCCTGAAACCTGATTGAAATTCTTCAAGGATATTGTTTTCCTGCAAAAATGTGCATATTTGAGCTGATACTACTTTTTCTAATATTTTTGATATAAAGGGGAGGTTTGAAATCGGTCTATAATTTGTTATTTCATTTGCGTCCAAATTAGATTTTTTTTTTTTTTTAAGAAGCAGCTTAATAACTGCCAACTTGAAAGGTTTAGGGACGTGACCTAGATATAATGAAGAATTAAGAATGTTTAAAAGTGGCTCTCCAACCGTATGCATCACTGCGTATGAGCATAGCTGCTCCGCTACTATCTTTTCCATAATCTTAGAGATAAAGGGGAGGTTTGATATCGGCCTGTAATTGGATAGCTGACAGGGGTCGAGGTCAGGTTTCTTAATTATCAGTTTAATAACTGCTAATTTAAAAGATTTTGGAACATACCCAATGCTGAGGAAAGAATTAATTATTTTCAACAGGGGTTCTGTTATTTCCGGCACTATCCTGAAAATGTGTAGGTATACTGTAGGATCTAATATACAGGTGATGAATTTGCAGAAGAGATAAGTGAAATTAGTTCATTCTCTTTAGGGGGAGTAAAGTATTCTAGGTTCTGATCTGACATGGTTAGTTTAACATCTGCATCAATTACGTTTGGTTCGGTTTCAAAGCCTCAATTTTATGCCTAATATTTACAATTTTATTATTATAAAAAAGGTCATGAAGTCCTCACTACTGCACTAATCTGAGGGGCTATTTGTTAATTAGTGATTTCTGAGGCTGGTAACCCTTCTCCTCTGCAGCAGAGGTAAGTTTCGGTCTTTCTTTTCTGAAAAGGTCTTCATGAGAGCCAGTTGATGGGTTTTGATCCCAAATGCACTTAACACAATACTGTTCTTGCAATAACTATTCCAGAAGGGCTGATCTTCAAGTCTTAAAATAACAATTGACTTTTTCTGTTGTTACTACCTTACCTAATGCCATAAGTATTATTTTATAGTTATAAAATAATATCCATATTGTTCTACAAACTAAAAAATAAATTCAAACTTGTGTCCAAACTTTTAAACTAATACCTTGGATCTACAAAACCCATGTTTAGCTTCGCCGTTTTGGTGTGCTGTAAGTTTGAGAAACCACACTGGTTAGCTCACAGAGAGAGCTTCCGTCTCTCTACCATGCTCTCAAGCCACCTTACAGAAATGTCAAAAAATTCTATTGAATTGTCACAGCATAATAAGATGCCTGGAAAAACCTATTCCGGAACTGTACTGGAGGCAAAAACAAAAGTGGTGTTTTAATGATGATGATGATGATGATAGAGAATGGTGTCTAAGAGATCAGTCCAATTGTGCTCATAGCTTCAGAACTAAGAAAAGATGTGATAAATGTATATAGAAGGGCCTGTGATAACTTTCAGCTTCATCAAACCATTTAATAAGCACTGGATTGGAGTAGAGAACAAACCATGAAGAGACCATGCCATCAGGATTAGACTGAGTAAAAATAAGAGTAAAATGATCAGGTAAACACATTCTTAAAGAGGTCCTGTTATGCTTTTTCAAATATTTTCTTTCATGCAGTGTCATGTAGCTGTATGTGAACATAAACTATCATAACCCACTGTATCTGTGACGCTGACAGTGCACGATAAATGGAGTTTTTGTCTATTCAAAAAAAGAATTGGCTCACATTCACCTAAACGAGTCGTTAACAAATCTATTTTTACTCTGTTACGGATTCACGTCACTCTGTAACATATTTGCATAATTTTCATATTTGGCTCCAAAGCTTTGGAATAGCCTTCCAGACACTGTTCGGGGAGCAGACACGGTTTCCCAATTCAAAAGTAGGCTCAAGACGCATCTCTTTAATCTGGCATACGCGTAACTCATCCCATAACCTCATACTCCAGTACACCTATCCTGAATGGCAACTACGCTAATTCTCTCCATCTTTTCTGTATTTTTCTACCCATCCTGAGACATCTGGAGATTGTGCCAGCTTCAGTAGACAAAGGCCAACCCTGCGAGGTTTCTAAGGCATCTTGAGAAGGACCTGCTCCAGCTAGATTCTGCTTTATGATGGCTGGAGCTACACATCCTGCTCCTGTGCTTCCAGTGATCCTGACCCCATCTGCCCTCTGCACCTACTGCTGAACTGAATCTACACAACTTCTGATATATTGAACTTTCACCTGCACAACACACTTGATGTTATTTCTAACTGTTATCACCCAGATGAGGATGGGTTCCCTGTTGAGTCTGGTTCCTCTCAAGGTTTCTTCCTATTGCCATCTCAGGGAGTTTTTCCTTGCCACTGTCGCCGTCACCCTTGGCTTGCTCATCAGAGACATTTCATTCATCATTCATTCATTTCATTATTATCTAGACACATTTTTCTCACACATACACACTTCCAAATATTTTCTTTTCTTTTCTTTTCTAAAAAAAAAAAAAAAAATCTTTAATTTTTTTTTTTTGTGAAGCTGCTTTGGGACAATGACCATTGTTAAAAGCGCTATATAAATAAATTGAATTGAATTGAATAATGTCCGCCCACGTTCTACGGCACGAACAACTTGCCCGCCATTTTACAATTAACGTTACCACACTCTTGTTAATGTGACGAGAGAAGGAGAGATTGTTGTGGATCATTTTCTTTCGAAGATTTTTTTAACTGGATTATCTTTGACTGGACATACAAGAATAATACATATTCTATGGATTTCTCACCCTCCGTCATCAGCCTCTCGGACTTCATTAACCCCGGTGAGACTGAACCTTACTCGGTATACTCTGATAACACGCATACAATAAACACGGACTTCGGACATTTTCCACTCACTCGCACACATACCGTTTATTATATATAGTTTGCAAATATTGTTTATATCTTTGTTTGGTTGTTGTGCACCTTTTTTTTTTACTTTATTTAGTTTTGTATAATACACGTTTGCTTTATCTACTTGTTTGTGTTTGTCCTTTTTGCTCACTGGCCTTTTAACGCAACACCGACACAAAGATAAAAGACGTCTCAATTTTTTTAGCCACAGTTAATATAAAATTAGCTGGTCATATTGACCGGTCTCCAGAGCTGTCGTTCAGTTATGGTCATAGGCATTTCGTTTTCCAACACACCCTGTAGCGGTAGACCAATCATAAAGGGCTGCACCATCTGACCAATCACAGCAGTGAGGGCTCACGGAAAGGAGGGGTTTAAACAGACTGAATCTTCGAACGAGTCGTTTACGAATTATTTAGAAATGGGGTAAAATTCAATCTATTTTTAGAGAAAACTAAAGTGTTTATTGACCTTGCATACATGTAAACCTGTTTTAAGAGACTCATTAAGCAATATTAGCAACCTTAAAATGTCATAATTGGACCTCTTTAACACATAATTCTCCTGCAATTAAACTTTTGAAATATACATCATTATATATATACATTATTATTATTATCCTGAGATTAAGTGAAAAAGTACAAAATTCCTTTCCTAAAACAAAAAGCTCTGTTATATACTGTATGGGGAGTGTGATGGACAAGCCTAATTAAGCCTTAGGCTTGTATATGATATTTATAATGTCACCAAACATTTCTCCCTAATATATATTTTTTTCTACATAACACATGGTGTTTAAACTGTGTTTTAGATAATTAATGACCATTTTACTGACCATGTAGCAATGTCTTATTGCAATAATGTATAAATCTTATACAAAGGTTATTATAATCACAGATGTGTGATAAAAAACTTTTAAACATGAATTCTAATTTTTGAACATGAGTTTGAGTCACACAACCCATTAGAAAAAAAGTTGTATGCATTTCTGAAATCACTAACACAAACAAACAAACAAATAAAAAGATACTATAATAGTAAAAGAATTCATTTATTTATTTAGTTTGTTAGCTACTTACGTCAGAAAACTATGCAATTTTAACAATGGTTAAATGTTTTGTTTTATATCCATTACATACTGTTTAGTATATTTGTATAATAATGTAGAACAATACATGTAACAACAAAATGCAAATTGTGGAAAGGTTGTAAGGAGAACAGCATAAAGATGTTTTGTTGAATTTTACTCACTAGCTTTAATTTAGGAATAAACACAACTCTCATTCATCTTTAATAATTGTTTTACTATAAATCATATTAGTTATAATTTAATTTATATACAGTAGATTCTTAAAACCTTGGTGCCAAGTGTTGGAAATGTTTTATAAAATTGTTTAATATAAGGACTAACTATAGTTTCATAGGGAAAAAATCCGTCCAAACCTACCTGTCCCTATGTGAAAAAGTAATTGCCTCTGAACCTAATTACTGGGTGTGCCATCCCTGGCAGCAAAAACTGCAATCGATCACATTTTCAATAACTGGCATTGAGTCTATCACCTCTTTGGAGGAATTTTGTCTCACTCTTCTTTTAATATTATTTTTATTCTGTCACATTGGAGAGTTTGCAAGTATGAATGGCTTGTTTAGGGTCATCTTAAACAGCTTATCTCAAATATATATATATATATATATTTTTTTTACAACGTTATAATGTCAATTTAGAAGTAAGATAAATTTGGATAAAATCAGTAAGACTTTTAATAAACTTCAGTAAGCCATAACATTACCACCACCACCAGTTTCAATTCTTTAGCTCTCTACAGTACACTTATATCCTCTTCATCATTGCCCATGTCATGCTTCTGTTTATCAGCATCAAGGTGAATGTGGTCAATGTAGAAAGTCGGCCGAATCCTCCATTTGGTCCAAAATGGTTTCTTTTTCATAATCAGCTTTGTCATCCATCTCAGTCTCTTTATAGAAAATTTCATATGTGTTTCTGGCACCTACAAATTTATAGTGTTACATATATTTATGCTATAGAGACAAATATATTCACTTAAACATAGTACATAATAGAATAGAATAATAGAATAACACAAGTACTAAATACAACTATCTGTGTTTAACCTGTTGTGTTGTGCTGTTAATTGAGCAATCAATATTGATTTCACCATATACAGTACATCTATCTATCTATCTATCTATCTATCTATCTATCTATCTATCTATCTATCTTTGTTAGGTTGTTACTATAGAAACCATAACATACTAAAATAAGTAAACATGTAGCTGCTAAGGAAAATCAGTCAGCTTTAACATTAAAACAGTTCGGTACAAAACACAAGTATATTAGTTACATCTTCAAAGGGTGAAATATTTATGACTTTCGCTACTTACAGTTTGTGTTCTTGCTATTGACACAAAATGTCTGTCTTTTTTGTGTCTTCACAAAGTACATAATGACTGGAACTAAGATGAGAAGCAGTCCTACTGTCACTCCAACACCAATGTAAGGAGCCAGGTGCTGAGATGCTGATAGAGAAATCGAAATTATCATCATAATCATCTAATCATAATCATCATCATCATCATCAAAATTGTCAGAACTTTAACTGCAGAACATACAAAATAATTCATTTATACTATACCTTTCACAGTGATGAACAGGGGTTCACTGGCAGTGGAGGTAAAGGTGCGTGCAGACACGTTGACTTTATAAGTACAGCTGTAGTTTCCCTGATGGACAGAATCTGCCTTAGGAAAAAGGAAGACAGCTGCATGTTTAATAGTTGACTGAGTCTTGATGAGATTGGATCCACTGAGCTCCAAGTTAAAGGAACCTCCTGGATACTGAGGTTCAGTAAAGCAGATGATGGAGAAGCTGTAACCCCTTGTTACTTCTGGTCCATCAGCATTACTGAAGGAGATACTTGGTTGCTGCAAATTTACTAGAAAACAACAGACATGATTAGTCGGTAACTTCAAAAATAAAAGCCTGCCAATGTGAGTCTGTCTGAATAAAAAAAAAATTACGAAGATAGAGTACAATCAACCTTGCAAACATTGTGAAATGGATCCAAGATGGCGGGGCAGCATGAGCACACAGCAGCTGATCTAGTGACAAATTGGTGCTTATCACCACAAAGTATTGAAATGTGTCATGTTGTCATGTTGTCACTCCTGTATGCACATTTGCACTTCATGTTTTTTTGTTTTTTTTGTTGTACAGGACTTGGATAGTTTTCTATTAATTTAAAAATGTCAACCTGTCTTGTCTCAGCTAGTCAGCTAATTACTGTAGGTTTCTTAGTTAGCTAAGTATGTTGTTAATTTATATTTATATGTATGTACTGTAGCACCTTAGTCCTGGAGAAATGTTGTTTCGTTTCACTGTGTATTAAACTGTATATGGTTGAAATGAAAAAAAAAGGGCTAATTAACTTGTTTGGTACTGGGAACAGATATCCAGAAAAAAATCCCTTACCCACAGTGATGGTAATGGAGCTGCTCCTGGATGATCTAGAGTTACTTTCCCTGTATGAATAGTCACAGGTGTACTGGCCCTGATGTGATTCATCTACAGTCAGAGTAAATGTTGTTGTAGTCTCTGCAGTTTGCTTCTTTATTAATGTCCCAGTTTTATACAAACTGAAGTCTACAGAGATGCATGTTGGGCTGGGTGTGGAACATCTGAACTGAAGGACTTCTCCAGGTGAGACCACAGAGTTTGGGGAGATCCGAGTCAGTGTAGGACTCTGCAAATCTTATAAAAATAATAATAAAATAATAAAATAATAATAATAATAATAATAATAATAATAATAATAAATGTACATTTTTGTATTACTATTGTAAAAGCAGTAAAGTAGTCCTTAAGAAGAAGAAGAGGGAGAAAACCCTACTTGAGCACACGACCCCAGAATCTTCATGATGTCCACAGTTCTCTACTCCAAATCCTCTGTGTGAGCACTGATCTATGTAGCTCTCAGTTCCATTACATCGAACATCATCCAGCCAGGTTGGTTCACTTCCCTGACCAAAGTGAGCATTATGAGGAGCGCTGACTGCTTTACCACATCCAAGCTGTTGACACACCACCTCTGCATCCTTTAAGTCCCAGTCATCATCACACACTGTTCCCCACTGGGTGTTGTGCTGGATCTCCACTCGACCACAGCAGTTACTGCGACCATTCACCAGCCTGATCTGATTTGGTCCTGATTTATTAGATAAAAAACACTAATGACTCCCCAGCCTTAAACACACACACACACACACAAACACACACACACACACGCACACACACACCACAAGCAAAAAAGTATGTACTTCAAACAAATCTTGTATTCTTGAAAAAAAAAAAAAAAATTTTCCCCCTCCAAATGATGATTTAGTTAAAATAATTAATGTTTAATAATAGTGCCGGCCATATGGGCATTGGTGCTTCTTATCTGCCCTGGGGAATGTGGAGTTTGATTAACACGCGATACCCCAAACCAATATATTAAATAGTGCTGCTATATTAAAAATGGTTACAAATTATATTTGTATACAGCCCTTTACTCTAATACCTGTAACATCCAGTGGTTGTTAAACAAAACTGTTCTGTGAAGCCGTTAGATGTTTGTTAGCAAACATTAGTGAACAAACAGCAAAATGAAGCCTTAGGAACACATTAGACAGTTCAGGGATGAAAGAAAAAAAAACGTTTTGTGAAAAGGTTTATAGCAGCAAATATCCCAATAATCAACAAATATCCCAAGCTTTGAACTTCTCACGGAGCACTGTTTAATCCATCATCTGAAAAGAGTATGGCACAACTGCAAATCTACCAAGACATTGCCGTCCACCTTAAATGAGAGGAGAGCATTAATCAGAGATGCAGCCAAGAGGCCCATTGTAACTCTGGAGAAGCTGCAGAGATTCACAGGTGGGGAGGTGGTCAGAGTTGTTGGAAAGATGTATGGAGCCAAATACAGGGCTGTCTTTAAAAAAATCCTGTTAAAATAAATAAAAAAAAACTTGAGACTGGAGTGAAGGTTTACCTTAAAGCAGAGCAGGAAACCTAAACATACAGCCAGAGCTCCAAAGGAATAGTTTAGATCAAAGCATATTGATGCGTTAGAATGCCGCAGTCAAATTCAGAAATAAATCCAATTGAGAATCTGTGACAAGACTTAAAAATTGCTGTTCCATCTAATCTCACTGAGCTTAAACTATTTAGCAAAGAATGGGCAAAACATTTCACACTCTAAAATTGCAAAGCTGGTAGAGATACACCCCAAAAGACTTGCAGCTGTAATTACAGCAAAAGTACCGCCTCAAGGAGGCTGAATACAACTGCACACCATACTTTTTAGATATCTGTCTGTTTTAAAAAAATAAAGTCTGTAGCCTAGTATAAGAACCCGGAAGTTTTGCAGGCAGCAGCGACTTCTTTTATTTATTTACATCAGTTGCGTTCCAATCGACCTGAAGTACTCTGCGAAGTATACTACACAGGGTGTTCCGCCATGTTAAGTGTGATTCCAAGTCTTCACTTCACCGGAAAAGGGATTTAAAAAATTTACATGAGTCATTGTGTCTCGCTGGAGCTCAAAAAAAGATTTATATATTTATTATCATTAATATCGAGGATGACATCATATTAAAAGGAGACAAAAAATAATTTTTTTATTTAATCAAGAAGTCATTAGTATTATGTTAGCTAGTAATCTGTAAAAAATCTTTAAACAATTATTATTATTAATCAATAATAATTATTTACAAGTAATAGACGTTTCAATATTATGTTTTATAATATATCAGTTATTTTTTCTATCAATATTCAATATTTAATGTCCGTAGTGTTAAATTTCAAGGTTAATATGCCTGAGGGTGTACATAAGCAACACTAGTTAGGAGCGGGAGCTAATAGTTGTACTTATGCTTGGTTGGTCAGTGCAGTTTGGGGGCATCCTTCGCCCAGACTTTGTTTTTTGTTTAGTTTATAAGATTAGATTTGCTGCCACAAAAAGGTTAGAAAGTGTTTTGTTTTATTTACTTATTTGCTTTAAGCTCTGCTCGTGGCTCCCATCTGTAGAGGACCACCACCAAAGTTGGTGACCCTAGTTTTTGTTGGCTAACTCAGTTTCCCAGAAGGCACCTCGGTCAGGTCATGCGAGTGCACACCTGAGCCGAGGTAGCCATTAATCCAACTATAAATAGCTGTTTAGTCTGGGAAACTGGGTCGAGCATTATTAGTTAAACTACTGTCATTTGTGTGGGCATTTTGTGTTTAGTTCTTTTAGTTTACATTTGATTTAAGTTCTGTTGACTTAGGCTCTCATATTGTCAATGTTTCTGTATATGTTCTGTGTGTCTGTGTTTGTGGAGCTGATGCAGTCATGTCCTGTGTGGTGTGAGTATTGTGGTTTTTGTCCCCCTGTTTTCTTGTGTGTTTAGCTAGAGTCAGGTACGTAGCTAGGTGTGTGTTTGGCTAGGAGTGTGTTTTTACCTAAAATCTATGTTGAGCTAACTAGCATGCTTTTAGCCATAGCCCCTTTGTGTCTCTGGCTTTGCTGTGTTTTCTGCCTCCCTAGTGTTCCAGTGAGCCTAGCCTTTAAGTGTCCCCTAGCCCTAGCCTTTGAGTGTCCCCTAGCCCTAGCCTTTGAGTGTCCCCTAGCTCTAGCCTTTAAGTGTCCCCTAGCCCTAGCCTTTAAGTGTCCCCTAGCCCTAGCCTTTGAGTGTCCCCTAGCCCTAGCCTTTGAGTGTCCCCTAGCCTAGCCTTTGAGTGTCCCCTAGCATAGCCACTGGGTATCCTTTGTGTGTGTGTTTGTGCCCTAATTCCCTAGTGTGTGTTGAGCTATTAGGTAAGTGTAGCTTAGTGCATGTTTTACTGTAGAGTGCAAGTAGAGACTCCGGCAGGACTAACTATGACAGCATAACTAAAAGGGAGAGCCAAAAGAAAACACAAACATGAGGGCTTCCAGAGATGTAAAGCAAACAATCACCTCATCGTCAGCAAACCTGAGTGATCAATGAGAGTGAGGAAGACAGGATCTAAACGTACCAGTTCACCATAATACTCTACGTCCATGAGTCCCCCAGATCTGCTCCTTTACCTAAGGCTAATCTATTTATAAAAATGCTTGGCTAAATAAATAAGTTTTTAGCCTGGACTTAAACACTGAGACTGTGTCTGAGTCCCGAATACTATTTGGAAGACTATTCCATAATTTTGGGGCTTTGTAAAAAAAAGCTCTGCCCCCAGCTGTATTTTTTATAATACATGGGACTGAAAAGCAGCCTGCATCCTTTGATCGAAGTAGGCGTGGCGGTTCGAAAGACACTAGCAGTTCGCTCAGGTACTGCGGTGCGAGACTATTTAATGCTTTATATGTCAAGAGTAGTATTTTAAAATCAATGCGAAATTTCACAGGGAGCCAATGCAGTGAAGATAAGATAGGGGTGATGTGCTCATATCTTCTGGTTCTAGTGAGGACTCTCGCTGCTGCATTCTGGACTAGCTGAAGCTTGTTTATGCATCTAGCTGAACAACCAGACAGTAAGGCATTACAATAGTCCAACCTAGAGGTGATAAAGGCATGAACTAGTTTTTCTGCATCGTTTAGCAACAATATATTTCTTATCTTGGCAATATTTTTGAGGTAAAAAAAATGCTATCCTGGTAATATTATCTACATGAGCTTCAAATGAAAGGCTGGAATCAATAATCACACCGAGGTCTTTCACTGTTGCATTTGATGAAACAGAAAGGCCATCTAAAGTTACGGTGTGATCTAAAATTTTACTCCTAGCTGTATGCGGTCCTATGACTAGAACTTCTGTCTTATCCGGATTTAGCAGAAGGAAGTTAATTAGCATCCAATTTCTTATGTCCTGCACACATTGCTCAACTTTAGTAAGCTGTTTTTTCTCTCTTTTGCTGAGACATATAACTGTGTATCGTCAGCATAACAATGAAAACTAATACCATGCTTACAGATTATGTTGCCTAGAGGAAGCATGTAAAGGGAAAAAAGCAGTGGACCTAAAACTGAGCACTGCGGAACACCAAACTCCACTAGAGAACATGCAGAATAATCACCATTTAAGTCTACATACTGATAACGATGGGCCAGATAGGATCTGAGCCAGGAGAGGGCTGTACCCTTAATTCCTACTACATTTTCTAATCTGTGAAGAAGAATAGCGTGATCAACGGTGTCAAAAGCTGCACTGAGGTCGAGTAACACAAGCATAGTTACACAACCCTGATCAGAGGCCAATAGGAGGTCATTTACTACTTTAACGAGTGCTGTCTCTGTACTGTGATGAGGCCTAAATCCTGGCTGATACAGTTCATGTATGCCATTTCTATGTAGATATGAGCATCGCTGCTCCGCTACTATCTTTTCCAGAATCTTAGAGATAAAGGGGAGGTTTGATATTGGCCTGTAACTGGACAGCTGACAGGGGTCGAGATCAGGTTTCTTAATTATTGGTTTGATAACTGCTAATTTAAAAGATTTCGGAACATAACGAATACTGAGTGAAGAATTAATTATTCTCAACAGGGGTTCTGTTATTGCTGGTACTATCTGTTTAAGAAAATGTGTCGGTACAGGATCTAATATACAGGTTGATAAATTTGCAGAAGAGATGAGTGAAATTAGTTCATTCTCTTCAAGGGGAGTAAAGTATTCTAGGTTCTGATCTGACATGGCTAGATTAACATCTGCATCAATTACATTGTTCGGTTTCAAAACCTCAATTTTATGCCTAATATTTACAATTTTATTATTAAAAAAGTTCATGAAGTCCTCACTATTGCATGATGTTGTTGTGGAGATTTCTGCAGTGTTTTATTTCTGGTTAATTTAACTACAGCATCTGGGATTATTTTTGTTATTTTCTATAAGAGTGGAGAGATATGTTGATCTAGCTACACTAAGAGCTTTTCTATAGTTCAGGATGCTCTCCCTTCATGCTATTATAAATATTACAATTTAGTTTGACGCCATTTACGTTCTAATTTCCGAGCGGTCTGTTTTAAAGTGCGCGTGTGATCGTTATACCAGGGAGCAAGTTTCTTATCTCTAATAATTTTTCTTTTAACAGGAGCTACATTATCTAAGGTATAGCGAAATGTCGACTCTAAATATTCAGTCGCCTGATCGAGTTCTGTGGGGTCAGACGGTGATCTAATCGAAGTTGGGAACTCTGGGAGATTACTGATAAAACTCTGTTTGCTAGTTGATGTGAATGTACGTTTCATACGGTAGCACGGCGCTAGTTTGGTAGAGGAAAGAACAGAGTCTTTCCTTGGATTCTTGGTGTGGGTTTCCCGCTCAGCCATCGCCCTGCAGGACTGCTGGTTTCTTCTGAATGCTGGTCTCACATTGCTGGTGGTTCCTGGCCATCACAGTTCTTCTGTCGGGTATCCGATAACTCGTTGCTCTTCCTCGCGCACAGTGACATATGATCTAGTATGGATGACTGACTGCACTAAAAGGTTGTGAGTACAGAAACCCTTTGCATGTGCATATTATTTTGTTGCTTTCATGGAAAAGTGAAGCGGCCACACAGTTTTGGGCCTCCACGATCCCAAGCCACGATTCAGGCCTGCAACGTTTATTTATTTATTTGATTGAGAGACATTAGTTAATATTCTTGTGCTGCATACTGAAAGTTTTTTTGTTTGTTTATATGTTAGTGATATGTATATATTGGTTTGATAAGGTAGAATGCCATGTGTGAATCTGCCAATGATTTTTTTTGTTTTCTTATTGAAGTTTGACTAAAATTACATTTTATCTAAAGGTTGGTGTTAAATATTTACAGTGCATCCAGTGATTTAATTGCTTTCTTGGGTTAAGCTATTGTGAGGTATAAATCAGAGTATTATTCTTAGTGGGTTGAACTTTATAAATAAAATCCTACTAAGTGGAGGCACCGTCAATTCTACTAAAACTTTGTGGTATATTCAAAAGTATTTGGAACATGTAGTTTCACAGTAACCAGGTTACTGCCGTTAAAATACCCCTATAAAGAATCCAGGGCCCCGCCCATAGTACTACAACACCCTTGATAATTGGCGCCAAATACTAGCTACATGGGACGGGTGCTACATTTATATTTAGAATTTTTATAAAAATACAAGAAGTAGGCACGCACACACAGACACACACACACACACACACACACACACCTCTCCTAAGCGCTCGGTCAACATCCATTCACTGTCGGCATTTTTTACTTTTTCACACAGGGCCATGTAGGTTTGGATTTTTTTTCTCCCTAAATAATAAAAACCACCATTTTAAAACTGCATTTTGTGTTTACTTGTGTTATCTTTGACTAATAGTTAAATGTGTTTAATGATCAGAAACATTTTGTGTGACAAACATGCAAAAGAATAAGAAATTAGGAAAGTTTTTCACACCACTGTGTGTGTATATATATATGTATATATATATATATATATATATATATATATATATATATATATATATATATATATATATATATATATATAATGTATGCATAAGTGATGGCTCCTAAACCTCACACTGATGGTAGGAGTATGTGAAGGTAAGGGCATGGTTTGGTGTCGGTATGTGAAGGATGTAAGGATCGTGCATGTGGGAAAGAACTCACACTTGATGAGAATGTGCCTAAGCAGGGGAGCATTAAATGAGGAATCAGAGTGAGAAAAGGGAGAATACCACTTTCAGCTGCACCACATATATGTTCTTTACCAAACTCGAAATAAACAAAAGAATACAATTTTGACTCACGACTGTCACCAGGGTCTATTGTCCTTTCCTCAATTTGTCCTGTTACAGTCACATTTGTTACGGAAGTATATGGCGAGTTCGTGGCTGTTGTCACAGGTATCCTGGTTGCTGTTAACAAGTGGAAAATCAGAGCATTTCTTGACAAATCTTAACAATTCATAGCAAAATGTTAGGTGCAGTAGGTTATTTTAAAGGTAAATCTTTGCATTTTAAAATTTCATAGCTAATGAATAGTAAATTCATAAATGATGTTTAGCATGTAATGTCAAAGAGTTTAACAACAAAGAACCATCAAGAATCCAAATTTTAGACAATTCAGCTGACTCAAATCGTCTTTTTTTGAGCAGTGCATTTCAAAAAAAGTGATTACAGAAGAAAAGAGCAAAATAAAAAAACTAATTAAAAATCTGTTTGATTTTAAATACTGTTAACATTATTTGTAAAGGTCAGAGTTCACATGTTTCTGTCTGATCATTTTTTAGACTCTCTTTCAAAATAGAGCTTTCTACATTTGGGTGGAGGGTGAGGGGTGTTGTTGTGTGTGCACACCCCACGGTTTGTATACCTGCTCATATGGTAACCTGAAATAACTTTAAATGGGTAAAATATATTATATGTTGTTTTGATAGATACAATTATACATGTACATGCACAAATGTCTTCCCTCTTGGCTCTTGACGAAGGCGGTCGCATCTGCTCTCCCTCCCTTATCTCTCCCCGCTTGCTTCTCTGTCTGTCTTGTGAATACTATTCAGAGACTCTCTTCGTCTTGCTCTTGAAAATAAAAAGGAATATGGATTTGATCAAGTGGTCTCTGAATGCAATTGACACGATCTTCTCGACGAGAAGTGTGGGTTCTGGGGAACCTACTTGTCCTGCTGGGACGTTTGCTGCTGGATACACGATGGACGGTTGGGAGAAGTGGCGCATTGTGTGCCTGGCCGGACTGTCTCTGGAGGATGTTGAAGATATCTACCTATTCGGAACTCTGATAACAGGGATTCTGCTGATTGGATTAGGTGGGATACTTGGATATCGTAAAATTTTAAAAGCAGTCAGTCTCAACCCCAAGAGACTGGCTGGCTGGGAAATAGTGGTGACGAGAGCTGTCAGTAATCAGACTGTGGTTCTGGACCGCAAATTGGATAACATCTTGGTGAGACTAGCAGCTATGCAACGTGATTTGGACAGACCTGGAGACCAGTGATGGACATTAAATATCTGTGAAATTGGCAGATATTGATCGAAACCTGGAAAATATGTTTCTCTTTTTCGGCTGCCCCTTTTCTTTCCAGTTACTGCATTTCAAGGCCGTGGCTGGAGACATAACTAACTCCCCAAAGACCAAGATAACGAGACTCACGCACTCACAGAACAGCTACAGATAGACACTCTACCTTCCCCTTATCCAACGCCTTCGTGTGCTTATTCCCTTCAGTGTAGGCAGGCGGAATCGGGACCAGCGCTCTCTAGCTGCAGGGACTGGAGCTGTTTGCCTACATTGGACATTTCCTATCCAATGTAGCCTCATCGTTGCAATGTTTATGTCTTGTGTTTACATGTTTTTCTGTGCCTGTTGCTGAGGTATTTTTTGTACCCCTGATCGCACACTGCCCTTTTCGAAGGACAGTCTGGGCGGGGATTTTTTACCCTCGTTATCCTAATGTATCTTATTCCTTATTTTCTATGATGGCGCCGGTTAGGTGGCTGCCGTCGCGACTCTGTGGTCGCACAAAATCATTTCACTGCATATTGTACTCTGTATCATTGTGTATGTGACAAATAAAATTTGAATTTGAATTTGAAAAGCTAAGTAATTGTGCTACATCTATGTATTGTTTTTACAATCTACTGAAATTTAGTTGTTTAATATAAAACTTATCACATTTATTAGAAGGTCACAATTTAAGAATTTTTTATTGTACCTGAGCAAGTAACACCAGCATCTTCATGATGTTTGCAGTTATGTGATCCAAATCCCCTATGAGTGCACTGTGTGATGGAGCTTTCTCTTCCAAAACAGCGAACATCATCCATCCATATTGGGCCACTTCCCTGACCAAAGGTGGCATTTTTATTAGCGCTGACAGCATTACCACATCCAAGCTGTCTACACACCACCTGTGCATCATTCATGTCCCGTCATCATCACACAGTGTTCCCCACTGGTAATTATAATAGACTTCCACTCTACCAGAGCAGGAGTCACTGCCATCAACGAGTCGTATGTTAGCACCATCTGAGAAAAACAGCAAAATGTATGTTGATATTCGAAATATGAAAAAAATGCAAAAAGAAAGAAATTTAAAGCAAATTGTAAGATGTAGGAGGTACTATGTGACAGTTGGTAGGTAAATTATGACAGTTTTTAGACAGTTCTTGACAAATCAGCATGAGTTTGGCACAAGACCATAGTGATTTTTAGTATATTTTAAGTCTTTGCAGTTAACATGTATTCATTTCATATCTGATTTATGGCATGTGATGTCACACAGTTGAGCAACCAAGAACCATGAAAAATTTTAATTTGAAAAAAAACTGTTGTGCTGTAAGTGGCACGGTGTTGTTGTGGTTAGCACTGTCGCCTTGCACCTCCAGGGTCCGTGTTTGATTCCCGTCTCTGTGTGCATGGAGTTTGCATGTTCTCCCTGTGCTTGGTGGGTTTCCTCTGGGTACTCCGGTTTAATCCCAAAGACCAAAAATAAGGTTAGGCTAATTGGTATACCAAATTCCCTGTAGAGTGTGAATGAGAGTGTGTGTATGTGTGTGTGCCCTGCGATGGATTGGCAGCCTGTCCAGTGTGTACCCTGCCTCATGCCCTAAGCCTCCTGGGATAGGCTCCAGGTCCCTGCAACCCTGAATACAGGATAAAGCGGTATAGAAGATGCGTTTTAATGAGCAACTATTTTACTTTAAATTTATTTAAACTCTGCACTGCGACTGTAAAAACAAAAACAATACATTTTGTGCTCTGGACATAAATATATACATTTAAACGCTTAGAAAAATATTTCGTACCAATATTTGTATGATAAAGCTAAAATGCTGGCCTTCACTTTTTACACTCCTTTATAATGCACAGACACACTGACTGTGCAGTGTAAAAAAAAAAAAAAAAAAAAAAAAAAGCTGAGATTTCTGTGCTCTACTAGATGCTACATTGCAGATGCTTATCACATTTATTAGAAGTTCATAATTAAATTTTTTTTATTTTACCTGAGCAAGTAACACCAGCATCTTCACCATGGTTACAGTCATGTGTTCCAAATCCATTATGAGTGCACCGTGTGATGCTGCTTTCTCTTCCAGAACAGCGAACATCATCCATCCATATTGGGCCACTTCCCGGACCAAAGTAAGCCCTTTGATAAGCTCTGTCAGCATTACCACATCCAAGCTCTCTACACACCACCTGTGCATCACTTATGTCCCAGTGATTATGACACACTGTTCCCCACTGGTTATTATAATAGACTTCCACTCTACCAGAGCAGGAGTTTCTGCCACCAACGAGTCGTATGTTAATGCCATCTAAGACAAACAGCAAAATGTATGTTGATATTCGAAATATGAAAGAAATGCAAAAAAAAAAAAAGAACTTCCAAGCAAACTGTGAATTGTAGGAGGTACTATGTGACAGTTGGTAGGTAAATTATGACAGTTTTTAGACAGTTCTTGACAAATCAGCATGAGTTTGGCACAAGACCATAGTGATTTTTGGTATATTTTAAGTCTTTGCAGTTAACATGTATTCATTTCATATCTGAATTATGACATGTGATATCACACAGTTGAGCAACCAAGAACCATGAAAAATTTTAATAAAAAAAAAAATTGTTGTGCTGTAAGTGGCACGGTGGTGTTGTGGTTAGCACTGTCGCCTTGCACCTCCAGGGTCCGTGTTCGATTCCCGTCTTTGTGTGCATGGAGTTTGCATGTTCTCCCTGTGCTTGGTGGGTTTCCTCTGGGTACTCAGGTCTTCTCCCACAGACCAAAAATATGCAGGCTAGGCTAATTGGTATCCCAAATTGCCTGTAGAGTGTGAATGAGAGTGTGTGTGTGTATGTGTGTGTGCAGATGGTGTCAAAAGTTTTCATTGTTATGCTGATGATACACAGTTATATGTCTCAGCAAAACCTGATGAGAAAAAACAGCTTACTAAAATTGAGCAATGTGTGCAGGACATAAGAAATTGGATGCTAACTAACTTCCTTCTGCTAAATCCGGATAAGACAGAAGTTCTAGTCATAGGACCGCATACAGCTAGGAGTAAAATTTTAGATCATACCGTAACTTTAGATGGCCTTTCTGTTCCATCAAATGCAACAGTGAAAGACCTTGGTGTGATTATTGATTCCAGCCTTTCATTTGAAGCACATGTAGATAATATTACCAGGATAGCATTCTTTCACCTCAGAAATATTGCCAGAATAAGAAATTTATTGTCGCTAAACGACGCAGAAAAACTAGTTCATGCTTTTATCACCTCTAGGTTGGACTATTGTAATGCCTTACTGTCTGGTTGTTCAGCTAGATGCATAAATAAGCTTCAGCTAGTCCAGAATGCAGCAGCGAGAGTCCTCACCAGAACCAGAAGATATGAGCACATCACCCCTATCTTATCTTCACTGCATTGGCTCCCTGTGAAATTTCGCATTGATTTTAAAATACTACTTTTGACATATAAAGCATTAAATGGTCTCGCGCCGCAGTACCTGAGCGAACTGCTAGTGTCTTACGATCCGCCACGCCTACTTCGATCAAAGGATGCAGGCTGCTTGTCAGTACCGCGTATTATGAAAAATACAGCTGGGGGCAGAGCTTTTTCTTACAAAGCCCCAAAGTTATGGAATAGTCTTCCAAATAGTGTTCGGGACTCAGACATAGTCTCAGTGTTTAAGTCCAGGCTAAAAACCTATTTATTTAGCCGAGCATTTTTATAAATAGATTTGCCATAGGTAAAGGAGCAGATCTGGGGGACTCATAGACGTAGAGTATTATGGTGAACTGGTATGTTTGGATGCTGTCTTCCTCACTCTAATTGATCACTCAGGTTTGCTGACGGTGAGGTGATTGTTTGCTTTACATGTCAGGAAGCCCTCATGTTTGTGTTTCCTTCTGGCTCTCCCTTTTAGTTATGCTGTCATAGTTAGTCCTGCCGGAGTCTCTGCTTGCACGCTACAGTTAATATACATTCACATTATACATTGTGTGACTGTGACCATACCTAACTGCCATCTCTCCTCTTCTTCTCTTTCCCCCCCTCTTTCTTTTTCCTCTCTCCTCCTGTCCCCCCCTTTCACTCTTTCTCTCTCTCTCTGTCGAGCTACACATGTCGTTCCTGAGCTGCCAGTGATCCAGACTCCCTCTGCCCTCCGGACCTGTCTGACCCATCCTGGTGCCCCGCTTCTGGCTGAAGATCTCGTCACATGGATGCCCCGTGTGTCTCTCTGGGATGCGTCTGGTGTCTGGGAATGATTCTCTCTACCTAGAAAATGGTTCTGGCCTTGACTGGTGTTGGCAACTGTTTCTCTGGGGACTTGACAGTTCGATAGTTCATGACTGGAACTTCTTACAAGTCTACCTGGGTCTTCAATAACTACCTGGACTCCATATTAACATCAATTAACATCAGCTATTTTAGCTGAACTGCCTCCCACCCTACACACTGTATATATGCAGATCATTTACTGCTTTTTGTTTCACCCAAATGAGGATGGGTTCCCTGTTGAGTCTGGTTCCTCTCAAGGTTTCTTCCTCTTACCATCTCAGGGAGTTTTTCCTTGCCACTGTCGCCCTCGGCTTGCTCACCAGGGACAAACTGACCATTTTGATTCATACAAATTCACATTTCATACAAACCTAAATAATTCTTTTGACTATGTAAAGCTGCTTTGCGGCAATGAAAATTGCTAAAAGCGCTATACAAATAAAATTAAATTGAATTGAATTGAAAAAAGACTTTTGTCAAAGTAAAAGCAGCATGTTGTAAAATCCAACTAGCGGTAATATTATATGTATGAAGGATGTATTATACTGGAATTACACTGTATGAAGGATGCAGACTAAATGCATCCTGGTTGTCTTTAGGTTCTGCTCTGTCGACACACACAAAGAGCTCAAGTAGTTTCAATAATTCAGTGACCAGCTACATGCACAAATGTCAGAAAGCCGAGTAATTGTGCTCTATGTATTGTTTTTACAATCCACTAAAATTTATTTGTTTCATATAAAAATTATCACATTTATTACCAGGTCATAATTATTATTTTTTTATTGTACCTGAGCAAGTAACACCAGCATCTTCACCATGGTTACAGTTGTGTTTTCCAAATTCATTATGAGAGCACTGTGTGATGTTGCTTTCACTTCCGGAACAGCGAACATCATCCATCCATATTGGGCCACGTCCCTGACCAAAGTCGGCACTTTGATGAGCTCTGACAGCATTACCACATCCAAGCTGTCTACACACCACCTGTGCATCACTCATGCCCCAGTCATCATCACACACTGTTCCCCACTGGTTATTATAATAGACTTCCACTCTACCAGAGCAGGAGTTTCTGCCACCAACGAGTCGTATGTTAGCGCCATCTAAGACAAACAGCAAAATATATGGTGATATTAAAAACAGCACAGAAATACAAAAAGGAGGTGTAGGAGGTACCTTTTACCAGTTTGTAGGTAAATTGTCAGTTTTTAGACAGTTCTTCGCAACTCTAGGACTAGGTCATCTACCCTCAGAACACCTACAGTAAGCTGCTTTCTGTGTGTGTGTGTGTGTGTGTGTGTGTGTGTGTGTGTGTGTGTGTGTGCGTGCGTATTTGTGTGTATATATATATGGAGTTGTATTGTGTATGCATAAGTGATGGCTCCTCAACTGCCCACTGATGGTAGGAGTATGTGATGGTGAGGGCATGGTTTGGTGTCGGTATGTGAAGGATGTAAGGATCATGCATGTGGGAAAGAACTCACACTTGATGAGAATGTGCCTAGTTAAAAGTCACTGCTCTGAGTCGATAGGGTTCATGACAACAAAGTGTCAGCCATTCTATCTGCCGCGGGAGTTTAATGTTGTGTACGTCACCATTGTTTACATCCCGCCAGGTGCTAATGCTAGCGTAGCGTTGCAGGAGCTTCATGATACCATCAGCTCGCTGCAGACTAAACACCCGGAGGCATTTTACGTGGTTGCGGGCGACTTCAATCACGTGAAACTGACGGACACTCTTCCCAAATTCCACCAGCATGTGGAAATTCCAACACGGGGAGAAAATATTCTGGACTGTGTGTATACAAACATCCGCGGTGCATACAGAGCTCTCCCCCGCCCCCATCTTGGCGCTTCCGATCACATAGCCGTACTGCTAGCGCCAGCATATCGCCCCCTGCTGAGGAGGACAATACACACAAAGAAAACGATCACTGTATGGCCCAGTGATGCAGACATTGTTCTCCAGGACTGCTTTCAGTGCACTGACTGGCAGGTCTTTAAAGATGCAGCCACTTACGGGGATAAGCTTGACTTAGATGAATACACTTCTTCCGTTCTCGGCTTTATATCTAAATGTGCTGATGATGTAACCACCACCAAGACAATTACCTGTTTTCCTAATCAGAAGCCCTGGCTGAATGCTAAAGTAAAGGCTCTGCTGAAAGCTAGGGCTGCTGCATTTAGGGCAGGTGATGCATCAGCGGTAAAGTTGGAGAGGAAACAACTGACGGCAGGCATTGGGAAGGCTAAATCCACATACGCCCAAAAAATCCAGGGTCACCTTATGTCCAACGATCCGCGAAGTATGTGGAAGGGCATTAAATGCATCACAGACTACAACACCAAAGATGCACAATGCCCTAGAGACCCCTTCCTGCCTGATATACTAAACTCAGTCTATGCCCGCTTCGAGGAACATGACAACCCTCCTCCCTGTACCAAGCTCCCATCACTTTCTGATGACACGCCCCTTAAAGTAACAACAGCCGACGTGGAGAGCATTCTAAAAAGAATTAACCCCCTCAAAGCTGCAGGCCCTGATAACATACCAGAAAGGGTACTTAAGGACTGTGCTCACCAGCTGTCAGAAGTGTTAACTGACATATTTAACACCTCTTTGTCAACTGCGACTGTTCCTACCTGCCTGAAGACTGCCACCATTGTTCCAGTCCCAAAGTGTTCAACAGTGACTTGTCTGAATGATTACCGCCCCATAGCGCTAACTCTGTAGTCATGAAGTGCTTTGAGAGGCTGGTCATGACTCACATCAAAGCCTCCATCGATGCCACTGTAGACCCCCTCCGTATGCGTACAAGACAAATCGCTCTGCAGATGATGCCATCTCATCAGTGATCCACACAGCCCTTACACACCTGGAGAATAAGAATTCCTACGTCCGTCTGCTTTTCCTGGACTTTTCCTCTGCCTTCAACACCATCTCTCCACAGACATTAATTCTAAAGCTTTCCCTTTCTTAGCTTAAGCCCTTCAGTAGGGAACTGGGTCCTAGACTTCATGATCAACAGATCTCAAACTGTCAGGATCCATGACACCATCTCCTCCACCATCACCATCAGCACAGGCTCGCCTCAAGGTTGTGTGCCGAGCCCCCTCCTGTTCACTCTGTTGACGTATGACTGCATAGCGAGACACTCCAGCTATCATATAGTCAAATTCGCAGATGACACAGCAGTAGTGGGACGCATCACTGACAACGATGAATCCTATTACAGAGAGGAGGTAGAACAACTGGTACAGTGGTGTAGGGGAAATAACCTTTGCATCAATGTAAAAAAAGACCAAAGAGATGGTGGTGGACTTCAGAAAGGACAAGCGAACTCCTCTCCCCCTACACATTGATGGAGCAGCTGTGGAAGTGGTCTCCAGCTTTAAGTATCTAGGTGTCCATATAGCTAAGGACTTAAACTGGAGCGTCAACACCTCGGGCCTGATTAAAAAGGCCCACCAGCACCTCTACTTCCCCAGGAAGCTAAAACGACCTGGGCTTGGAAGCCTGGTTCTGAAGAGTTTCTATCGAGGAGCGAATGAAAGCATCATCAGCTCCTACATTACTGTGTGGCATGGCAATAGCGCCGTAGCTGAGAGGAAAGCCCTGCAGAGAGTAGTTAAGGCTGCACAGAGGACAGTGAGGAGCAGGCTCCCCTCTATCACCGAACTGTACACTGCAAGATGCAGAGGAAGAGCCCTCCGCATTATTAAGGACTCCACCCACCCTACACATGCTCTATTTCAACCTCTTCCCTCGGGCAGAAGGCTAAAGAGCCTTCAGTGCAAGACCACCAGGCTCAAAAACAGCTTTTACCCTGAAGCAATTAGACTGCTGAACTCTAGCCGTGCTCTGTAGGTCCCCTCCCATTAAACACAATCAAACTTTTAGTGTAATATATAACTCTATGGTGCAATACATATATATAACCCTATAAGTTAAATATACAATGTGTGCCATCCAGCCTCTGAAAATGTGAAATACACTATGTATAGTTTATGTCTAATTTCCTGCATAATATATCTCTGACTGCTCTTATTTATGTTCATGTATATACATATTTACACCCTCATATTTATACTACTATGCTATCTCTGTGGCTTAAACGGGACCTGGGTCCTGATTTCGTACCAGAACATGGAAGTGTGCTGGTATGACAATAAAGCTCCTTGAATCCTTGAATTATTGAATGTTTGTGTGCATATGTCAGGGGAGCATTAAATGAGGAATCAGAGTGAGAAAAGGGAGAATACCACTTGCAGCTACACCACATATATTTACATTTGGGCATTTTGGCAGATGCTCTTATCCAGAGCACCTTACATTTTTTTTTTATCTCATTACACATATGAGCAGTTGAGGGTTAAGGGCCCTGCTCAAGGGCCCAACAGTGGCAACTTGGTGGTTGTGGGTTTTGAACCTGGGATCTTCCGAACCGTAGTCCAATGCCTTATCCACTGAGCTACCCCCAGCCCAACATATATGTTCTTTACCAAACGCGAAATGAACAAAAGAATACAATTTTGACTCACGACTGTCACCAGGGTCTATTGTCCTTTCCTCAATTTGTCCTGTTACAGTCACATTTATTACAGAAGTATATGGCAGGTTCGTGGCTGTTGTCACAGGTATCCTGGTTGCTGTTAACAAGTGGAAAATCAGAGCATTTCTTGACAAATCTTGACAATTCATAGCAAAATGTTAGGTGCAGTAGGTTATTTTATCAATCTTTGCATTTTAAAATTTCATAGCTAATGAATAGTAAATTCATAAATGATGTTTAGCATATAATGTCAAAGAGTTTAACAACAAAGAACCATCAAGAATCCAAATTTTGGACAATTCAGCTGACTCAAATCGTTTTTTTATTTTTAGCAGTGCATTCTAAAAAAAGTGATTACAGAAGAAAAGAGCAAAATAAAAAACTAATTTAAAATCTCTGTTTGACTTTAAATACTGTTAACATTATTTGTAAAGGTCAGAGTTCACATGTTTAGCTCTGTCTGATCATTTTTTAGACTCTCTTTCAAAATAGAGCTTTCTACATTTGGGTGGAGGGTGAGGGGTGTTGTTGTGTGTGCACACCCCACGGTTTGTATACCTGCTCATATGGTAACCTGAAATAACTTTAAATGGGTAAAATATATGTTGTTTTTATAGATACAATTATACTTTTTGTTTACATTATTTGCAAATTGACATGTTAGAAGTAAATCCCTGTGAAATGAGTCCTACACAATCACAATCCCTAAAGACTTTGCTCCCTCCCCTATGGGTGGTATTGTATTCATGGTTTTTAAAACACTGATGAGTGCTGGCTCTTCTGCTTGACTCTACTGCATAAAGATTATCAGCAAACACACAAACTATCTGCATCCTGGTTGTCTTTGGGTTCTGCTCTGTCTAAGTGCTTAAATAGTTTCAATAATCCAGCAAACACTATATTACACACTGTGTGCTTTAGTTTTCTAAATTGGATTCTTCTCCACTGGTAGGGTAGGCTTTTAACTTTTGTACTGTTTTTGTAACACAATTGGTTCTTACTGTATACTGTACCTAGTTTTCGCTGTTTGGTAGTGTTGATTGAAGTGTGATTGAAGTAGGTCTAAAGCAATTTGTTCTCAGGTAATTAATCAAGAGTAGTTTCAGACTCCGTCCATAAGAAGCCGGTGCGTTCCCTATCCGATCATTTTTTTTGCGTAAACATGGCGTTGTCTCAAGAAATATCTGTGTACACACGAAACCACTGAAAACGGTGTAGTATATATGCCAGACCAGTATGGGGCGCTGTAATTCTGCCATAGAGATACACTATACACGTAGAAGAAGACTTTGAGCATGCGCATAACCTTGTGCGCTGTATACGAACCAAGATGGTGTTGTCCATTATCGCTTGTTGCTCATAACAGTTGCATAGAAACAATAGATTTTGCTGTAATAAAGCTAGTAGGCTTTGTAGCAACACGAACACAATCATGTAGTCCGCCATTATTGTTGTTGCTGTTACGTGTGACGCAGCCGACACGTGATGTGATGACATCATCGTTTCACAAAATATACGGATTGGCCGTACACACGAAGACACAAGGGTGTCATTTTCAGATTTATCCACTTTGGGACCCGGTTTAAAAAAAAATCGGTTTCAGGCTCCTAAAACGCCGGATCCGTGTGGACGAAACGCCAATACGATAAAAAATTTATACGTATACAGCGAAACGCGTCTCTGTGTGGACAGGCCCTCAGGCTTCCTTAATGTGTGAATTGTGGGTAGGGCTTAGCTACATATATTGAAGGTGTCTCCGCTAATAAGCATATCCTGCAATAAAGTTTGTCAAGAATCTAGATAGCAAGTGCACAGAGAATTGACTCTAACCCTTGTTTACCAAAAAGTTAAAGTTTTTATAGACAATTACCTCAGTCTAGCATGTGTCTTCAACCTATCTCTGTCAGTTCTCACAGACCAAGATGCTTTTACTCACACAGCAGAGGCAGATCTCCCAGAAACCTCATGTTGTTTTTATACAGTAGATAAAATTACATTTTGTTCACATTATTTGCAAATTGACATGTTAGAAGTTAATCCCTGTGAAATGAGTCCTACACAATCACAATCCCTAAAGACTTTGCTCTCTCCCCTATGGGTGGTATTGTATTTATGGTTTTTAAGACACTGATGAGTGCTGGCTCTTCTGAATAAAGATTATCAGCAAACACACAAACTATCTGCATCCTGGTTGTCTTTGGGTTCTGCTCTGTCTACACACAAAGTGCTCAAGTAGTTTCAATAATCCAGCAAACACTATATTATCAATACATGTACATGCACAAATGTCAAAAAGCTAAGTAATTGTGCTACATCTATGTATTGTTTTTACAATCTACTGAAATTTAGTTGTTTATTATAAAAATTATCACATTTATTAGAAGATCACAATTTAAGAATTTTTATTGTACCTGAGCAAGTAACACCAGCATCTTCACCATGGTTACAGTTGTGTGTTCCAAATCCACTATGAGTGCACTGTGTGATGCTGCTTTCTCCTCCAAAACAGTGAACATCATCCATCCATATTCGTCCACTTCCCTGACCAAAGTAAGCCCTTTTATGAGCGCTGACAGCATTACCACATCCAAGCTGTTTACACACCACCCGTGCATCACTCATGTCCCAGTAATTATGACACACTGTTCCCCACTGGTTATTATAATAGACTTCCACTCTACCAGAGCAGGAGTTACTGCCACCAACGAGTCGTATGTTATTGCCATCTAAGACAAACAGCAAAATGTATGTTGATATTCGAAATTTGAAAGAAATGCAAAAAAAAAGAACTTCCAAGCAAACTGTGAATTGTAGGAGGTACTATGTGACAGTTGGTAGGTAAATTATGACAGTTTTTAGACAGTTTTTAAAAAATCAGCATGAGTTTGGCACAAGACCATAGTGATTTTTAGTACATTTTAAGTCTTTGCAGTTAACATGTATTCATTTCTTATCTGATTTATGGCATGTGATGTCACACAGTTGAGCAACCAAGAACCATGAAAAATTTTAATTTGAAAAAAAATTGTGCTGTAAGTGGCACGGTGTTGTTGTGGTTAGCACTGTCGCCTTGCACCTCCAGGGTCCGTGTTCGATTCCCGTCTCTGTGTGCATGGAGTTTGCATGTTCTCCCTGTGCTTGGTGGGTTTCCTCTGGGTACTCCGGTTTCCTCCCACAGACCACAAATATGCAGGTTAGGCTAATTGGTATACCAAATTCCCTGTAGAGTGTGAATAAGAGTGTGTGTATCTGCGATGGATTGGCAGCCTGTCCAGTGTGTACCCTGCCTCATGCCCTAAGCCTCCTGGGATAGGCTCCAGGTCTCCGCAACCCTGAATACAGGATAAAGCGGTATAGAAGATGCGTAAAAGTAAGTGAGTGTTGTGCTGTAGCTAAAACTTTGGGAATGTGGCTCAGTCCTAAATATCTTTAATGAGCAACTATTTTACTTTAAATTTATTTAAACTCTGCACTGCGACTGGAAAAACAAAAACAATAGATTTTGTGCTTTCGACATAAATATATACATTTAAACGCTTAGAAAAATATTTTGTATCAATATTTGTATGATAAAGCTAAAATGCTGACCTGCATTTTTTACACTCCTTTATAATGCACAGACACACTGACTGCGCAGTGTAAAAAAAAAAAAAAAAAAAAGCTGCGATTTTTGTGCTCTACTAGATGCTACATTGCAGATGGTGTCAAAAGACTTTTGTCAAAGTAAAAGCAGCACGTTGTAAAATCCAACTAGCGGTAATATTATATGTATGAAGGATGTATTACTGGAATTACACTGTATGAAGGATGCAGACTAAATGCATCCTGGTTGTCTTTAGGTTCTGCTCTGTCGACACACACAAAGAGCTCAAGTAGTTTCAATAATTCAGCGACCACTTGATCCTCAAGCTAAAGGCACAAATGTCAGAAAGCCGAGTAATTGTGCTCTATGTATTGTTTTTACAATCCACAAAAATTTATTTGTTTCATATAAAAATTATCACATTTATTACCAGGTCATAATCATTTTTTTTATTGTACCTGAGCAAGTAACACCAGCATCTTCACCATGGTTACAGTTGTGTGTTCCAAATCCCCTATGAGAGCACTGTGTGATGTTGCTTTCTCTTCCGGAACAGCGAACATCATCCATCCATATTGGGCCACGTCCCGGACCAAAGGCGGCACTTGGATGAGCTCTGACAGCATCACCACATCCAAGCTGTCTACACACCACCTGTGCATCACTCATGCCCCAGTCATCATCACACACTGTTCCCCACTGGTTATTATAATAGACTTCCACTCTACCAGAGCAGGGGTTACTGCCACCAACGAGTCGTATGTTAGCACCATCTAAGACGAACAGCAAAATATATGGTGATATTCAAAACAGGACAGAAATACAAAAAGGAGGTGTAGGAGGTACCATTTACCAGTTTGTAGGTAAATTGTCAGTTTTTAGACAGTTCTTGACAACTCTAAGACTGGGTCATCTACTCTCAAAACACCTAAGCTGCTTTCTCTGTGTGTGTCTGTGTGTGTGTGTGTGTGCGTATTTATGTGTATATATATATGGAGTTGTATGCATAAGTGATGGCTCCTAAACCTCACACTGATAGTAGGAGTATGTGATGGTGAGGGCATGGTTTGGTGTCGGTATGTGAAGGATGTAAGGATCATGCAGGTGGGAAAGAACTCACACTTGATGAGAATGTGCCTAATTAATGAATGTCTGTGTGCATATGCTGGAGGAGCATTAACTGAGGAATCAGAGTGAGAAAAGGGAGAATACCACTTACAGCCCCACCACATATATGTTCTTTACCAAACGCGAAATAAACAAAAGAATACAATTTTGACTCACGACTGTCACCAGGGTCTATTGTCAGGACATAATTTAAGAATTTCTATTGTACCTGAGCAAGTAACACCAGCATCTTCACCATGGTTACAGTTGTGTGTTCCAAATCCCCTATGAGAGCACTGTGTGATGGAGCTTTCACTTCCAAAACAGCGAACATCATCCATCCATATTGGGCCACTTCCCTGACCAAAGGTGGCACCTAGATTTGCACTCACAGCATTACCACATCCACGCTGTCTACACACCACCTGTGCATCAGTCATGTCCCAGTCATCATCACACACTGTTCCCCACGTGTTATTATAATAGACTTCCACTCTACCAGAGCAGGAGTTCATGCCACCAACGAGTCGTATGTTAGCGTCATCTAAGACAAACAGCAAAATGTATATTAATATTAGAAACATGACAGAAATACAAAAGAAAATTTCTAGAAAATTATAAGGTTTAGAAGGTACTTTGTATCAATTGGTAGTTAAACTGTCAGTTCTTAGACACTTCTAGACAATTCTAAAACTGGGTCATCGACCTTCAGAACACTTAAGCTGCTTTCTGCTTTCTCTCTTTCTCTCTATGTGCGTATATACAGATGAAGCCACGCCAAATCAAGTAGGGATAACTGCAGGCTGGAGCAATAAGGCGTGCCGAAGGGTAGAGGGCATGTCAAAAGAAACGGGTGGGTGAATTGAGCTTTTGCGTTGGTCAATAAGCGTGCCGAAGGGTAGGGGGCGTGTCGAAAGGTAGGGGCGTGCCAAAAGTTAGGGGCATGTCGAAAGCTTTCTCATTGGTGAAAGGCCAATCAGCGGTAATCCTATTTATATGTAAGTACCTTTATTTTAGCGTGGAAGAACATGGCGGTGGTAAGGCTTGGTGTGGTTAGTCAATATAAATATTTTTTTTTCTTTATTTTCGTCATTTAATTGTTAGTTTAATTGTTGTCGACAGACACATATTACTGTGAGACGAAACACGGACAGGTTTTCCCTCGAAGTAAGGGTTGGCAGTTTGTATCTGTGTCCGTTTTGCGCTACAGATGTTTTTAGGCCTTGTGAAATGTTTTAGGCCTCGTCATTTTATTCTGACCGAGACTTTGAAGGATTCTGTTCCATGGACTGCTACTACAGCATAAATAAATGAATGAATGAGCAGATTGAGTGTACAGGTTGGGTGGAGTATACTCTTAAACTGAGCAGCTCTGCCTCTAAAATAAAATGTTTTATTGGCTAAAATTGTGTCCGTTACTGAATAAGTGCCACTTCAAAGGTTACTAAACTGTACCCATCCTCCTCTTTATTGTGGGGTTTTATGAACTATATTTGTCCTTTTCAGGCATTGTCAAAGTCAACGTTATTGTCAATTCTGCCACATGTACATATAGAGAATTGAAATTACATTTCTCTCGACCCTTATTACAAATAACACTAAAAAAACTTAAATAAACCTAAAAAAAAAACTTAAATAACACTTGAAGAACTTGGAGAACAACAGAGGTAAGATAATTGAGTTACTGTTCTGCAAAAAGGGACAGTATGTAACATCGGTACCACCTCAGTCCGGGGGAAAAAGATCTGGGTCTCCGGATTACTAGCCGTAGCTTTGTCACCCCCTAGTGTGTCTACGTGTGTACTTGTCCCCCGGTATCTGTATTAGCACAAGACCAAGTTCACCTGTGTTTACCCCTGTGTGTCTCTATATATACTAGCCGAGCCCGTAGCCCTTTGTCTGTTCACCGTTGTGCACCTGTGTCTTTCATGTTCTTGACTGTGCCCATGCTGACGACTCTGTCCCCTTCCCCCAGGAGTAAAGGTGTCTGCAGGACGGGGTCCGGAGAAGCCGGTGTAGTTAAAGACTGTGAAGAGTCACGGCCCGCCTGCAGACCCAGTGAGGGAAGCTGCGACAGATCGGGCTGAGCCTTAGTTTGTTTTTTATTGCTTTAGTTAAGTTCTTTTGTTTAAATAAATAAATATCGGTTTCCTGCAACCCTGCATCTGCGTCTGTCCTATATCACGACATGACACAGTATACAACACAGAAGGCTGATATGGTGAAAAACTGTGCAATAAGAATAGTGCAAGTGTACTTATTTTAGTTGATTAAATTGACATTTTAAAGAGCAATATAAAACAGTATAAAAAACGGTGAACAAAACAGTAAAAACAAGATTGTTTTTAGTTTTTTTGCAGTTTTAGTAAAACTACAGAAAAACAACTGTCAGTTTAAAACATTCTGAATGACTAATTCTGTAACTTTTTTTGGTCTTGTTTAACCAATACAAAGTTAATAGTATTCCAAAAATATTAAAATTACATTAAATTTATGAACAGCTTGTGGTACTATATTCTTTTAAATAATTGTAATTTGATTTTGATTATGGGTTTAATACGATTAAGGCTAGAAGGAATACAGCTCGAGCTCTATTGGGCATGCGCACATCAATCTAACGTTTTTTTCTCTCACTGTACAACAGTAAAACTTTTTGTATTACAGAAAGGATTAGTTTTAGACATGTAACATTATACAATAGGTATAACAATTCATTTCATTGTTACTTTCCGGTCGGGGCTATATATCCCTTTTAGCCACGACCATGACTCAAACGCGTGAGGACGACCTCAGTAACGCGTGGCAACGCAGTAGAATGTTTAGAAAGGAATATTTGTAATATTGATATTTTACAGGTATAGAATGGAATTTTAATATGGAGGATTATGTTGGCTGCACTACTTAAACGCATTAGAAAGAACAAAAGCGTTAAATATTAGCCTTTAAACAGGCAACTTGTGCAACCAATCATGAAGAGCATTCGGCACGACCGCCTACCTTTCGGCACGCCCCAACATTTCGACACGCCCATTACTCCGAGCTGCAGCTACCCCTGTCTCCGCCAAATAGCCGCGACCGTGTGAATGGCGTGCGAATGGCGTATGGCTGCCCTATGCACGCCGTAGTCCCCCCTCCCTTTCCTGCCAGCAAGGCGTGTCAAGATTTCACAGTAAACACGCTCATTCAAGCCCTATTTATTTAATTTACCTGGTTCCACCACTAGATGGCGCTTTGTTCTCAAGAACACGTTAAAACAAGCCAGCAATTTAGCTGCGCTGAGTTGCAATCACATGATTTTAACAACCCACCCCCACCCCCGCCGAACTGACGCTATCAAACTGCACTACAGAGATGGAGATGGGTTTTAAACTGTTCCATCTTTAATATTTTTTAAAATGGATATTTTAATATAAAAGAACCAGATAGAGACTGATAAGCAGCTGGTGTTATCCAGGTATTTTACTGACCTTTAAGCAAAATACAACATGTATTCAACTGTTTTATACAAACTGTTTTACCTTTGACTAGTTTTGGAAGAATAACATTTATTTTTAAAGTCATGTGTGCGTGTTTTAATTGTTGGGGGATTGTTTGGGTATTTAAAAAAAAAAAAACATTTACTTGAAACAACTACTTCAAAGGGCAAAAAATGGGAGACGACTTTGTTTTAAATAGTCAAAAAGTTGGGCTAATTAGTAATAATATTAATAATTATTACAGTTGTCATAGAAACAAATAAAAACAGTTAAATGCTTGATCATATGTATCTGTGCTAGTTTGTGTTTTGATTATGTGACCCATAATATTTTTTTTTCTTAGTATAAATACATTTTTGGGTTATAAGAACTCGAAGGTGAAGTGGAAGGTGAGAAACCTCAGTGGAGAATACTGACTATGACATGGTGCTAATTGCTCTGTGTGTGTGTTTTTGGTGGGGGGAGGGGTTCTTTAGACCTGTCTGTGCAAATGTTTGTGTTAAAGCAATGGAGAAATGCAGGAGCGCACACACACACACCTCTCATCCACAAACGCTTTACCTGTCGTTTTGTAAATCGTTGATTAAACCTATGAACACAGCTGTTCAGCATCAGTCCTAAACACAAGCGCAGGGTCTGTTTTTGTCCTTAATTAAAAGACACCAATACGTTAATAATTTACACAATGATAACATTGTTTATTTTGCGGAATATGGTAATAAACAATATTTAAAATAAAACAAACCAGGAAGTAAGTGTTTATACGTTAAAGTGCTGTGTACAACCAAGTGCCCCAACAATCATAGCAACAGTGTAGAGTGTGTGTGCTGGGGGGATTGGAAGGTGAAAGAGGATACTCATTTACACGACAAAAGACGGTCAGAGGTGTAAATGCGCATCTCCGCTTTGCTCTTTGGTGTGTGTGTGTGTGTGTGTGTTTGTGTTCTAGGTTCCTAGTGGTGCATTCCTAAATTCAGTCTGTCTGAATCTTTATAAACGCCAAGTTGGGAAAATCATTTTTGAGAAAACAACAATTAAACACTTGATTATTTGCATCCGTGCTATTTTGTGCTTTAGTGACCCAAATTGTTTTTTTTCTTAATTTTCTTAGAACTTCATTAAAATACAAACTTAGGAGGAGTGGAATGTGAGAATGTACTGACTCCGCCCACTACTGACTGTTAGTTGGTGCTAAGACGGGTTTTTTCGTCCTGCCGCCACGCAAATGTGTTTGTGTTAAAGCCAGCTCAGACAAACCTGACGAATGCAGGAGCACATACACACACACACACACACAAACACACAGGTTAGTGTGTTGCCGTTAGTGCGTCAACGTTGTCTTGTAAATAGCTGATTACTAAACAGACACATGATCTAATTTGTCTGCAAGTGAAATACATCAATACGTTAATAATTTACACCACGATAACATTACTGCAGAAGGAACTGTAGAGACTTGTCCCTATTACATCGTGGCTTTAAGACGTTCAAAGTCTATTCAAACTGTAGACAGTGTTTATTTTGCTGAACATTACAGAACAGCCATGTCCAATAAAACAGTGCACCTTTAATAAGCCATATTGGTTTTGAGTCAGAAGTAAAATTAACGAAAGACTGCGAAGCCCCGTAAACTTGATCCTGAACAGCCACGGGCTGACTTTAACAATAATAGTGGATTGTTTTTATATTTATGTTTTTGTATATATTTTTAAATGTTCAAATGAACGTTTCAGAGTATTTAATTTGTTGTGTCATCTGTTTACAGCGTTGGCTAAATTTGTGATTGAGACTCATGGGTTACATTGAAATATTTTTTTATTAATAGTAGTAAGCACAATATAAACCCTTTCTCGCGCACGCGCTCTCTCTCATTCTCTCTCGCACACACACACACACACACACACACACACACACACACACACACACACACACACACACACAAAAAACACAAGCCATCGTGTAAAACCAAATGAAACTATGGTAAAAATATATAAGCAGTGAAAAATCCAGTGTTATCCTGTAGGTGATCCCTGTCCTGATAACAGGCGCCAACACTCTGGAACTGTTTAGTTCTGTTAGTATTGTTCTCAAGTGTGAATGTTTATGGGGATTTAATCTGTCTCTGCTGCCGCATCTATTCACCGTAGTGATAAGTGATTAATGTCCCATCAGATCTTTGATGGGGGAACGTTTTACTGGTTAAATGAATAAAGCCATACTGATCCGTATGAACAGATATTTGTTCCAGATATTATGCGTTATTAATCGATTAAAAACTTCAGCGAAAACATAAAAAATATAACGAAAACAAACCCAAGCAAAAGTTACATTTTAAGCTTTACTCTGCAGCAAAATATTATCTACCAGTGCATTAAACAGAAATAGATAAAATACACCGTAATGTAAAATACTGTACATAGCCTGAACTTGTATTGCGTACCTACAACGACCGGTATAGATAAATTACAGACGTTACTATGTCTTTAACGATTGTTAAGGATGTCGTGAAAAATATAGCAATAAGTAGTTTAATTAAGTAGTTTAATTAATTAATTATTGTGGTTGTGTATTGAGTGATTTAAATCTGTTTTATTAATATTAATTATTATTATTAATTTATATAATATTTTTTTCCTCTTTTTTACCACATCATCTAATTATGAAACTATGTTGACATAAGTTATGTTACTGTATATATTGAATCTGGTGGGATTATACAGCATTGCAACCATCTTTTTAGCAAGCGCATGGGGGCGTTTATTGGGCGGGGCATCGTTAACTGCGTCATCGCGGGGGATCACATTCTGTGTGATGTCTGAATTCTTATCCGCGTCCTGTTATGGACCTGTCATTCTCTGTATATATATCCACTGTAAATATCCACGGTGTATATATATGTATATATAGAATGGGCATGGTTTAGTGTCGGTATGTGAAGGATGTAAGGATCATGCAGGTGGGAAAGAACTCACACTTTATGAGAATGTGCCTAATTAATGAATGTCTGTGTGCATATGCTGGAGGAGCATTAACTGAGGAATCAGAGTGAGAAAAGGGAGAATACCACTTACAGCTCCACCACATATATGTTCTTTACCAAACGCCAAATAAACAAAAGAATACAATTTCGACTCACAACTGTCACCAGTGTCTATTGTCCTTCCTTCAATTTGTCCTGTTACAGTCACATTTATTACAGAAGTATATGGCAGGTTCGTGGCTGTTGTCACAGGTATCCTGGTTGCTGTTAACAAAGGGAAAATCAGAGCATTTCTTGACAAATCTTGAGAATTCATAGCAAAATGTTAGGTGCAGTAGGTTATTTTAAAGGTAAATCTTTGCATTTTAAAATTTCATAGCTAATGAATAGTAAATTCATAAATGATGTTTAGCATGTAATGTCAAAGAGTTTAACAACAAAGAACCATCAAGAATCCAAATTTTGGACAATTCAGCTGACTCATATCATCTTTTTTTTGAGCAGTGCATTTCAAAAAAAGATGATTACAGAAGAAAAGAGCAAAATAAAAACTAATTTAAAATCACTGTTTAATGCTAAATACTGTTAACATTATTTGTAAAAGTTAGAGTTCACATGTTTAGCTCTGTCTGATCATTTTTTAGACTCTCTTTCAAAATACAGCTTTCTATATTTGGGTGGAGGGTGAGGGGTGTTGTTGTGTGTGCACACCCCACGGTTTGTATACCTGCTTATACGGTAACCTGAAATAACTTTAAATGGGTAAAATATATTATAAATCGTGAGTTTTCACTTTCTTGGGTCTGCTTTCTGATTCGAGTGTGTGTTTATAGGACGCGGGTTAAATTTGTGTTTTTCCCTTGCTCCCCTTGTGTGAGAGTCCTTAGACAAAATTGCGTGGTTATCCTGCCTACTTACTTCCGCTTACTTCCGCGTTTGGGTTTACCATCCACGCTACAAAGGGCTAACTGCTAAGTCTTCCGATCATTCCGGTTAGTTCGTGACAGAATGACTGAGCCTAAAGCGGTAAACCCAGCGGAGTATGCGCGCCTCTGCGACGTGGTAGATCAGCACGCCGCGCTAATCAATCAGCTCAACGGAGAGCTCGCTACTCTTCGCCAAAGCGTCCAAGCGAGGTGGCGGAGCTTCGGGCGGAGAACGCGGCCCTTCACGAGGTGCTTGATAGCGCAGCTAACCGGCCTCCCGTCGCGGCAGCCGCAGCACCGCACCCCCCCACTTTCTCCAACCTCTGATGTTTTCCTCGCTTTACCGGACAAATGGAGAGACGGGAGATGCAGTGTGTTTCTAACTGCTCTCGACCTAGTGTTTGAGTTTAATTCCACCAAATACTCCACTGATCGATTGCGCATTGCTTTCCTCGTCTCATTGCTATCCAGGCAGGCAGCTGAGTGGGCCACGGCGGTTCTTCGCTTCGATTCAGAGACCGCGCATTCATACAACGAGTTTACCAAACAACTGAAACTCACCTTCGAACATCCAGCCGGTGAGGTCGAGACCGACTCAAAGCTATACCATCTGCGCAGGGAGGTTCGTCCGTGAGCTGTTACACGGCGGAATTTCGCACGCTCGCTGTCCAAACCACCTGGGGAGACTCCGCCCTCCGGACGACCTACTAGGGGTTGGCGTCACGCATCAAAGACGAACTCATAGGACGAGAGTTGCCTGCGACGCTGGAAGGCCTTATCCAGCTAGCACTCCGAATTGACCAACGTCTGCTCTCTCGTCCCAAGCCAGCCCCCCGAACCCTGCCGCCTGCCACGCCACCCTTTTCATTTGTCACATCACGTTCACCCTCCCTTTTTCCACACGTTCCAGCACCTGAAGCCCGACCCGCATTTAACCCCGTTGTCATTGGAACTGTCGGATCTCCACCACCCGCCGTGGTTGACACGGGAGCCGGGGAACCCATGCAAGTAGGACGCGCCTCCTTGACCGCTGCAGAACGGGAGCGACGATTTAGGGAGGGGCTCTGTGCATACTGTGGGTCCGCCGCACATCATCGAACCATCTGCCCTCTGCGCCCGGGAAACGTCCAGACCCGGTGAGGAACGAGAGCAACTCACCGGGTCATCTCCAACTCTTCCCGATCACCACCAACACCTCCCGTCTCTCGGTACAAGTACATCTCCAGTTTGGCCACAAACGAGTCGGAAGTACTGCGTTTATCGATTCCGGTGCCACAGGTAACTTCATTGACTCTGCTTATGCCAAAAGATTGGGGATTAAACTTGAGGCATTATCCCAGCCGGTTCAGATCACCTCGGTGGACGGTCGGCCCTTAACATCCAGCCCCATCACCACCCAGACTCAACCCATCACCCTGGTTATTGGCACGCATCAAGAACAGATTCAGTTCCATCTCACCACCATCGCATCGCCAGCCATCATCCTCGGACATCCCTGGCTGCTACAGCATGACCCCCTCATATCCTGGACCCAGAATCGAATTCTCCAATGGGGGCCGACCTGCTCCGAACTTTGCATATCAGGACCGGCTGGGATGTGCTCTAGGGAGTCTGAGGCCCCCGACGTCGACACCAACGCCATTCCCCCCGCTTACCGGGACCTGGCTGAAGTGTTTTGCAAGAGACGCGCCACCCACCTTCCGCCTCTTCGCCCTTATGATCTGGCGATTGACCTTCAGCCAGGCTCCGTACCTCCCCGCGACCATCTCTATTCTCTCTCCGCCACCGAAACGCAGGCGATGGAGGGGTATGTGTCGAACGCCCTTCGCCAAGGTACCATCAGACCCTTCTCCTCGCCCGCCGCCGCGGGGTTCTTCTTTGTGAAAAAGAAAGGAGGTGAACTTCGCCCATGTGTCGACTATCGGAGACTGAATAACATCACCATTAAGAATCGAATTCTGCTGCCTCTTACCAACTCTGCCCTGGACGCTCTCTCTGGTGCCACCATTTTCACAAAGTTGAGCGTGCCCAGTGTGCGCCAGGCAAAGGATACCAACCAGCCGACTCCAGGGGAACTCCACCCTCTTCCTGTTCCTCGTCGGCCCTGGTCGCACATTGCCGTCGATTTCATCACGGGCCTGCCGGACTCAGAAGGGAAAAACACCATTCTGACCATCATCGACCGTTTCTCAAAAGCCGTGCACCTGGTGGCCCTCACCGGACTCCCATCAGCCAAAAACACTGCGGAGCTGATATTAGAGCACGTAGTTCGTCTGCATGGGTTCCCCAAGGACATCGTCTCAGACAGAGGGCCCCAATTCACTGCCCGATTCTGGAGGGCCTTCTGCCGTCTGATCCAGACCACCTGTAGTTTATCTTCTGGGTACCATCCCCAGACTAATGGTCAGACGGAGCAGGCCTTTCAGCCTCAACTCCACCGCCCTATCCGCCTTTCAGAAACTCTGTCACCTCTTCACCACTGCTCCAATTCTTCTCCATCCAGATGCAAACAAACCATTCGTTGTGGAGGTGGACGCCTCAGATGTGGGTGCTGGGGCTGTTCTCTCCCAGCGAGGTCCAGATCAGAAACTACATCCCTGTAGTTTCTTTTCCAGAAAATTTGACCCCACTCAGCAGCGATACGGAGTAGGGGACCGCGAACTGCTGGCCATAAAGTGGGCTCTGGAGGAATGGCGTCACTGGCTCCAGGGCGCCAGTGAGCCGTTCATAATCTGGACAGATCACTAGAACCTTATCTCCATACGCAACCTCAAACAGCTTAACCCGTGGCAGGAGCGGTGGGCATTGTTTTTTGAACATTATAATTTCCATCTGTCATACCGCCCGGGGTCTAAAAACACCAAGGCCGACACCCTCTCCCGGCAGCATGAAAAAAATGTCACCCGGGCAGGTTCCCCAAGGACAACTGGACAACTGGAGCTCTATCTGAGATGCTTCGTCGCCGATCGCCAGCGCTCCTGGGCTCGCTACCTGTTATGGGCTGAGTTATCACACAACCTCCATATCAACTCCGCCACCAATCTCAGTCCGTTCGAGGTATGTCACGGTTTCCAGCCTCCGTTGTTCGAACACCAAGAACCGGAGGTTGATGTACCGTCGGCGCAACAGTTGGTCCGCAGGTGTCGGCGGCTCTGGGCTCAAGCCAATCAGGCTATACATCAAGCAAACATCCAATACACCGCCCAACATCGCGTCAACACCCTCCAGGACGATTGTACAATGTAGGTGACAAGGTATGGCGCTTCACAAAAAATCTCCATCTCCATACCGAAACAAAGAAATTATCACCCAGGTTCATTGGTCCATACCGCATCCACCTCCGAATCAACCCTGTCACCTACCGGCTCCAGCTGCCTGCGGCGCTCCGAATTCACCCGGTATTTCACATATCACAACTTAAACCCTTCACCACATCACCCATGGTTACACCCGCCCACCCTGCTCCACCTCCCCGGATCATTGACGGTGGCCCTGCTTACACCATGCGCCGGATCCTGGAATCACGTACTCGGGGCAGAGGCATCCAATACTTAGTCGACTGGGAAGGTTACAGCCCCGAGGAAAGATCTTGGATTCTGGCCCGGTTTATCCTCAACCCCAAACTCATCGGGGACTATCGTCGTCGGGTATTCTATCACAGGGGGTACTGTCATACACACTCCCTCCGCGACCGGCATTAGGACACGGAAGTAGTACGGTCGCGACACAGGAAGCATAAAAGGAGGCAAGATGTCGCATCACATCGCTCAGTCATTGAGTTTCGCCCATGTTGTTCCAGACTGTCCGTCTGCCAAATCGTGAGTACTCACTTTCTTGGGTCTGCTTTCTGATTCAAGTGTGTGTTTATAGGACGCGGGTTAAATTTGTGTTTTTTCCTTGCTCCCCTTGTGTGAGAGTCCTTAGACAAAATCGCGTGGTTATCCTGTCTACTCGCTTACTTCCGCGTTTGGGTTTACCATCCACGCTACAAAGGGCTAACTGCTAAATGCTAAGTCTTCCGATCATTCCGGTTAGTTCGTGACAGTTGTTTTTCTAGATAAAATTACATTTTGTTCACATTATTTGCAAATTGACATGTTAGAAGTAAATCCCTGTGAAATGAGTCCTACACAATCACAATCCCTAAAGACTTTGCTCCCTCCCCTATGGGTGGTATTGTATTCATGGTTTTTAAGACACTGGTGAGTGCTGGCTCTTCTGCTTGACTCTACTGCATAAAGATTATCAGCAAACACACAAACTATCTGCATTCTGGTTGTCTTTGGGTTCTGCTCTGTCTACACACAAAGTGCTCAAGTAGTTTTAATAATCCAGCAAACACTATATTATCAATACATGTACATGCACAAATGTCAAAAAGCTAAGTAATTGTGCTACATCTATATATTGTTTTTACAATCTACTGAAATTTAGTTATTTAATATAAAACTTATCACATTTATTAGAAGGTCATAATTCAATTTGTTTTATTGTACCTGCACAAGTAACACCAGCATCTTCACCATGGTTACAGTTGTGTATTCCAAATCTGCTATGAGAGCACTGTGTGATGTTGCTTTCACTTCCAGAACAGTGAACATTATCCATCCATATTGGGCCACGTCCCTGACCAAAGGTGGCACCTAGATTTGCCCTGACAGCATTGCCACATCCAAGCTGTCTACACACCACCTGTGCATCATTCATGTCCCAGGAATCATGACACACTGTTCCCCACTGGTTATTATAATAGACTTCCACTCTACCAGAGCAGGAGTCACTGCCACCAACGAGTCGTATGTTAATGCCATCTAAGACAAACAGCAAAATATATGTTGATATTATAAATATGAAAGAAATGCAAAAAAAAAAAAAAGAACTTCCAAGCAAATTGTAAGAAGTAGGAGGTACTATGTAACAGTTGGTAGGTAAATTATGACAGTTTTTAGACAGTTCTTGACAAATCAGCATGAGTTTGGCACAAGACCATAGTGATTTTTAGTACATTTTAAGTCTTTGCAGTTAACATGTATTCATTTCTTATCTGATTTATGACATGTGATGTCACACAGTTGAGCAACCAAGAACCATGAAAAATTTTAATTTGAAAAAAAATTGTTGTGCTGTAAGTGGCACGGTGGTGTTGTGGTTAGCACTGTCGCCTTGCACCTCCAGGGTCCGTGTTCGATTCCCGTCTCTGTGTGCATGGAGTTTGCATGTTCTCCCTGTGCTTGGTGGGTTTCCTCTGGGTACTCCGGTTTCCTCCCACAGACCAAAAATATGCAGGCTAGGCTAATTGGTATACCAAATTCCCTGTAGAGTGTGAATGAGAGTGTGTGTGTGTATTTGTGTCTGCCCTGCGATGGATTGGCAGCCTGTCCAGGGTGTACCCTGCCTCATGCCCTAAGTCTCCTGGGATAGGCTCCAGGTCTCCGCAACCCTGAATACAGGATAAAGCGGTATAGAAGATGCGTAAAAGTAAGTGAGTGTTGTGCTGTAGCTAAAACTTTGGGAATGTGGCTCAGTCCTAAATATCTTTAATGAGCAACTATTTTACTTTAAATTTATTTTACAACTGCACTGCAACTGTAAAAACAAAAGCAATACATTTTGTGCTTTCGACATAAATATATACATTTTAACGCTTAAAAAAATATTTTGTATCAATATTTGTATGATAATGCTAAAATGCTGACCTGCATTTTTTACACTTCTTTATAATGCACAGACACACTGACTGCCAAGATAAAAAAAAAAAAAAAAAGCTGCGATTTTTGTGCTCTACTAGATGCTACATTGCAGATGGTGTCAAAAGACTTTTGTCAAAGTAAAAGCAGCACGTTGTAAAATCCAACTAGCGGTAATATTATATGTATGAAGGATGTATTATACTGGAATTACACTGTATGAAGGATGCAGACTAAATGCATCCTGGTTGTCTTTAGGTTCTGCTCTGTCGACACACACAAAGAGCTCAAGTAGTTTCAATAATTCAGCGACCACTTGATCCTCAAGCTAAAGGCACAAATGTCAGAAAGCCGAGTAATTGTGCTCTATGTATTGTTTTTACAATTTTTTTTGTTTAGTAAAAAACTTATCACATTTATTAGAAGTTCATAATTAATTTTTTTTATTGTACCTGCACAAGTAACACCAGCATCTTCAACATGGTTACAGTTGTGTTTTCCAAATCCATTATGAGAGCACTGTGTGATGTTGCTTTCACTTCCAGAACAGTGAACATTATCCATCCATATTGGGCCACTTCCCCGACTAATGGTGGCAACTAGATGAGCGCTGACAGCATTACCACATCCAAGCTGTCTACACACCACCTGTGCATCATTTATGTCCCAGTCATCATCACACACTGTTCCCCACTGGTTATTATAATAGATCTCCACTCTACCAGAGCAGGGGTTACTGCCACCAACGAGTCGTATGTTAGCGCCATCTGAGACAAACAGCAAAATATATGGTGATATTAAAAACAGGACAGAAATACAAAAAGGAGGTGTAGGAGGTACCTTTTACCAGTTTTTAGGTAAATTGTCAGTTTTTAGACAGTTCTTGACAACTCTAAGACTGGGTCATCTACTCTCAAAACACCTAAGCTGCTTTCTCTGTGTGTGTCTGTGTGTGTGTGTGTGTGTGTGCGTATTTATGTGTATATATATATATGGAGTTGTATGCATAAGTGATGGCTCCTAAACCTCACACTGATAGTAGGAGTATGTGATGGTGAGGGCATGGTTTGGTGTCGGTATGTGAAGGATGTAAGGATCATGCAGGTGGGAAAGAACTCACACTTGATGAGAATGTGCCTAATTAATGAATGTCTGTGTGCATATGCTGGAGGAGCATTAACTGAGGAATCAGAGTGAGAAAAGGGAGAATACCACTTACAGCTCCACCACATATATGTTCATTACCAAACGCGAAATAAACAAAAGAATACAATTTTGACTCACGACTGTCACCAGGGTCTATTGTCCTTCCCTCAATTTGTCCTGTTACAGTCACATTTATTACAGAAGTATACGGCAGGTTCGTGGCTGTTGTCACAGGTATCCAGGTCGCTGTTAACAAGTGGAAAAAACGTTAGCGTCATCTAAGACAAACAGCAAAACATATGTTGATATTAGAAACATGACAGAAATACAAAAGAAAATTTCTAGAAAATTATGAGGTGTAGAAGGTACTTTGTATCAATTGGTAGTTAAACTGTCAGTTCTTAGACACTTCTAGACAATTCTAAAACTGGGTCATCGACCTTCAGAACACTTAAGCTGCTTTCTCTCTCTGTGTGCCTACATATATATGTCACGGCGTGCGCCTGTGATGGGTGTGCGCATAACTCTATTATCGCTCCTCGCTCACTCCTCGCTCACTAGTTAGGCGCCCCCCCCCCACCACCTCACCCCACCTCAAAGACTCAGAGACTTTAAAAAGGGGGAATGCCACCCCTTTAATCTCTGCGAGAGGACAGCGTGTGAACGAGCTGCGTGAGCTCCCACTTCCGCGTCGAGCCCACATTCGCATCCCTGCCGCCGAAGTGGAAAAGGCCGCTGAGAGGACTAAGTTAGGGCCCCCGATCCCAGCCGGGAAAGCCGCCCAGCCGACGGACGTCCAGGAGAGACTGGAGAACTGGGAGGGGCCGGTCTTGGCTTGCGTTCAGCGGGAGAAGTCGCCGTCACGGGAACGTGCAGGAGCGCTACCTCTGCGTGGTCCAAAGTTGCCTCTTTGCCTACCTTCACCACTCACCAGCCTGTGCCCGCATGCCAGGGGGGCAACGGCCAACCAGACCTGCACATGCATCACCTTCTCTTCCTTTTCTTTCCGTCCTCTCTCCTTTAACCCTTTCCTTTCCCATTTTTTCTAAATAAATTACCCTTTTTCCTGTAAGACCTCGCCTCGTGTCCAAGTTTTATGGTGTGGCCCGTGCACTGAGGGTGATTTTTTTTATACACACTGTAATTAAGATTTGCTAAGAACTTGAGCCAGTCCAATTTGTGTTTATATATATATATATATATATATATATATATATATATATATATATATATATATATATTTAAAGATCAGTAATGAGTTTATGAGAATTATAACTGCTCCACCTCAAGCAAGATTGCTGGTTTCCTTGAACAAATACAAATTAATTGAGACCATCAGAAACAAGGGAGGAATTGTCAGAGAGAAGACCAGAGATATAATCTTTATCTTCAAGTTCTTGATCTGGTATGTCCTTGCTCACAAAAGCAGAAATTAGCTTGGTGTCAAATGTAATATTGTGAATGGAAGCCACAGGAGCTGGACAAGGCATCCAAATTAAGTTGGCTGTGACGCACTAAATTAACACATAACTAGCACAATAAAACATTTTAGTTTAACTTGTTTACAGGTTAGTGTATGCTGTCTGAATACAGGTTTCAATGTTTGCCATGGTTATTTTATCACACTTTACAAGCCTAACATAACCAACAATACTATGTTTGTTTTTACATGCCCAGATCCTGGAGGTGAATGTATGAAGAGAGTATCTCCTAAAATGTTTTATGGTGTATTTAGTGGAAGATAAATCAATATTCATTGTTATGCTGACGACACCCAGCTTTATATTTCTTTCAAACCTACTTCTGACCTTCCTCCCTCTTCTTTTTCAAATTGTTTAGCTGAAGTTAAATCTTGGTTCTCAAATAATCTTCTTAAACTCAACAGTAGTAAAACCGAAATACTCCTCGTGGGCACTAAAAATACTCTATCGACATTAAAATATAACATTTTGGTCACTTTGTCAAACAATTGTCAGATTTTCACATGGTTAGCAAATAGGTTTATACGGTTCTTAAACTTAAGTTATTAAAAATGCATTGTTTTATTTATTTAATTTTTGTTTTCTGTCTTTGAATTGGAGAAATAATAGTACAACAAAAAGAAAATGTAATGTATGGTTTCAAGGATGGTAATAAATGTTTTTGAGGAGAACCTGTTTGTTCATTGTCTTCATTCATAAATGTAACTTCTCTACATAAATGAACTTTTTTTGGCATAGAGATAATTACATTTCTTTATTTTAGAAAAAGACTATATGTTGATTTTTATGTATGATTCATAAAGTTTAGTTTTTACCTAATCATACTTTTAACTTGAGAATAATGAAAAAGATTACTTTACTACTATAATTTACTTCTATAACTTTATACTACATAAATGTAATTTGTTTCTTTCAAGGTAAACACTAAACTTAATTATAGTGTTAAATTTTAGGTTTTTCCAAAGTGATATAATCAAGTTGTTAGAAAATAGAAAAATAAGTTTTACTGGCCTATGGCATTGTAATAACTTTTGTTTCTGATTTGGATGGATGAATTTCTTTTGCTTTGGGGAAACTTAAAAATCTATTTATATTTAATCAAAATTTTTTTCAGTGTATGCTGGAGGAGCATTAATTGAGGAATCAGAGTGAGAAAAGGGAGAATGCCACTTGCAGCTGCACCACATATATGTTCTTTACCAATAAACAAAAGAATAAAATTTTTACTCATAACTGTCACCAGTGTCTATTGTCCTTCCCTCAATTTGTCCTGTTACAGTCACATTTATTACAGAAGAGTTCGGCAGGTTCGTCACTGTTGTCACAGGTATCCTGGTTGCTGTTAACAAGTGGAAAATCATGGGATTTATTGACAAATCTTGACAATTCATAGCTAAATGTTAACTTTAGTACTGTAGGTTGTTTGTGACAGTCTAAAGGTAAATCCAGAGGTGGGACAAAGTCATTGTTTGGCAAGTCACAAGTAAGTCTCAATTCATTGCCCTCAAGTCCCGAGTCAAGTCCAAAGTCCTACGGTTTGACTTTCAAGTCTTTTCAAGTCTTTTTAGCAGAAAAATAAAATGTATACAGATTATGTATGGTTGTAAGATCTGTATTTATTGAACAAACCTTTTTTTATGAAAGAACTTTGCTCTCTACCTTGTGTGATACACTCACGTAGGCTACCTTATACAAACAATCCGGCTTTCAAAATCCCGATCAGTATGAACCAGCAGGGGTTTGCAGATTATAGTATTTGAAAGGAAACGTACAGTCTCATTGATATAAACATGCAGCTAGTAAATTACTTAGCTGATAAGGTAGTCTTGACATTCATTCAAAACTTACCTTTTTTTGTGCAACTTCAAGTATCGAACAAAGTTGGAAGTTGTGGCATCTCCGTCTGTAATCTTCGACCCGCATGTTTTACATACTGTAATTCGTTTTTTGTTGACCATCTCGTAATTTTTATAGCCAAAGGAAACTACCTTCGGTATCATTTCGCGAACTGGCGAGTTCACGTTGTTGTCACGTTGGACGCTGTCGAATCAAAAGAATCTACGGTACTTTGATTGGATGTCGTGCCGAATGCGCGCATGCATCATTCATCAGTGATGTACTGTATAGGATGTTGTGTCAAATAGTTAAACATCAAAGAACCATCAATAATTCAAATTTGGGACAATTCAGCTGACTCTAGAAAAAAAATAAGGGGAAAGTCCTCCATATTTCTGATAAACAAACTTTACATTCTTTTAAACTATTTTTTCTTTCTTGGTGGCATTGCCATTAAATTTTATTTTTACAGTATTTGCAAATTGACGTTATAACAAAAGTAAATCTCTGTGAAATTAGTCCTCAATCGCAATCCCTAAAGACTTCACTTCCTCCCCTATGGTGGGTATTGTATTTATGGTTTCTAAGATGATAGAAATACAATAAAATTAATGAAATCATAGAAATACAATATAAAAATTTTTTAATTATTGTCAAATTTAATTGTGCATTATGACAGTTCTTAGACAGTTCTTAACAATTCAGCGTGAGTTTGGCCATAGTGATTTGTATGTACATTTTAAGACTTTGTAGCTAACGTGTATTTATTTCATATTTGATTTATGACATGTGATGTCACAGAGTTGAGCAACCAAGAACCATAGAGAATTTAAATAAAAAAAAAAAAGCAGTTCCTGGCCAAAAAAATTCCTGTCCCACATATCCTGTTTCTATCAGTTTGACATTTAAGGGGAGACTCATTAGTGGTGTGTGTTTTGTCTCATTTTTCAGCTGGTAAATCTGCCAGCCTAGATGAAAAATTGATTTGTAAGTTTGTTCGAAATAATGCCTAAAATTGTGATAATGGTTTGAATCCCTGTTGTTCATAGCGCAAAAGGTCCCAAGAGACTCCATAAAGTTCTGCACCTTTTGATTTTTGTGTAATTAGGGAAAAATTGTGGGAGGGGCCTTATTCTAAAAAGATTAAATTTCAATATGTTAATGAACAATAATCCTGACCAATTAATGGGATGCTCACCTAAGGGAATTTGCACAATGCTAAACTGTTAAATAAATAAATATGAGCTGCAATTCATTTAACACTGGATCTTATAAAGCCGTATTGGCCCCTGGCTTCCATATCCCATAAAAATGTTTTTCATCACATTCATTTAGGCATTTGTTCTACAGTTGTTTATCCTTACATCTAAGTGTTTTGGGCCCCCACATTATAAAATACTCATGGACAGGGTCATCCACCCTCACAACATAAGCTGCTTTATATTTAGAAAATATGATATTATCATATACACAGTTAGACTGTGAGCATAATTAATTCCAGAAGTGTGCTTGTAATCCAAAGCACTCGTATATCAAAGTGATTTTTACCCATAATAAATAATGGAAACTCAGATGATTATATAAAAATAATTTATATAATACAAAGGTAAAGTAAAAATAAAGCAAATTAACCTACACTTTATTAATGGAAAGAATCATAACTGTTTTAAGATGAAAGAAGAAGGAGGAGGCGGAGGGGTTCATTGTAAAGGGTTTAAACAATGTTTTCCATGCATGTTCAATTAACCATAATCAATTAATTAACATGCACCTGTGGAATGGTCGTTAAGACCTTAACAGCTTACAGAAAGTAGGCATTTAAGGTCACAGTTTTAAAAACGCAGGACACTAAAGAGACTTGTCTACCGACTGTGAAAAACACCCAAAGAAAGATGCCCAGGGTCCCTGCTCATCTGCGTGAACGTGCATTAGGCATGCTGCAAGAAGGCATGAGGACTGCTGATGTGGCTAGGGCAATAAATTGCCATGTCTGCACTGTGAGACGCCTAAGACAGCGCTACAGGAAGACAGGAAGGACAGCTGATCATCCTCGCAGTGGAAGACCACGTGTAACAACACCCGCACAGGATCGGTACATTCGAATATCACACCTGCGTGACAGGTACAGGATGGCCACAACAACTGCCCGAGTCACACCAGAAACACACAATCCCTCCATCAGTGCTCAGACTGTCCGCAATAGGCAGTCCATGAGGAGGAGATGCACTGCAGTACTTCAAGCAGCTGGTGGCCACCAGATACTGACTGGTACTTTTGATTCTGAGCCTCCCTTCATTCAGGGACACATTGGGAAACATTTTAAGTTTATGTCTTATGGTGTTGACTCTTTTAGTGTTCATACAAATATTTACACATTCGGTTTACTGAAAGTAAAATCAGTTGAAAGTCAGAGGACGTTTCTTTTTTTGCTGAGTATATAATACTTAATTATAAAGCCTTTTGCTTTGATAAGGGCAATAATTCGCTGTGACATCATTTTAATAAGCTTATGCAATATCACAACGTTTATTGTAATCCAGAGTCACATTATTGTCTCTCCAAGATATTGTATTCAATTCAATTAAATTTTATTTGTATAGCACTTTTAACAATTGACATTGTCGCAATGCAGCTTTACACAATCAAAAGAGGTATTGATGATGGAAGAGTGAGAAGACTCACTTTTCCAGCACATTCCAAAGATTCTCAATGGGGTTAATGTCTGGGCTCTGTGGACAATCAAGTGGAAATATAATGTCTTGTACATCCTAAATCACTCTTTCACAATTTGACTGAGATGAATCCTGGCATTGCCATTTTGGATATGACTGTGCCATCAGGGATTTAAAAAAATAGATTAATGGAAAACCCTGGTTAGTTCAGTATATTCAGGTCATCCGCTGACATCATTTCTTAGGTACATAATGTTGCTAAACCTAGACTTGACCAACAGAAGCAACCCCAGATCATGACACTGCTCACACAGGTTTATACTCGGCATACTAGGCATCACTTTATCCACCTGTCTACTTGCCATGATGTAAACAATACTCTGGAACAGGGTAAATCTGGACTCATCAGACCACATGGCCTTTTTCCAATGTGCCACAATCAATTCTTTATGGTCCCTAGCAAATTGCCTTTTTTGCCAATTAGTCAGACTGATTTTTTTAAGGCTACACTGCTGTTTAGTCTTAATCCTTTGTGTTTTGTTTGAATTATGCATTTGGAAATGCATCAAATATAGCGCGCTACTGTTATTTTTTTCTTTTTTATGATTTGATAATATCAAACGTTTGCGTTATCTCCAATCACAATCATTCACATTTTTTCCTCAACCATAGTTCTTCCTTCCTCTCTGCACTAGTGAAACCAAGATTTAACTATTTGAAAAGAACACACAGCACTAAATCTGATGTAAATAGGGCACTGCAATCATCATGAAAACAGTATTTTCCAAACCGTAAAGTGTGATGGAGAAAATAGCAAAATAAGCAAAATCCTTACCATTACCATCACTACTGCCATCTAGTGGAAATTTTCTCATTCCGCTTCTAGGTATATGTTTATTGGCTGACTGGGCTGTCCATCATCAATTTGACGTCATGACGCTCTGCCAATCCGCTGACGTGCCGAATGTATTTGAGGCCTTGAGTTCAGTGTGTGTGTGTGTGTGTGTGCTCGCCTCGCCAGTGTATCTTGTGCTTCAATGTGTTCAACAAAACTGCTTCAACTTTAGTAATCTCCAGATGCTTATTGTATTTTCGGACATAAGGAATTATGCTTTGCTTTGTGCGATTCAAACCTATCCATAGTTCTGTTTCTGTCTATTGACTTGTATCGAATTGTGTGTGTGTTTACACTGAACGTGTTGGAGTTTTAGTTTGGCCTACTACGATTCAAGTTCAACTTCAATTTCAAGAAGCATTTTGGTGCTTTGATTTATTCAATTATTTAATTAGTATTAGATCAACTCATTGATTAGGAGTGTTACGTTTAGTGTTTAGTTTAAAGGAGTTTAGTTTAGAAGGTTTCGTTTTATTTTCAGATTTCTTTTCTGTTATTAGTTTAGGGGTTAGTTATAAGAATTGTTTGTTTAGATTATTTCTTTGTTTTGGGTGACACTTCTACATTTTTTCTGTAATCATACAAATTTCAAAACGTGAGTAAAAGTCTTTACTTCACCAAAATGTTACGTTTTTTTATCCTATTTAATATCTGACAAGTAACAAACCCACATTTCCTTTAAGTGATAACACAGCATTTCCCCACTCCTAATTTGTGGAAAAAAATATTTTAATTTAATTGGAAATTGTTGAGAGATATGCCCCTCCTGCCTGGAGGCAACCTACTCATATGCACCTTTATATATATTTTTAATAGCCAATTAAAGTTCATTAGTACAGTAAACATATAATCACATTTATTAAAAAGTCATAATATGAGATTTCTGTACCTGAGCAAGTAACACCAGCATCTTCACCATGGTTACAGTTGTGTTTTCCAAATCCATTATGAGTGCACTGTGTGATGGTGCTTTGACTTCCGGTACAGTAAACATCATCCATCCATATTGGGCCACTTCCCTGACCAAAGGTGGCATTTTTATTTGCACTGACAGCATTACCACATCCAAGCTGTCTACACACCACCTGTGCATCATTCATGTCCCAGTCATCATCACACACTGTTCCCCACTGGTTATTATAATAGACTTCCACTCTACCAGAGCAGGAGTCACTGCCACCAACGAGTCGTATGTTAGCGCCATCTAAGACAAGGAGCAAAATTCAATATCAATTAATGATAGTGATTAATGTAATTAATGATTAATTAATAATATTATTGAGAGCATACAGTGGATGCTGCACTTTTTAAATACAATTTGTTACTAATGTTTAACCTGCCAGCCCCCTGATGTTTGGAGCTTGTTGAGTATATTATTAGAAATGTGGTACTAAATTATTATGTATTTCTGCATCTAGGAGAGGAAGGGGAAATAAAGAAAGAGTATAAATATAAAGAAATGGAATGAAAATCAAATAAAAGAAAAAAAACATTAAATAAACATGAAAATAAAAGAAAAGAGAACAAAAGGGGGAATATAAAAACAGGAAACAGTACATGGCAGAAAAATAAACATGGGAATAAATGAAAAAAAAAAATACTTTTTAGACCGGGGGAATAGGACAGGTATAAGGACTTGTCCTGACATATTTTTTAAAACTTTGCCTCTAATTACGACTATTTGCCAATAAGCGGAAATAATACTAAACTATGAATACTTTTGCTCCGTCGAGAGACTCATTTCCAACAACAAATGCACAACACAACTTTATTTTTACTACTGGGAACATGTGTGTCAGTGACAAACACATGCGCGTCTGAAATGCGCGAGTTTCCGTATTGTATATATTGGCATGCAGTATTGTGCCACTTCCCTGACCAAAGTGGGCTTTACGATGAGCGCTGACAGCATTACCACATCCAAGCTGTTTACACCACCTGTGCATCATTGGCAGAGAGTTGGAATCTGCTGCTATTAGGATGTCTGAGAGTCTGGGCCATGGGCCTAGCACGAGGCCCTCAGAAACTCTGTACTATTTAAAGCTCATTGAGCCGAACAACTTTTGCACTGAATGTCCGGGGCTAAACTCAACAGGAGGCCGGTTATTTTGGTACAAAACACAAACGATTTTGACATACTCTTCCTAGGGAATTCATACGATTGCCACCAAATAGGGCCAATATGATCTAAAGTCATTGAGGATGCAAAATTGCAGAGGGATTTTTTCTTTACAATAGGGATCTCAAACAGATCAGCTGTGACGATGCCTTAAATTTATGCTGAAAAGGGTTAATAACCCTTTTGAACGGTAGTGTGTGTATATATATCTTCTTCTTCTTTGTCTTTCGGCTGTTCCCTTTCAGGGGTCGCCACAGCGAATCATTTGCCTCCATCTAACCCTATCTCTGCATCCTCTTCTCTCACACCAACTAACTTCATGTCCTCTTTCACTGCATCCATAAATCTCCTCTTTGGTCTTCCTCTAGATCTCCTGCCTGGCAGTTCCAACCTCAGCATCCTTCTACCGATATATTCACCATCTCTCCTCTGAACATGCCCAAACCACCTCAATCTGGCCTCTCTGACTTTATCTCCAAAACATCTAACGTGGGTTGTCCCTCTGATAAACTCATTCTTAATCCTATCCATCCTTGTCACTCCCAAAGAGAACCTCAACATCTTTAGCTCTGCTACCTCCAACCCTGCCTCCTGTCTTTTCTTCAGCGCCACTGTCTCTAAGCCGTAGAGCATCGCTGGTCTCACCACTGTCCTGTACACCTTTCCTTTCATTCTCGCTGATACTCTTTTATCGCACAACACACCTGACACTTTTCTCCACCCATTCCAAACTGCCTGTACCCGCCTCTTCACCTCCTTTTTACACTCTGCGTTACTCTGGACCGTTGACCCCAAGTACTTAAAATCCTGCACCTTCTTTACCTCTGCTCCCTGTAGCCTCATCGATCCTCCTGGGTCCCTCTCATTTACACACATGTATTCCGTCTTGCTGCGGCTAATCTTCATTCCTCTGCTTTCCAGAGCATACCTCCACCTCTCCAAATTTTCCTCCACCTGTTCCCTGCTCTCGCTACAGAGCACAATGTCATCTGCAAACATCATAGTCACCCTGTCATACGCTTTCTCTAAATCTTAAAAGACACAATGCAACTCCCTGTTACCTTCTCTGTACATCTCCGCCAGCATCCTCAAAGCAAATACTGCATCTGATGTACTCTTTCTAGGCATAAAACCATATTGCTGCCCACAAATACTCACCTCTGCCCTTAACCTAGCTTCCACTACTCTTTCCCACAGCTTCATTGTCTGGCTCATTAGCTTTATACCCCTATAATTGCCACAGCTTTGCACATCTTCCCATTCCTCTGGAATCCTCTCACTCTCCAAGATCTTGTTAAACAAACTTGTCAAAAACTCTACTGCCACCTCTCCTAAGCATTTCCATACCTCCACAGGTGTGTGTATATATATATATATATATATATATATATATATATATATATATATACATACATACATACATACATACATACACTACCGTTCAAAAGTTTGGGGTCACTTGGAAATTTCTTTGTTTTTGTTTAGTGATTTATTTTATACATTCTACAACAATACTGGGGATTTCAAAACTTCTCGAGTTACTTTGCTGTACTGTAACCCTGTTCCCTAGAAAAGCGGGAACGAGATGCTGCGTGAAAATGCTAAGGAAACATCTTTCTGTGTTGCCGGTTGTGAAGCATGTGTGTATCAAAAACGCCAAATTTTGGCATATATAACCTCGGTCAGGTGATGTCATCTGATGAAGCGCACCTGCAGGTTATAAATAGGAGTGAACCGGAAACATTCCTCAGATCAATTTTGTCTGACAGGACGTCCGCAAAGTCTAGGCAGGATGGGGAGACTGACAGACAGGCGTGCAGATCTCCAATTCTTTTCAGTGAGGTAATGGCCATCAAAAAAAACATCTTAAGGGTCAGAAACCTGATAGCCGCTGACTCTAGTGGTTCGAAAGGGGTGTCATTTAGACCTTTGAGCATGATACATAAATCCCACGAAGGGACAGTGGCTCTAGTGGGTGGCCTCAACCGTTTAGCTCTCTGGTGGCTAGCTTGTTCAAGCGGCGTGAGCGCAGACCGCCCTAGCGATTAATGTACGAGACTACCGATGTGTTGTCCACTCGCACTAAAACATGGTAGCCTCTTAAATGCTGGAGGAAGTGCTGTAGGGCCAAAAATAGAGCCATCATTTTGAGGCAATTGATGTGCCATGCGAGAAGATGGCCTCTCCAGCTCCCTTGGGCTGGACGGCCATCCAAGACCCTTATTTGCCTTTGGGGATTGGCCCTTGAGTGACATCCCCTGGCTCTTAGCCACAACTGAAACACTCTCTTGTGCAGGAGGCCCAAAGGTATCACCGTGGATGCAGCTGCCATGAGGCCTACTCATTTTTGAAAGCGATGTACAGTCACTCTCTGGTCTAGCTTGATGTCCTTCAGGGCATTGCGAATGGATTCTATACGAGCGGGGGACAGCATAATGACCGACGCCCATGTGACACCCAAGTATGTTGTCCTCTGAACCGGTAAGAGAATGCTTTTTGTAGCGTTGAGTCTCAATCCTAAAGAATGGAGATGAGCTAGGATGACATCCCAATGTCGAAATGCTAGCTCCTGAGACTGGGCTAGAATCAGCCAATTGTCTATGTAATTTAAAATACGGATGCCCTGGAGTCTTTAGTACCCAGGGAGATATGCCTGGCAGTAGCTTCCACGCTGCCAGTTACTCCAAAAGGGGCACAAGTTTTAGCACTTCGGCTGTACAGGGGGATGTTAGCGGTTCGGCATCCTGAGACACAGCAGGATGTGATGGAAGGACTAACGTGCTGTTGGAGACCAAAACACTAATGGCGGCGGAACCTGAACACTGACCCCCTGGCGGTGCCAGGGAGGGCACTTTCTTATTGAAAAGTATGTTATGTGCCCCTCCCCGGGTTGGGGCCACCCCGACGGTCCTGGGCGCATAAGCTTCGGGACTTCTTCAAAGTGCGGTGGTCAGATCTCTTTGAGGCGACTTGTGAAGGGCGGCGAGCCATACCCCAGTCCTTACGGGGGGGTGCCCGGCTGCTGACGCTTTCCTTCTGCTCTATCATCCACAGTGCCGCTCGTGTTTAAATCTTTTAGCAGATCAGCCTGGTACACCTGCAAGACCGCCATGGTGTGCAATGAAGCGCTGACCTGCTGCTTGAAAAGCCCTTCCTACCAGGGTACAAGAAAGTCTACATGGCTTGGAGGGAAGCGTTGGCTTCTTTAGGGAGGATGATGTCCCAGGAGAGAGATAGCCCACAAGCGTTTCTTCTATCTGGGGCATCATCATATAACCCCGTGCTTTCGCATCAACAATATTCGCATAAAATGAGGACGATGGTACAAAAATACGGGATGAGTAGGGCTTGCTCCAAGAACGAGTTAATTCATTGTGGAGGTCGTCAAAAAAGGGGAGAGAGCAGCATTGTGGCTCCATCTCCAGGCCACCCGACAGGAATCTGTCGTCTAATTTAGAGTGTTTGGGGAAGGCTCCTGCACGCGTTATCACTTCAAGCAGCTCCTTCTATTCTCTCTCGTTTTAGAGGAGCATTCTGAGGTAGCTACTTCCATTTCCACAGAAGCAAGAGAACAAGTCTCTTCTACATACTCACAAGAAGCACCGGGGCGCTTGTGAAGTGGAAGGAGAGACTTCCCGACCCGATGAGAGGGCGAGAGAAAGAAGGAGGGAATCCGTCTCGGGAACATCTGCCAGATCGGCTTGTGAACCCCAGGAATGCAGCGCGGCTCGTGGTTCTCTAAAGAAAGCGAGGCGCGCGGGAAGCACTTTCATGGGGAGAAGATCACAGTGTTCACAGTCTCCTTGAAGCCCAAGGAGAGTGTGCTTTTCGCCTAAAGACTCAAAGCAAAAAGTGTGGGGATCCCCCTTCGAAAGAAAATTTTCACTAGGGGGGACACATCCCAATTTAAACTCTCATTTTATTTGTGAGTTAACACTTTTCTTTGCTTTTAGCTTGCTTGTAAACACACGCAACACAATGCGGTCTAAAGACAAAAAGATCTGAGGAATGTTTCCGGTTTACTCCTATTTATAACCTGCAGGTGCGTCTCATCAGATGACGTCACCTGACCAAGGTTATATAAGCCAAAATTTGGCGTGTTTGATACACACATGTTTCACAACAGCCAACACGAAAAGATGTTCCCAAAGCGTTTTCACGCAGCATCGAGTGTAGCCTTTAAAAGGGAACTATAAAATAACACATATGGAATTAGGTAATTATGTAACAACAACAAAAACAACAGTAAGTTGTTATTTTAAGGTCAGCCTGTCTGTAATAGTTCCTGCAGGAACAGTATTGTTAAGTGCATTTGCAAAATCTATCAAGCACCATAATTAAACTGGCCGTCATGAAGGCCATCCCAGGAGGGTGAGACCAAAACCTACCTAATCCTGCTAGAAGACACAGAGACAAAGACATACTAATGCAAATATAAACTCAAAGCTGCAGAAACCAAAAGGCCAACTATAATTAAACTAAAACAAAACATAACCCACTTAATAGAACTCACATTAATGCTCGACCCAGTTTCCCAGAACAACCAGCTATTTATAACGAGAGTAATGAGCTACCTCGTTCAGGTGAGCACCCGCATCACCTGACCGAGGTGCCTTCTGGGAAACTGAGTCTACCAACGAAAACTACAAACTAAAAACTGTGCCCTCTAGTGGGCAACCCTCACAATAATATTGTGGCGTGGGCGGGGCGGCGGCTACAATATACTCAACAATCTCCAAACATCAGGGGCTGACATGTTAAACTTAGGCAGTACAGAAAAGTATATTATTCATTATGTAAATACATTTCTGAGAAACAAAATGCTGACGAAAATAAAATCAAATCAGTTCAAGTGTATGAAAAAACTATCAAGATTTAATTAAACTCAATTTTATTTTATTTCTATAACACTTTTAACAATTGACATTGTCACAAAGCAGCTTTACACAATCAAAATAATTATTTAAGTTTATATGAAATGTAAATGTGTAGGAATCAAAATAATGAGATCGTCCCTGATGAGATTTACTATCATTAATTAATATTGCTTTTTGCTGTTTGTCTTAGATGGCGCTAACATACGTCCCGTTGGTGGCAGTAACTCCTGCTCTGGTAGAGTGGAAGTCGGTTTTAATAACACGTGGGGAACAGTGTGTGATGATGACTGAGACATGAATGATTCAAGATGGCGCCGGTGAGGTCGGCTGCCGTCACGACTGCTCCGACCAGATTTTCTTTGTTTTTGTTATTTAAGTTAGTTTTTACCGTTTTAAAACCAGTCAAATTACCACCATGGAGTACATTAGTTATGATAGAGACACTCTTGTTTCTATTGGTATACAATGTACTCACAATTCGACGTTTTTAACTCCGGATCCGAGCTGGCCGAGTGAGATCCTGAGGGACAACAAAGGACGCGACGCGAAGCGGCGGCCCCGAGGGAAACGAGCCGGCGTCAGGAACAGGCTGAGAGCCCGTGCACACCGCACACCTCTGCCTAGCATCCTGCTCGCCAACGTCCAGTCACTGGAGAACAAGCTCGATGACCTCAGGGCCAGGGTAAAGTTCCAGAGAGACATTCGGGACTGCAATCTCCTCTGCTTCACCGAGACGTGGCTGAACCCAGCGGTGCCGGACCACGCCATCCAGCCGGCCGAGTTCTTCTCGGTTCACCGCATGGACAGGACGCGGAACTCGGGGAAGTCAAGGGGAGGCGGCGTGTGTTTAATGGTGAACAGCAGCTGGTGCAACAGCGCGAGCGTTGTTCCTCTCACACGCTCCTGCACACCAAACCTGGAACTACTGTCCATCATGTGTCGTCCTTTTTACCTTCCTCGGGAGTTTACATCGGTCATAATCAGCGCCGTTTATATTCCACCACAAGCGGACACGGACACTGCCTTATGCGAGCTGCATGAGGCACTCACACAGCAACAAACACAACACCGGGACGCTGCGCTTATTGTGGCGGGGGACTTTAATAGTGCCAACCTCAAACGCGCAGCGCCAAACTTTTATCAGCATATCACCTGCCCCACCAGGGGCGAAAGGACACTGGACCACTGCTACACAACGGTCAAGGACGGCTACAAGGCACAATCTTGTCCACCGTTTGGTAAATCCGACCACGCCGCCATCTTCCTCATGCCAAAATACAAACAAAGGCTGAAACAGGAAGTTCCGGTTCAGAGGGAGGTCGCGCGCTGGACGGACCAATCGGTGGCCGCGTTACAGGACGCACTCGATGACGCAGACTGGGACATGTTCAGAAACAGCTCCGATGGTGACGTCAGCGTGTTTACGGAAGCGGTTGTGGGATTCATCGGGAAATTAGCGGACGATACCGTAGAAAAAAAGACTATTAAAACGTTTCCCAACCAGAAGCCGTGGGTGGATAAAACCATCCGCGACGCTCTGAGATCTCGCACCGCTGCCTACAACACGGGACTCGCGTCGGGGGACATGGAACCGTACAAGGCTGCGTCATACAGCGTCCGGAAGGCGGTGAAAGAGGCGAAGCAGCGCTACGGGAGGAAACTAGAGTCACAGCTCCAACAGAGTGACTCTAGGAGCCTGTGGCAGGGATTGAGAACAATAACGGATTATAAAGCACCAACATCCGGTATGATAAACGTAGACGTGTCTCTGGCAGATGAGCTCAACACTTTCTATGCTCGCTTCGAGGCTGCAGCTAAGGACGCTAGCGATGCTAATGCTAGCGGCGCTAACGGCTGCAGACAGGAAGTCACTGCCAGCACCGGAAGCGCGTTCATCATCACCGAGCATGACGTGAGGAGAGCCTTCAAGAGAGTGAACACCAGGAAAGCAGCAGGACCAGACGGCATCTCAGGCCGTCTCCTCAGAGCCTGCGCAGACCAGCTAGCACCTGTGTTCACTGAGATATTCAACATCTCTTTATCTCAGTCGGTGATCCCCACATGCTTCAAAGAGTCCATCATTGTTCCTGTCCCAAAGAAACCTCATCCTGCTTCACTCAATGACTATCGCCCTGTAGCCCTCACTTCAGTAGTGATGAAGTGCTTTGAACGCCTGGTCAGAGACTTCATCATCTCTTCACTACCAGACACACTCGACCCACTACAGTTCGCTTATCGTCCAAACCGTTCCACGGACGATGCAATCTCTCATCTCCTCCATACATCTCTCACTCACCTGGACACTCGGAGGGGGAATTATGTGAAAATGCTCTTCATCGACTACAGTTCTGCATTTAATACCATAATTCCCTCCACACTTACCACCAAGCTGGAGCACCTGGGACTCAGCTCATCTATGTGTCAGTGGATCTCCAACTTCCTAACTGGCAGACCACAGGCAGTAAGGATGGGCGGACATGTCTCAGCCCCTCTCACTCTCAGCACTGGAGCCCCCCAGGGTTGTGTTCTGAGCCCCCTGCTGTACTCTCTGTACACCCACGACTGCGTGGCCACTACCAGCTCCACCACCATCATCAAGTTCGCTGACGACACTGTTGTGGTGGGCCTGATCACGAACAATGATGAGACGGCCTACCTGGAGGAGGTTGGAAATCTGGAGAACTGGTGCCAGAGGAACAATCTCCTCCTGAACGTCAGTAAGACAAAGGAGCTGATAGTGGACTTTAGTACAAAGCAGGTGAGGAACTACCAGACCCCCGTCATCAACAGAAGCCCAGTGGAGAGAGTGGACAGCTTCAGATACCTCGGTGTTCACATCACGCAGGACCTGGCATGGTCCTGTCACATCAACACCGTGGTAAAAAAGGCCCGGCAGCGTCTCTACCACCTCAGACGCTTGAGAGACTTTAGACTGCCCTCCAAGGTGCTCAGGAATTTCTACTCCTGCACCATCGAGAGCATCCTGACAGGAAATATCACGACCTGGTTCGGGAACAGCACCATGCAGGACAGACGAGCTCTACAGAGGGTGGTGCGATCAGCTGAGCGCATCATCCGCATCGAGCTCCCTGACCTGCACTCGATCTACAACAAGCGGTGCTTGACCAAGGCCAGGAAGATCGTGAAGGACCTCAGCCACCCCAATAACGGACTGTTTACTCGGTTGCGGTCTGGGAAGCGATTCCGCTCCTTGAAGGCCAACACAGAGAGACTGAGGAGGAGCTTCTTCCCGCAGGCGATAAGGTCTCTCAACCACAACCACACCACTATGCAGAACTACACAATATTTTCATAATTGGTCAAATCCATCAATCTTCTTACATCCATGAACACTATGGACAATTACACGCTCACCTTCCTTCATATGTACACTACATGTCGTACGTTACATCCTGGACCATTGCACAAAGACACTTTAATAACTTTGCACACCTACCTTCACAACTACACTACATTTTACAGTTTTACGTTTACATCCTGGACCAGTGCACAAAGTCACTTTAATAACCTCTGCACTAAGACACTTTGTTCCATGCATATTTGCACACACCGTAAAGTATATTTCAATTTGCACAGTATATTTCTATTTTGTACATCCTATTTCTATTTTTATTTTTAGTTCTATTTTTTCATAGCACATTTCTATTTTTATTTTTAGTTCTATTTTTCCTAGTTTAATTTAATTTTGTAATTTAATTTCTATCGTATTTCTTTTATTCATATTTATTTCTTATTTGTAAAATTTAACTCTCTTCTAGGGTCAATGGCAGTCGTATAATACATTTCACTACATTTCGTACTGTGTATGTTTGTGTATGTGACAAATAAAATTTGAATTTGAATTTGAATTTGAATGATGCACAGGTGGTGTGTAGACAGCTTGGGTGTGGTAATGCTGTCAGCGCTAATAAACATGCCACCTTCGGTCAGGGAAGTGGCCCAATATGGATGGATGATGTTCGCTGTTCCGGAAGTGAAAGCACCATCACACAGTGCACTCATAGTGGATTTGGAACACACAACTGTGGGCATAGTGAAGATGCTGGTGTTATTTGCTCAGGTACAGAAATTTTATATTATGCCTTTTTAATAAGTGTGTATACCGTACTGATGAAATTTAATTGGCTAATTGGCTAGTAATATACAGTGGTGTGAAAAACTATTTGCCCCCTTCCTGATTTCTTATTCTTTTGCATGTTTGTCACACAAAATGTTTCTGATCATCAAACACATTTAACTATTAGTCAAAAATAACACAAGTAAACACAAAATGCTGTTCAAAGACTTCCACTCTACCAGAGCAGGAGTTACTGCCACCAACTAGCCGTATGTTAGCGCCATCTAAGACGAACAGCAAAATATATGGTAATATTAAAAACAGCACAGAAATACAAAAAGGAGGTGTAGGAGGTACCTTTCACCAGTTTGTAGGTAAATTGTCAGTTTTTAGACAGTTCTTCACAACTCTAGGACTAGGTCATTTACCCTCAGAACACCTACAGTAAGCTGCTTTCTGTGTGTGTGTGTGTGTGCGTGCGTATTTGTGTGTGTATATATATATATATATATATATATATATATATATATATATATATATATGGAGTTGTATTGTGTATGCATAAGTGATGGCTCCTCAACTGCCCACTGATGGTAGGAGTATGTGATGGTGAGGGCATGGTTTGGTGTCGGTATGTGAAGGATGTAAGGATCATGCATGTGGGAAAGAACTCACACTTAATGAGAATGTGCCTAGTTAAAAGTCACTGCTCTGAGTCGATAGAGTTCATGACAACAAAGTGTCAGCCATTCTATCTGGTGTGGGAGTTTAATGTTGTGTACGTCACCATTGTTTACATCCCGCCAGGTGCTAATGCTAGCGTAGCGTTGCAGGAGCTTCATGATACCATCAGCTCGCTGCAGACTAAACACCCGGAGGCATTTTACGTGGTTGCGGGGGACTTCAATCACGTGAAACTGACGGACACTCTTCCCAAATTCCACCAGCATAGGGAAATTCCAACACGGGGAGAAAATATTCTGGACTGTGTGTATACAAACATCCGCGATGCATACAGAGCTCTCCCCCGCCCCCATCTTGGCACTTCCGATCACATAGCCGTACTGCTAGCGCCAGCCTATCGCCCCCTGCTGAGGAGGACAATACAAACAAAGAAAACGATCACTGTATGGCCCAGTGATGCAGACATTGTTCTCCAGGACTGCTTTCAGTGCACTGACTGGCAGATCTTTAAAGAAGCAGCCACTTACGGGGATTAGCTTGACTTAGATGAATACACTTCTTCCGTTCTCGGCTTTATATCTAAATGTGCTGATGATGTAACCACCACCAAGACAATTACCTGTTTTCCTAATCAGAAGCCCTGGCTGAATGCTAAAGTAAAGGCTCTGCTGAAAGCTAGGTCTGCTGCATTTAGGGCAGGTGATGCATCAGCGGTAAAGTTGGCGAGGAAACAACTGACGGCAGGCATTGGGAAGGCTAAATCCACATACGCCCAAAAAATCCAGGGTTACCTTACGTCCAACGATCCGCGAAGTATGTGGAAGGGCATTAAATGCATCACAGACTACAACACCAAAGATGCACAATGCCCTAGAGACCCCTCCCTGCCTGATATACTAAACTCAGTCTATGCCCGCTTCGAGGAACATGACAACCCTCCTCCCTGTACCAAGCTCCCATCACTTTCTAAAGACACGCCCCTTAAAGTAACAACAGCCGACGTGGAGAGCATTCTAAAAAGAATTAACCCCCTCAAAGCTGCAGGCCCTGATAACATACCAGAAAGGGTACTTAAGGACTGTGCTCACCAGCTGTCAGAAGTGTTAACTGACATATTTAACACCTCTTTGTCAACTGCGACTGTTCCTACCTGCCTGAAGACTGCCACCATTGTTCCAGTCCCAAAGTGTTCAACAGTGACTTGTCTGAATGATTACCGCCCCATAGCGCTAACACCTCGGGCCTGATTAAAAAGGCCCACCAGCACCTCTACTTCCCCAGGAAGCTAAAACGACCTGGGCTTGGAAGCCTGGTTCTGAAGAGTTTCTATCGAGGAGCGAATGAAAGCATCATCAGCTCCTACATTACTGTGTGGCATGGCAATAGCGCCGTAGCTGAGAGGAAAGCCCTGCAGAGAGTAGTTAAGGCTGCACAGAGGACAGTGAGGAGCAGGCTCCCCTCTATCACCGAACTGTACACTGCAAGATGCAGAGGAAGAGCCCTCTGCATTATTAAAGACTCCACCCACCTTGCACATGCTCTATTTCATCCTCTTCCCTCGGGCAGAAGGCTAAAGAGCCTTCAGTGCAAGACCACCAGGCTCAAAAACAGCTTTTACCCTGAAGCAATTAGACTGCTGAACTCTAGCCGTGCTCTGTAGGTCCCCTCCCATTTAAACACAATCAAACTTTTAGTGTAATATATAATAGTTAAATATACAATGTGTGCCATCCATCCTCTGAAAATGTGAAATACACTATGTATAGTTTATGTCTAATTTCCTGCATAATATATCTCTGACTGCTCTTATTTATGTTCATGTATATACATATTTACACCCTCATATTTATACTACTATGCTATCTCTGTGGCTTAAACGGGACCTGGGTCCTAATTTCGTACCAGAACATGGAAGTGTGCTGGTATGACAATAAAGCTCCTTGACTCCTTGAATTATTGAATGTCTGTGTGCATATGTCAGGGGAGCATTAAATGAGGAATCAGAGTGAGAAATGGGAGAATACCACTTGCAGCTGCACCACCTATATTTACATTTGGGCATTTTGGCAGATGCTCTTATCCAGAGCACCTTACATTTTTTTTTTATCTCATTACACATATGAGCAGTTGAGGGTTAAGGGCCCTGCTCAAGGGCCTAACAGTGGCAACTTGGTGGTTGTGGGTTTTGAACCTGGGATCTTCCGAACCGTAGTCCAATGCCTTATCCACTGAGCTACCCCCAGCCCAACATATATGTTCTTTACCAAACGCGAAATGAACAAAAGAATACAATTTTGACTCACGACTGTCACCAGGGTCTATTGTCCTTTCCTCAATTTGTCCTGTTACAGTCACATTTATTACAGAAGTATATGGCAGGTTCGTGGTTGTTGTCACAGGTATCCTGGTTGCTGTTAACAAGTGGAAAATCAGAGCATTTCTTGACAAATCTTGACAATTCATAGCAAAATGTTAGGTGCAGTATGTTATTTTAAAGGTATATCTTTGCAAGTAAATTTTTTAATTTCATAGCTTATAAATAGTTAATTCATAAATGATGTTTAGCATATAATGTCAAAGAGTTTAACAACAAAGAACCATCAAGAATCCAAATTTTGGACAATTCAGCTGACTCAAATCGTTTTTTTATTTTTAGCAGTGCATTCTAAAAAAAGTGATTACAGAAGAAAAGAGCAAAATAAAAAACTAATTAAAAATCTCTGTTTGATTTTAAATACTGTTAACATTATTTGTAAAGGTCAGAGTTCACATGTTTAGCTCTGTCTGATCATTTTTTAGACTCTCTTTCAAAATAGAGCTTTCTACATTTGGGTGGAGGGTGAGGGGTGTTGTTGTGTGTGCACACCCCACGGTTTGTATACCTGTTCATATGGTAACCTGAAATAACTTTAAATGGGTAAAATATATGTTGTTTTTATAGATACAATTATACTTTTTGTTTACATTATTTGCAAATTGACATGTTAGAAGTAAATCTCTGTGAAATGAGTCCTACACAATCACAATCCCTAAAGACTTTGCTCCCTCCCCTATGGGTGGTATTGTATTCATGGTTTTTAAGACACTGATGAGTGCTGGCTCTTCTGCTTGACTCTACTGCATAAAGATTATCAGCAAACACACAAACTATCTGCATCCTGGTTGTCTTTGGGTTCTGCTCTGTCTAAGTGCTTAAATAGTTTCAATAATCCAGCAAACACTATATTACACACTGTGTGCTTTAGTTTTCTAAATTGGATTCTTCTCCACTGGTAGGGTAGGTTTTTAACTTTTGTACTGTTTTTGTAACACGATTGGTTCTTACTGTATACTGTACCTAGTTTTCGCTGTTTGGTAGTGTTGATTGCAGTGTGATTGAAGTAGGTCTAAAGCAATTTGTTCTCAGGTAATTAATCAAGAGTAGTTTCAGACTCTGTCCATACGAAGCCGGTGCGTTCCCTATCCGATCATTTTTTTGCGTAAACACGGCGTTGTCTCAAGAAATATCTGTGTACACACGAAACCACTGAAAACGGTGTAGTATATATGCCAGACCAGTATGGGGCGCTGTAATTCTGCCATAGAGATACACTATACACGGAGAAGAAGACTTTGAGCATGCGCATAACCTTGCGCACTGTATACGAACCAAGATGGTGTTGTCCATTATCGCTTGTTGCTCAAAACAGTTGCATAGAAACAATAGATTTTGCTGTAATAAAGCTAGTAGGCTTTGTAGCAACACGAACACAATCATGTAGTCCCCCATTATTGTTGTTGCTGTTACGTGTGACGCAGCCGACACGTGATGTGATGACATCATCGTTTCACAAGATATACGGATTGGCCGTACACACGAAGACACAAGGGTGTCATTTTCAGATTTATCCACTTTGGGACCCGGTTTAAAAAAAAATCGGTTTCAGGCTCCTAAAACGCCGGATCCGTGTGGACGAAACGCCAATACGATAAAAAATTTATACGTATACAGCGAAACGCGTCTCTGTGTGGACAGGCCCTCAGGCTTCCTTAATGTGTGAATTGTGGGCAGGGCTTAGCTACATATATTGAAGGTGTCTCCGCTAATAAGCATATCCTGCAATAAAGTTTGTCAAGAATCTAGATAGCAAGTGCACAGAGAATTGACTCTAACCCTTGTTTACCAAAAAGTTAAAGTTTTTATAGACAATTACCTCAGTCTAGCATGTGTCTTCAACCTATCTCTGTCAGTTCTCACAGACCATGATGCTTTTACTCACACAGCAGAGGCAGATCTCCCAGAAACCTCATGTTGTTTTTATACAGTAGATAAAATTACATTTTGTTCACATTATTTGCAAACTGACATGTTAGAAGTAAATCCCTGTGAAATGAGTCCTACACAATCATAATCCCTAAAGACTTTGCTCCCTCCCCTATGGGTGGTATTGTATTTATGGTTTTTAAGACACTGATGAGTGCTGGCTCTTCTGAATAAAAATTATCAGCAAACACACAAACTATCTGCATCCTGGTTGTCTTTGGGTTCTGCTCTGTCTACACACAAAGTGCTCAAGTAGTTTCAATAATCCAGCAAACACTATATTATCAATACATGTACATGCACAAATGTCAAAAAGCTAAGTAATTGTGCTACATCTATGTATTGTTTTTACAATCTACTGAAATTTAGTTGTTTATTATAAAAATTATCACATTTATTAGAAGGTCACAATTTAAGAATTTTTATTGTACCTGAGCAAGTAACACCAGTATCTTCACCATGGTTACAGTTATGTGATCCGAATCCCCTATGAGAGCACTGTGTGATGGAGCTTTCACTTCCAGAACAGTGAACATCATCCATCCATATTGGGCCACTTCCCTGACCAAAGGTGGCATTTTTATTAGCGCTGACAGCATTACCACATCCAAGCTCTCTACACACCACCTGTGCATCACTCATGTCCCAGGAATCATCACACACTGTTCCCCACTGGTTATTATAATAGATCTCCACTCTACCAGAGCAGGAGTTACTGCCACCAGCCAGTCGTATGTTACCTCCATCTGAGAAAAACAGCAAAATGTATGTTGATATTCGAAATATGAAAAAAATGCAAAAAGAAAGAAATTTAAAGCAAATTGTAAGATGTAGGAGGTACTATGTGACAGTTGGTAGGTAAATTATGACAGTTTTTAGACAGTTCTTGACAAATCAGCATGAGTTTGGCACAAGAACATAGTGATTTTTAGTACATTTTAGGTCTTTGCAGTTAACATGTATTCATTTCATATCTGATTTATGACATGTGATATCACACAGTTGAGCAACCAAGAACCATGAAAAATTTTTATTTAAAAAAAAAATTGTTGTGCTGTAAGTGGCACGGTGGTGTTGTGGTTAGCACTGTCGCCTTGCACCTCCAGGGTCCGTGTTCGATTCCCGTCTCTGTGTGCATGGAGTTTGCATGTTCTCCCTGTGCTTGGAGGGTTTCCTCTGGGTACTCCGGTTTCCTCCCACAGACCACAAATATGCAGGTTAGGCTAATTGGTATACCAAATTCCCTGTAGAGTGTGAATAAGAGTGTGTGTATCTGCGATGGATTGGCAGCCTGTCCAGGGTGTACCCTGCCTCATGCCCTAAGCCCCCTGGGATAGGCTCCAGGTCCCTGCAACCCTGAATACAGGATAAAGCGGTATAGAAGATGCGTAAAAGTAAGTGAGTGTTGTGCTGTAGCTAAAACTTTGGGAATGTGGCTCAGTCCTAAATATTTTTAATGAGCAACTATTTTACTTTAAATTTATTTAAACTCTGCACTGCGACTGTAAAAACAAAAACAATACATTTTGTGCTTTCGACATAAATATATACATTTAAACGCTTAGAAAAATATTTTGAATCAATATTTGTATGATAAAGCTAAAATGCTGACCTGCATTTTTTACACTCCTTTATAATGCACAGACACACTGACTGCGCAGTGTAAAAAAAAAAAAAAAAAAAATAGCTGCGATTTTTGTGCTCTACTAGATGCTACATTGCAGATGGTGTCAAAAGACTTTTGTCAAAGTAAAAGCAGCACGTTGTAAAATCCAACTAGCGGTAATATTATATGTATGAAGGATGTATTATACTGGAATTACACTGTATGAAGGATGCAGACTAAATGCATCCTGGTTGTCTTTAGGTTCTGCTCTGTCGACACACACAAAGAGCTCAAGTAGTTTCAATAATTCAGCGACCACTTGATCCTCAAGCTAAAGGCACAAATGTCAGAAAGCCAAGTAATTGTGCTCTATGTATTGTTTTTACAATCCACTAAAATTTATTTGTTTCATATAAAAATTATCACATTTATTACCAGGTCATAATATTTTTTTTTATTGTACCTGAGCAAGTAACACCAGCATCTTCACCATGGTTACAGTTGTGTTTTCCAAATCCATTATGAGAGCACTGTGTGATGTTGCTTTCACTTCCAGAACAGTGAACATTATCCATCCATATTGGGCCACTTCCCCGACTAATGGTGGCAACTAGATGAGCGCTGACAGCATTACCACATCCAAGCTGTCTACACACCACCTGTGCATCATTTATGTCCCAGTCATCATCACACACTGTTCCCCACTGGTTATTATAATAGACTTCCACTCTACCAGAGCAGGGGTTACTGCCACCAACGAGTCGTATGTTAGCGCCATCTGAGACAAACAGCAAAATATATGGTGATATTAAAAACAGGACAGAAATACAAAAAGGAGGTGTAGGAGGTACCTTTTACCAGTTTTTAGGTAAATTGTCAGTTTTTAGACAGTTCTTGACAACTCTAAGACTGGGTCATCTACTCTCAAAACACCTAAGCTGCTTTCTCTGTGTGTGTCTGTGTGTGTGTGTGTGTGTGTGTGTGTGCGTATTTATGTGTATATATATATATATGGAGTTGTATGCATAAGTGATGGCTCCTAAACCTCACACTGATAGTAGGAGTATGTGATGGTGAGGGCATGGTTTGGTGTCGGTATGTGAAGGATGTAAGGATCATGCAGGTGGGAAAGAACTCACACTTGATGAGAATGTGCCTAATTAATGAATGTCTGTGTGCATATGCTGGAGGAGCATTAAATGAGGAATCAGAGTGAGAAAAGGGAGAATACCACTTACAGCTCCACCACATATATGTTCTTTACCAAACACGAAATAAACAAAAGAATACAATTTTGACTCACGACTGTCACCAGGGTCTATTGTCCTTCCCTCAATTTGTCCTGTTACAGTCACATTTATTACAGAAGTATACGGCAGGTTCGTGGCTGTTGTCACAGGTATCCAGGTCGCTGTTAACAAGTGGAAAAAACGTTAGCGTCATCTAAGACAAACAGCAAAACGTATGTTGATATTAGAAACATGACAGAAATACAAAAGAAAATTTCTAGAAAATTATGAGGTGTAGAAGGTACTATTTATCAATTGGTAGTTAAACTGTCAGTTCTTAGACACTTCTAGACAATTCTAAAACTGGGTCATCGACCTTCAGAACACTTAAGCTGCTTTCTCTCTCTGTGTGCCTACATATATATGTCACGGCGTGCGCCTGTGATGGGTGTGCGCATAACTCTATTATCGCTCCTCGCTCACTCCTCGCTCACTAGTTAGGCGCCCCCACCTCACCCCACCTCAAAGACTCAGAGACTTTAAAAAGGGGGAATGCCACCCATTTAATCTCTGCGAGAGGACAGCGTGTGAACGAGCTGCGTGAGCTCCCACTTCCGCGTCGAGCCCACATTCGCATCCCTGCCGCCGAAGTGGAAAAGGCCGCTGAGAGGACTAAGTTAGGGCCCCCGATCCCAGCCGGGAAAGCCGCCCAGCCGACAGACGTCCAGGAGAGACTGGAGAACTGGGAGGGGCCGGTCTTGGCTTGCGTTCAGCGGGAGAAGTCGCCGTCACGGGAACGTGCAGGAGCGCTACCTCTGCGTGGTCCAAAGTTGCCTCTTTGCCTACCTTCACCACTCACCAGCCTGTGCCCACATGCCAGGGGGGCAACGGCCAACCAGACCTGCACATGCATCACCTTCTCTTCCTTTTCTTTCCGTCCTCTCTCCTTTAACCCTTTCCTTTCCCATTTTTTCTAAATAAATTACCCTTTTTCCTGTAAGACCTCGCCTCGTGTCCAAGTTTTATGGTGTGGCCCGTGCACTGAGGGTGATTTTTTTTATACACACTGTAATTAAGATTTGCTAAGAACTTGAGCCAGTCCAATTTGTGTTTATATATATATATATATATATATATATATATATATATATATATATATTTAAAGATCAGTAATGAGTTTATGAGAATTATAACTGCTCCACCTCAAGCAAGATTGCTGGTTTCCTTGAACAAATACAAATTAATTGAGACCATCAGAAACAAGGGAGGAATTGTCAGAGAGAAGACCAGAGATATAATCTTTATCTTCAAGTTCTTGATCTGGTATGTCCTTGCTCACAAAAGCAGAAATTAGCTTGGTGTCAAATGTAATATTGTGAATGGAAGCCACAGGAGCTGGACAAGGCATCCAAATTAAGTTGGCTGTGACGCACTAAATTAACACATAACTAGCACAATAAAACATTTTAGTTTAACTTGTTCACAGGTTAGTGTATGCTGTCTGAATACAGGTTTCAATGTTTGCCATGGTTATTTTATCACACTTTACAAGCCTAACATAACCAACAATACTATGTTTGTTTTTACATGCCCAGATCCTGGAGGTGAATGTATGAAGAGAGTATCTCCTAAAATGTTTTATGGTGTATTTAGTGGAAGATAAATCAATATTCATTGTTATGCTGACGACACCCAGCTTTATATTTCTTTCAAACCTACTTCTGACCTTCCTCCCTCTACTTTTTCAAATTGTTTAGCTGAAGTTAAATCTTGGTTCTCAAATAATCTTCTTAAACTCAACAGTAGTAAAACCGAAATACTCCTCGTGGGCACTAAAAATACTCTATCGACATTAAAATATAACATTTTGGTCACTTTGTCAAACAATTGTCAGATTTTTACATGGTTAGCAAATAGGTTTATACGGTTCTTAAACTTAAGTTATTAAAAATGCATTGTTTTATTTATTTAATTTTTGTTTTCTGTCTTTGAATTGGAGAAATAATAGTACAACAAAAAGAAAATGTAATGTATGGTTTCAAGGATGGTAATAAATGTTTTTGAGGAGAACCTGTTTGTTCATTGTCTTCATTCATAAATGTAACTTCTCTACATAAATGAACTTTTTTTGGCATAGAGATAATTACATTTCTTTATTTTAGAAAAAGACTATATGTTGATTTTTATGTATGATTCATAAAGTTTAGTTTTTACCTAATCATACTTTTAACTTGAGAATAATGAAAAAGATTACTTTACTACTATAATTTACTTCTATTACTTTATACTACATAAATGTAATTTGTTTCTTTCAAGGTAAACACTAAACTTAATTATAGTGTTAAATTTTAGGTTTTTCCAAAGTGATATAATCAAGTTGTTAGAAAATAGAAAAATAAGTTTTACTGGCCTAAGGCATTGTAATAACTTTTGTTTCTGATTTGGATGGATGAATTTCTTTTGCTTTGGGGAAACTTAAAAATCTATTTATATTTAATCAAAATTAAACCTTAAATAATATTATAACATTTGATTTGAGAGAAAGAAAAAAAAATGCTTGTAACAAATTGAAGCTATTTTTTTGAAGTTGATCCAAAGTAGAATTTTTTTCAGTGTATGCTGGAGGAGCATTAATTGAGGAATCAGAGTGAGAAAAGGGAGAATGCCACTTGCAGCTGCACCACATATATGTTCTTTACCAATAAACAAAAGAATACAATTTTGACTCACGACTGTCACCAGTGTCTATTGTCCTTCCCTCAATTTGTCCTGTTACAGTCACATTTATTACAGAAGAGTTCGGCAGGTTCGTCGCTGTTGTCACAGGTATCCTGGTTGCTGTTAACAAGTGGAAAATCATGGGATTTATTGACAAATCTTGACAATTCATAGCTAAATGTTAACTTTAGTACTGTAGGTTGTTTGTGACAGTCTAAAGGTAAATCCAGAGGTGGGACAAAGTCATTGTTTGGCAAGTCACAAGTAAGTCTCAATTCATTGCCCTCAAGTCCCGAGTCAAGTCCCGAGTCAAAGGCCAACAAGTCTCAAGTCAAGTCCAAAGTCCTACGGTTTGACTTTCAAGTCTTTTCAAGTCTTTTTAGCAGAAAAATAAAATGTATACAGATTATGTATGGTTGTAAGATCTGTATCTATTGAACAAACCTTTTTTTATGAAAGAACTTTGCTCTCTACCTTGTGTGATACACTCACGTAGGCTACCTTATACAAACAATCCGGCTTTCAAAATCCCGATCAGTATGAACCAGCAGGGGTTTGCAGATTATAGTATTTGAAAGGAAACGTACAGTCTCATTGATATAAACATGCAGCTAGTAAATTACTTAGCTGATAAGGTAGTCTTGACATTCATTCAAAACTTACCTTTTTTTGTGCAACTTCAAGTATCGAACAAAGTTGGAAGTTGTGGCATCTCCGTCTGTAATCTTCGACCCGCATGTTTTACATACTGTAATTCGTTTTTTGTTGACCACCTCGTAATTTTTATAGCCAAAGGAAACTACCTTCGGTATCATTTCGCGAACTGGCGAGTTCACGTTGTTGTCACGTTGGACGCTGTCGAATCAAAAGAATCTACGGTACTTTGATTGGATGTCGTGCCGAATGCGCGCATGCATCATTCATCAGTGATGTACTGTATAGGATGTTGTGTCAAATGAGCCAGGGGTAGCTCAGTGGTTAAGGCATTGGACTACGGTTCAGAAGATCGCAGGTTCAAACCCCACAACCACTAGGTTGTCACTGTTGGGCTCTTGAGCAAGGCCCTTAACCCTCAACTGCTCAGATGTGTAATGACATAAAAATGTAAGTCGCTCTGGATAAGAGCGTCTGCCAAATGCCTAAATGTAAATGTAAATGTAAATAGTTAAACATCAAAGAACCATCAATAATTCAAATTTGGGACAATTCAGCTGACTCTAGAAAAAAAATAAGGGGAAAGTCCTCCATATTTCTGATAAACAAACTTTACATTCTTTTAAACTAGTTTTTCTTTCTTGGTGGCATTGCCATTAAATTTTATTTTCACAGTATTTGCAAATTGACGTTATGACAAAAGTAAATCCCTGTGAAATTAGTCCTCAATCGCAATCCCTAAAGACTTCACTTCCTCCCCTATGGTGAGTATTGTATTTATGGTTTCTAAGATGATAGAAATACAATAAAATTAATGAAATCATAGAAATACAATACAAAAAAAATTTAATTATTGTCAAATTTAATTGTGCATTATGACAGTTCTTAGACAGTTCTTAACAAATCAGCGTGAGTTTGGCCATAGTGATTTGTATGTACATTTTAAGACTTTGTAGCTAACGTGTATTTATTTCATATTTGATTTATGACATGTGATGTCACAGAGTTGAGCAACCAAGAACCATAGAGAATTTAAATAAAAAAAAAAAAAGCAGTTCCTGGCCAAAGAAATTCCTGTCCCACATATCCTGTTTCTATCAGTTTGACATTTAAGGGGAGACTCATTAGTGGTGTGTGTTTTGTCTTATTTTTCAGCTGGTAAATCTGCCAGCCTAGATGAAAAATTGATTTGTAAGTTTGTTTGAAATAATGCCTAAAATTGTGATAATGGTTTGAATCCCTGTTGTTTATAGCGCAAAAGGTCCCAAGAGACTCCATAAAGTTCTGCACCTTTTGATTTTTGTGTAATTAGGGAAAAATTGTGGGAGGGGCCTTATTCTAAAAAGATTAAATTTTAATATGTTAATGAACAATAATCCTGACCAATTAATGGGATGCTCACCTAAGGGAATTTGCACAATGCTAAACTGTTGAATAAATGAATTGCAGCTCATATTTATTTAACACTGGATCTTATAAAGCCGTATTGGCCCCTGGCTTCCATATCCCATAAAAATGTTTTTCATCACATTCATTTAGGCATTTGTTCTACAGTTGTTTATCCTTACATCTAAGTGTTTTGGGCCCCCACATTATAAAATACTCATGGACAGGGTCATCCACCCTCACAACATAAGCTGCTTTATATTTAGAAAATATGATATTATCATATACACAGTTAGACTGTGAGCATAATTAATTCCAGAAGTGTGCTTGTAATCCAAAGCACTCGTATATCAAAGTGATTTTTACCCATAATAAATAATGGAAACTCAGATGATTATATAAAAATAATTTATATAATACAAAGGTAAAGTAAAAATAAAGCAAATTAACCTACACTTTATTAATGGAAAGAATCATAACTGTTTTAAGATGAAAGAAGAAGGAGGAGGCGGAGGGGTTCATTGTAAAGGGTTTAAACAATTTTTTCCATGCATGTTCAATTAACCATAATCAATTAATTAACATGCACCTGTGGAATGGTCGTTAAGACCTTAACAGCTTACAGAAAGTAGGCATTTAAGGTCACAGTTTTAAAAACGCAGGGCACTAAAGAGACTTGTCTACCGACTGTGAAAAACACCCAAAGAGAGATGCCCAGGGTCCCTGCTCATCTGCGTGAACGTGCATTAGGCATGCTGCAAGAAGGCATGAGGACTGCTGATGTGGCTAGGGCAATAAATTGCCATGTCTGCACTGTGAGACGCCTAAGACAGCGCTACAGGAAGACAGGAAGGACAGCTGATCATCCTCGCAGTGGAAGACCACGTGTAACAACACCCGCACAGGATCGGTACATTCGAATATCACACCTGCGTGACAGGTACAGGATGGCCACAACAACTGCCCGAGTCACACCAGGAACACACAATCCCTCCATCAGTGCTCAGACTGTCCGCAATAGGCAGTCCATGAGGAGGAGATGCACTGCAGTACTTCAAGCAGCTGGTGGCCACCAGATACTGACTGGTACTTTTGATTCTGAGCCTCCCTTCATTCAGGGACACATTGGGAAACATTTTAAGTTTATGTCTTATGGTGTTGACTCTTTTAGTGTTCATACAAATATTTACACATTCGGTTTACTGAAAGTAAAATCAGTTGAAAGTCAGAGGACGTTTCTTTTTTTGCTGAGTATATAATACTTAATTATAAAGCCTTTTGCTTTGATTAGGGCAATAATTCGCTGTGACATCATTTTAATAAGCTTATGCAATATCACAACGTTTATTGTAATCCAGAGTCACATTATTGTCTCTCCAAGATATTGTATTCAATTCAATTAAATTTTATTTGTATAGCACTTTTAACAATTGACATTGTCGCAATGCAGCTTTACACAATCAAAAGAGGTATTGATGATGGAAGAGTGAGAAGACTCACTTTTCCAGCACATTCCAAAGATTCTCAATGGGGTTAATGTCTGGGCTCTGTGGACAATCAAGTGGAAATATAATGTCTTGTACATCCTAAATCACTCTTTCACAATTTGACTGAGATGAATCCTGGCATTGCCATTTTGGATATGCCTGTGCCATCAGGGATTTAAAAAAATAAATTAATGGAAAACCCTGGTTAGTTCAGTATATTCAGGTCATCCGCTGACATCATTTCTTAGGTACATAATGTTGCTAAACCTAGACTTGACCAACAGAAGCAACCCCAGATCATGACACTGCTCACACCGGTTTATACTCGGCATACTAGGCATCACTTTATCCACCTGTCTACTTGCCATGATGTACACAATACTCTGGAACAGGGTAAATCTGGACTCATCAGACCACATGGCCTTTTTCCAATGTGCCACAATCAATTCTTTATGCTCCCTAGCAAATTGCCTTTTTTGCCAATTAGTCAGACTGATTTTTTAAGGCTACACTGCTGTTTAGTCTTAATCCTTTGTGTTTTGTTTGAATTATGCATTTGGAAATGCATCAAATATAGCGCGCTACTGTTATTTTTTTCTTTTTTATGATTTGATAATATCAAACGTTTGCGTTATCTCCAATCACAATCATTCACATTTTTTCCTCAACCATAGTTCTTCCTTCCTCTATGCACTAGTGAAACTAAGATTTAACTATTTGAAAAGAACACACAGCACTAAATCTGATGTAAATAGGGCACTGCAATCATCATGAAAACAGTATTTTCCAAACCGTAAAGTGTGATGGAGAAAATAGCAAAATAAGAAAAATCCTTACCATTACCATCACTACTGCCATCTAGTGGAAATTTTCTCACTCCGCTTCTAGGTATATGTTTATTGGCTGACTGGGCTGTCCATCATCAATTTGACGTCATGACGCTCTGCCAATCCGCTGACGTGCCGAATGTATTTGAGGCCTTGAGTTCAGTGTGTGTGTGTGTGTGCTCGCCTCGCCAGTGTATCTTGTGCTTCAATGTGTTCAACAAAACTGCTTCAACTTTAGTAATCTCCAGATGCTTATTGTATTTTCGGACATAAGGAATTATGCTTTGCTTTGTGCGATTCAAACCTATCCATAGTTCTGTTTCTGTCTATTGACTTGTATCGAATTGTGTGTGTGTGTGTTTACACTGAACGTGTTGGAGTTTTAGTTTGGCCTACTACGATTCAAGTTCAACTTCAATTTCAAGAAGCATTTTGGTGCTTTGATTTATTCAATTATTTAATTAGTATTAGATCAACTCATTGATTAGGAGTGTTACGTTTAGTGTTTAGTTTAAAGGAGTTTAGTTTAGAAGGTTTTTCGGTATTTTCAGATTTCTTTTCTGTTATTAGTTTAGGGGTTAGTTATAAGAATTGTTTGTTTAGATTATTTCTTTGTTTTGGGTGACACTCCTACATTTTTTTCTGTAATCATATGTAAGGTTTTATAAAATAGTAAGACAATGTAATCTAATAAGAAGATTCCTGTGCTCTGAGAACAGACCCCTCACTGTGCTTCCTCATGTCTTCTGTGGTAACACCTTCTATATCCTGTATCCAGACGAGGAGACATCCAAATGGCTCCTGTCTGCTAGAATCCTTTTGTTTAATCAGGAGAATGCAAATGTATCTCCTCTCACCTGTCTGTCTCCGGGTCCCTCTATGACTGACATGTTAATGATGGTTCTTTTGATGTTCGGGACGTAACACCGTTTAAATGTGCTCTCTTTGCTGAGAATAAACAGAGATCTTCAGACATCATGCCTGCGTGTGTGTGTGTGTGTTTGTCTCTCCCGGTCGATCGGGCCCGGACCGGTAAGTGTATCAAGGTGCAGCGGACACAACAAGCTAAAACTCTACTTCTCTTAGCTTAAAACTTAGCTCGGACACACTACATCTTCATTTAAAACCTAACATCATACAAATTTCAAAACGTGAGTAAAAGTCTTTACTTCACCAAAATGTTATGTTTTTTTATCCTATTTAATATCTGACACGTAACAAACCCACATTTCCTTCAAGTGATAACACAGTGATTTCCCCACTCATAATTTGTGGAAAAAAATATTTTAATTTAATTGGAAATTGTTGAGAGATATTTTTATCTGTTTGTGTGGGCAATGCCCCTCCTGCCTGGAGGCAACCTACTCATATGCACCTTTATATATATTTTTAATAGCCAATTAAAGTTCATTAGTACAGTAAACATATAATCACATTTATTAAAAAGTCATAATATGAGATTTCTGTACCTGAGCAAGTAACACCAGCATCTTCACCATGGTTACAGTTGTGTTTTCCAAATCCATTATGAGTGCACTGTGTGATGGTGCTTTGACTTCCGGTACAGTAAACATCATCCATCCATATTGGGCCACTACCCTGACCAAAGGTGGCATTTTTATTTGCACTGACAGCATTACCACATCCAAGCTGTCTACACACCACCTGTGCATCATTCATGTCCCAGTCATCATCACACACTGTTCCCCACTGGTTATTATGATAGACTTCCACTCTACCAGAGCAGGAGTTACTGCCACCAGCCAGTCGTATGTTAGAGCCATCTAAGACAAAGAGCAAAATTCAATATCAATTAATGATAGTGATTAATGTAATTAATGATTAATTAATAATATTATTGAGAGCATACAGTGGATGCTGCACTTTTTAAATACAATTTGTTACTAATGTTTAACCTGCCAGCCCCCTGATGTTTGGAGCTTGTTGAGTATATTATTAGAAATGTAGTACTAAATTATTATGTATTTCTGCATCTAAGAGAGGAAGGGGAAATAAAGAAAGAGTATAAATATAAAGAAATGGAATGAAAATCAAATAAAAGAAAAAAAACATTAAATAAACATGAAAATAAAAGAAAAGAGAACAAAAGGGGGAATATAAAAACAGGAAACAGTACATGGCAGAAAAATAAACATGGGAATAAATGAAAAAAAAAAAATACTTTTTAGACCTGGGGAATAGGACAGGTATAAGGACTTGTCCTGACATATTTTTTAAAACTTTGCCTCTATTCACGACTATTTGCCAATAAGCGGAAATATTACTAAACTATGAATACTTTTGCTCCGTCGAGAGACTCATTTCCAACAACAAATGCACAACACAACTTTATTTTTACTACTGGGAACATGTGTGTCAGTGACAAACACATGCGCGTCTGAAATGCGTGAGTTTCCTTATTGTATATATTGGCATGCAGTATTGGGCCTCTTCCCTGACCAAAGTGGGCTTTACGATGAGCGCTGACAGCATTACCACATCCAAGCTGTTTACACCACCTGTGCATCATTGGCAGAGAGTTGGAATCTGCTGCTATTAGGATGTCTGAGAGTCTGGGCCATGGGCCTAGCACGAGGCCCTCAGAAACTCTGTACCATTTAAAGCTCATTGAGCCGAACAACTTTTGCACTGAATGTCCTAGGCTAAACTCAACAGGAGGCCGGTTATTTTGGTACAAAACACAAACGATTTTGACATACTCTTCCTAGCGAATTCATACGATTGCCACCAAATAGGGCCAATATGATCTAAAGTCATTGAGGATGCAAAATTGCAGAGGGATTTTTTCTTTACAATAGGGATCTCAAACAGATCAGCTGTGACGATGCCTTAAACTTATGCTGAAAAGGGTTAATAACCCTTTTGAACGGTAGTGTGTGTATATATATTTTCTTCTTCTTTGTCTTTCGGCTGTTCCCTTTCAGGGGTCGCCACAGCGAATCATTTGCCTCCATCTAACCCTATCTCTGCATCCTCTTCTCTCACACCAACTAACTTCATGTGCTCTCTCACTGCATCCATAAATCTCCTCTTTGGTCTTCCTCTAGATCTCCTGCCTGGCAGTTCCAACCTCAGCATCCTTCTACCGATATATTCACCATCTCTCCTCTGAACATGTCCAAACCACCTCAATCTGGCTCCCTCTCTGACTTTATCTCCAAAACATCTAACGTGGGTTGTCCCTCTGATAAACTCATTCTTAATCCTATCCATCCTTGTCACTCCCAAAGAGAACCTCAACATCTTCAGCTCTGCTACCTCCAACTCTGCCTCCTGTCTTTTCTTCAGCGCCACTGTCTCTAAGCCGTAGAGCATCGCTGGTTTCACCACTGTCCTGTACACCTTTCCTTTCATTCTCGCTGATACTCTTTTATCGCACAACACACCTGACACTTTTCTCCACCCATTCCGAACTGCCTGTACCCGCCTCTTCACCTCCTTTCCACACTCTGCGTTACTCTGGACCGTTGACCCCAAGTACTTAAAATCGTGCACCTTCTTTACCTCTGCTCCCTGTAGCCTCATCGATCCTCCTGGGTCCCTCTCATTTACACACATGTATTCCGTCTTGCTGCGGCTAATCTTCATTCCTCTGCTTTCCAGAGCATACCTCCACCTCTCCAAATTTTCCTCCACCTGTTCCCTGCTCTCGCTACAGAGCACAATGTCATCTGCAAACATCATAGTCCATGGGGACTCCTGTCTTACCTCATCTGTCATCCTGTCTATCACCAGAGCAAACAAAAAGGGGCTCAGAGCCGATCCTTGATGCAGACCCACCTCCACCTTGAACTCTTCTGTCACACCTACAGCACCTTTTACCACTGTCTTACAGCTCTCATACATGTTCTGCACCACTCTAACATACTTCTCTGCCACTCCAGACTTTCTCATACAATACCACAGCTCCTCTCTTGGCACCCTGTCATACGCTTTCTCTAAATCTTAAAAGACACAATGCAACTCCCTGTTAGCTTCTCTGTACATCTCCGCCAGCATCCTCAAAGCAAATACTGCATCTGATGTACTCTTTCTAGGCATAAAACCATATTGCTGCCCACAAATACTCACCTCTGCCCTTAACCTAGCTTCCACTACTCTTTCCCACAGCTTCATTGTCTGGCTCATTAGCTTTATACCCCTATAATTGCCACAGCTTTGCACATCTCCCTTGTTCTTAAAAATTGGCACCAATACACTTCTCCTCCATTCCTCTGGAATCCTCTCACTCTCCAAGATCTTGTTAAACAAACTTGTCAAAAACTCTACTGCCACCTCTCCTAAGCATTTCCATACCTCCACAGGTGTGTGTATATATATATATATATATATATATATATATATATATATATATATATATATATATATATATACATACATACATACATACATACACTACTGTTCAAAAGTTTGGGGTCACTTGGAAATTTCTTTGTTTTTGTTTAGTGATTTATTTTATACATTCTACAACAATACTGGGGATTTCAAAACGTCTCGAGTTACTTTGCTGTACTGTAACCCTGTTCCCTGGAAAAGCGGGAACGAGATGCTGCGTGAAAATGCTAAGGAAACATCTTTCTGTGTTGCCGGTTGTGAAGCATGTGTGTATCAAAAACGCCAAAAAATCTGCCCACAAATACTCACCTCTGCCCTTAACCTAGCTTCCACTACTCTTTCCCACAGCTTCATTGTCTGGCTCATTAGCTTTATACCCCTATAATTGCCACAGCTTTGCACATCTCCCTTGTTCTTAAAAATTGGCACCAATACACTTCTCCTCCATTCCTCTGGAATCCTCTCACTCTCCAAGATCTTGTTAAACAAACTTGTCAAAAACTCTACTGCCACCTCTCCTAAGCATTTCCATACCTCCACAGGTGTGTGTATATATATATACATACATACATACATACATACATACATACATACACTACTGTTCAAAAGTTTGGGGTCACTTGGAAATTTCTTTGTTTTTGTTTAGTGATTTATTTTATACATTCTACAACAATACTGGGGATTTCAACGTCTCGAGTTACTTTGCTGTACTGTAACCCTGTTCCCTGGAAAAGCGGGAACGAGATGCTGCGTGAAAATGCTAAGGAAACATCTTTCTGTGTTGCCGGTTGTGAAGCATGTGTGTATCAAAAACGCCAAATTTTGGCATATATAACCTCGGTCAGGTGATGTCATCTGATGAAGCGCACCTGCAGGTTATAAATAGGAGTGAACCGGAAACATTCCTCAGATCAATTTTGTCTGACAGGACGTCCGCAAAGTCTAGGCAGGATGGGGAGACTGACAGACAGGCGTGCAGATCTCCAATTCTTTTCAGTGAGGTAATGGCCATCAAAAAAAACATCTTAAGGGTCAGAAACCTGATAGGCGCTGACTCTAGTGGTTCGAAAGGGGTGTCATTTAGACCTTTGAGCATGATACATAAATCCCACGAAGGGACAGTGGCTCTAGTGGGTGGCCTCAAACGTTTAGCTCTCTGGTGGCTAGCTTGTTCAAGCGGCGTGAGCGCAGTCCGCCCTAGCGATTAATGTACGAGACTACCGATGTGTTGTCCACCCGCACTAAAACATGGTAGCCTCTTAACTGCTGGAGGAAGTGCTGTAGGGGCTAAAAATAGAGCCATCATTTTGAGGCAATTGATGTGCCATGCGAGAAGATGGCCTCTCCAGCTCCCTTGGGCTGGACGGCCATCCAAGACCCTTATTTGCCTTTGGGGATTGGCCCTTGAGTGACATCCCCTGGCTCTTAGCCACAACTGAAACACTCTCTTGTGCAGGAGGCCCAAAGATATCACCGTGGATGCAGCTGCCATGAGGCCTACTCATTTTTGAAAGCGATGTACAGTCACTCTCTGGTCTAGCTTGATGTCCTTCAGGGCGTTGCGAATGGATTCTATACGAGCGGGGGACAGCTGTGCCCGCATAATGACCGACGCCCATGTGACACCCAAGTATGTTGTCCTTTGAACCGGTAAGAGAATGCTTTTTGTAGCGTTGAGTCTCAATCCTAAAGAATGGAGATGAGCTAGGATGACATCCCAATGTCGAAACGCTAGCTCCTGAGACTGGGCTAGAATCAGCCAATCGTCTATGTAATTTAAAATACGGATGCCCTGGAGTCTTTAGTACCCAGGGAGATATGCCTGGCAGTAGCTTCCACGCTGCCAGTTACTCCAAAAGGGGCAAAAGTTTTAGCACTTCGGCTGTACAGGGGGATGTTAGCGGTTCGGCATCCTGAGACACAGCAGGATGTGATGGAAGGACTAACGTGCTGTTGGAGACCAAAACACTAATGGCGGCGGAACCTGAACACTGACCCCCTGGGGGTGCCAGAGAGGGCACTTTCTTATTGAAAAGTATGTTATGTGCCCCTCCCCGGGTTGGGGCCACCCCGACGGTCCTGGGCGCATAAGCTTCGGGACTTCTTCAAAGTGCGGTGGTCAGATCTCTTTGAGGCGACTTGTGAAGGGCGGCGAGCCATACCCCAGTCCTTACGGGGGGGTGCCCGGCTGCTGACGCTTTCCTTCTGCGCCTCCCGCCTGGCAAGAATCAGATCTGGTCGAGACTGGATGGCTGACAGACCCAACTCTTGAGCACGGCGTGGGAGAAACTTCCCGAAGGCCTGTTTATATAGCCTGGCTTCCCGAAACCTAGTGGCGACGGAATTAACGGCGTCACCGAATAGGCCGGAAAGTGAGACGGGCATCAAGGAGGAATGTTCGATCCTTATCCTTGATGCCTGTCAAGTTTAACCACAGGCGCCTCTCTGCGGACACCAGGGAAGCCATAGAACGGCCGATAGCACTGCCCGTCTGCTTAGTCACGCGAAGAGACAAGTCTGTAGCCCAGCGTAATTCTGTGAATGCTCTATCATCCACAGTGCCGCTCATGTTCAAATCTTTTAGCAGATCAGCCTGGTACGCCTGCAAGACCGCCATGGTGTGCAATGAAGCGCTGGCCTGACCTGCTGCTTGAAAAGCCCTTCCTACCAGGGTACAAGAAAGTCTACACGGCTTGGAGGGAAGCGTTGGCTTCTTTAGGGAGGATGATGTCCCAGAAGAGAGATAGCCCACAAGCGTCTCTTCTATCTGGGGCATCATCATATAACCCCGTGCTTTCGCATCAACGATATTTGAATAAAATTAAGACGATGGTACAAAAATACGGGATGAGTAGGGCTTGCTCCAAGAACGAGTTAATTCATTGTGGAGGTCGTCAAAAAAGGGGAGAGAGCAGCATTGTGGCTCCATCTCCTGGCCACCCGACAGGAATCTGTCGTCTAATTTAGAGTGTTTGGGGAAGGCTTGCTCCTGCACGCGTTATCACTTCAAGCAGCTCCTTCTATTCTCTCTCGTTTTTAGAGGAGCATTCTGAGGTAGCTACTTCCATTTCCACAGAAGCAAGAGAACAAGTCTCTTCTACATACTCACAAGAAGCACCAGGGCGCTTGTGAAGTGGAAGGAGAGACTTCCCGACCCGATGAGAGGGCGAGAGAAAGAAGGAGGGAATCCGTCTCGGGAACATCTGCCAGATCGGCTTGTGAACCCCAGGAATGCAGCGCGGCTCGTGGTTCTCTAAAAAAAGCGAGGCGCGCGCGAAGCACTTTCATGGGGAGAAGATCACAGTGTTCACAGTCTCCTTGAAGCCCAAGGAGAGTGTGCTTTTCGCCTAAAGACTCAAAGCAAAAAGTGTGGGGATCCCCTTTCGAAAGAAAATTTTCACTAGGGGGGACACATCCCAATTTAAACTCTCATTTTATTTGTGAGTTAACACTTTTCTTTGCTTTTAGCTTGCTTGTAAACACACGCGACACAATGCGGTCTAAAGACAAAAAGATCTGAGGAATGTTTCCGGTTTGCTCCTATTTATAACCTGCAGGTGCGTCTCATCAGATGACGTCACCTGACTAAGGTTATATAAGACAAAATTTGGCGTGTTTGATACACACATGCTTCACAACAGCCAACATGAAAAGATGTTCACGCAGCATCGAATGTAGCCTTTAAAAGGGAACTATAAAATAACACATATGGAATTAGGTAATTATGTAACAACAACAAAAACAACAGTAAGTTGTTATTTTAAGGTCAGCCTGTCTGTAATAGTTCCTGCAGGAACAGTATTGTTAAGTGCATTTGCAAAATCTATCAAGCACCATAATTAAACTGGCCGTCATGAAGGCCATCCCAGGAGGGTGAGACCAAAACCTACCTAATCCTGCTAGAAGACACAGAGACAAAGACATACTAATGCAAATATAAACTCAAAGCTGCAGAAACCAAAAGGCCAACTATAATTAAACTAAAACAAAACATAACCCACTTAATAGAACTCACATTAATGCTCGACCCAGTTTCCCAGAACAACCAGCTATTTATAACGAGAGTAATGAGCTAGCTCGTCCAATGAAAACTACAAACTAAAAACTGTGCCCTCTAGTGGGCAACCCTCACAATAATATTGTGGCGTGGGCGGGGCGGCGGCTACAATATACTCAACAATCTCCAAACATCAGGGGCTGACATGTTAAACTTAGGCAGTACAGAAAAGTATATTATTCATTATGTAAATACATTTCTGAGAAACAAAATGCTGACGAAAATAAAATCAAATCAGTTCAAGTGTATGAAAAAACTATCAAGATTTAATTAAACTCAATTTAATTTTATTTCTATAACACTTTTAACAATTGACATTGTCACAAAGCAGCTTTACACAATCAAAATAATTATTTAAGTTTATATGAAATTTGAATGTGTAGGAATCAAAATAATGAGATCGTCCCTGATGAGATTTACTATCATTAATTAATATTGCTTTTTGCTGTTTGTCTTAGATGGCGCTAACATACGTCTCGTTGGTGGCAGTAACTCCTGCTCTGGTAGAGTGGAAGTCGGTTTTAATAACACGTGGGGAACAGTGTGTGATGATGACTGGGACATGAATGATGCACAGGTGGTGTGTAGACAGCTTGGGTGTGGTAATGCTGTCAGCGCTAATGAACATGCCACCTTCGGTCAGGGAAGTGGCCCAATATGGATGGATAATGTTCGCTGTTCCGGAAGTGAAAGCACCATTACACAGTGCACTCATAGTGGATTTGGAACACACAACTGTGGGCATAGTGAAGATGCTGGTGTTATTTGCTCAGGTACAGAAATCTTATATTATGCCTTTTTAATAAGTGTGTATACCGTACTGATGAAATTTAATTGGCTAATTGGCTAGTAATATACAGTGGTGTAAAAAACTATTTGCCCTCTTCCTGATTTCTTATTCTTTTGCATGTTTGTCACACAAAATGTTTCTGATCATCAAACACATTTAACTATTAGTCAAAAATAACACACGTAAACACAAAATGCTGTTTTTAAAGGATGTTTTTTATTATTTAGGGAGAAAAAAAATTCCAAACCTACATGGCCCTGTGTGGAAAAAGTAATTGCCCCCCGAACCTAATAACTGGTTGGGCCACCCTTAGCAGCAATAACTGCAATCAAGCGTTTGCGATAACTTATAACGAGCCTTTTACAGCGCTCTGGAGGAATTTTGGCCCACTCTTCTTTCCAGAATTGTTGTAATTCAGCTTTATTTAAGGGTTTTCTAGCATGAACCGCCTTTTTAAGGTCATACCACAACATCTCAATAGAATTCAGGTCAGTACTTTGACTAGGCCATTTCAAAGTCTTCATTTTGTTTTTCTTCAGCCATTCAGAGGTGGATTTGCTGGTGTGTTTTGGGTCATTGTCCTGCTGCAGCACCCAAGATCGCTTCAGCTTGAGTTGACAAACAGATGGCCGGACATTCTTCAGGATTTTTTGGTAGACAGTAGAATTCATGGTTTCATCTATCACAGCAAGCCTTACAGGTCCTGAAGCAGCAAAACAACCCCAGACCATCACACTACCACCTTTTTTTTTACTGTTTTTACAATTTTACTGTTGGTATGATGTTCTTTTTCTGAAATGCTGTGTTACTTTTACGCCAGACGTAACGGGACACGCACCTTCCAAAAAGTTCAACTTTTGTCTTGTCGGTCCACAAGGTATTTTCCCAAAATTAGCAAAATTGAGACGAGCCTCAATGTTCTTTTTGCTTAAAAGTGGTTTGCGCCTTGGAAATCTGCCATGCAGGCCATTTTTGCCCAGTCTCTTTCTTATGGTGGAGTCGTTAACACTGACCTTAATTGAGGCAAATGAGGCCTGCAGTTCTTTAGATGTTGTCCTGGGGTCTTTTGTGGCCTCTCGGATGAGTTGTCTCTGCGCTCTTGGGGTAATTTTGGTTGAGGGGGAACTCCTGGGAAGGTTCACCACTGTTCCATGTTTTTGCCATTTGTGGATAATGGCTCTCACTGTGGTTTGCTGGAGTCCCAAAGCTTTAGAAATGGCTTTATAACCTTTACCAGACTGATAGATCTCAATTACTTTTGTTCTCATTTGTTTCTGAATTTATTTGGATCTTGGCATGATGTCTAGCTTTTGAGGTGCTTTTGGTCCACTTCTCTGTGTCAGGTAGCTCCTATTTAAGTGATTTCTTGATTAAAACAGGTGTGGCAGTAATCAGGCCTGGGGGTGACTACAGAAATTGAACTCAGGTGTGATAAACCACAGTAAAGTTATTTTTTAACAAGGGTGGCAATCACTTTTTCACACAGGGCGATGTAGATTTTTTTCCTCCCTAAATAAGTTTAACATGTCAGCCCCTGATGTTTGGAGATTGTTGAGTATATTGTAGCCGCCGCCCCACCCACGCCACAATATTATTGTGAGGGTTGCCCACTAGAGGGCACAGTTTTTAGTTTGTAGTTTTTGTTGGTAGACTCAGTTTCCCAGAACGAGAGTAATGAGCTACCTCGTTCAGGTGAGCACCCGCATCACCTGAACGAGGTAGCTCATTACTCTCGTTATAAATAGCTGGTTGTTCTGGGAAACTGGGTCGAGCATTAATGTGAGTTCTATTAAGTGGGTTATGTTTTGTTTTAGTTTAATTATAGTTGGCCTTTTGGTTTCTGCAGCTTTGAGTTTATATTTGCATTAGTATGTCTTTGTCTCTGTGTCTCCTAGCAGGATTAGCCTTTAGGAGAATTAGCCTTGTGTGTTTATCCTCATGTGTGAGTAACCTCCTTTGCATGTGTAGTTCTTAATCTGTATAAATACTAATCAGTGCACTACTAACCTGCTTAGATCTAAGTCTGTCTAGTCTCCTCATCTGTTTAGATCATGGTCTGTTTAGGTACTAACATGTTTAGCCACTAACCTTTAGAGTTCTTAGTCTGTTTCATACCTAGTCTGCTGAGTACCTAGTCTGTCTGCCCCTTGGGTCTCTTGCTACTAGCCTGTTTAGCAATTAGTCTGTTTAGCTATTAGCTAGCTTAGCAGCTACTGTGCATAACAGCTAGTAGGTCTAGCCAAGTCTGTCTTGTGTGTTTATCCCCTGCATGTATAGTCCCTAGTGTTTAGTCCTCAAGTCTGTTTAGTGTGTCTTGTCTGGTTTGTATCCCATGTCTGTATTGTATTAGATTGTGTAATCCCTAGTCTGTAAGTGTTTTGAGTTCTGTTTAGCACGCTCCATTTTAAGCATGTAAAGCCAACTTCCTTTGTTCATGTTTGTTTGGTTTGTTCATTAAAAGACTCTTTGGTTACACATCCCCCTCTGTGTCTATGCCTCACCTCATGCCCACAGTCCTACACCTAACAGTTCGTGACAATTATTAGAAAGGGGGAAAATAAAGAGATTATAAAGAAATGGAATGAAAATAAAAACATTAAATAAACATAAATGAAACAAAACACAAAGGAAAATATAATACATGGCAATAAATGAGAATCTTTTTAGTTAAAAGGAAAATCAGAAACAAATCCCAAAACAGATCAAAGAGAAAAGAAAAAGAAGAAATGCAACTTGTCAGATTTGCATTTTAAAAGATTGAGTAAGATTGTTGAATGTTCCTCTTTATTGTGATTCAGTGACTGACTCAGTGATTTGTCATGATTTTCGAAGCAAAGTGTTAGTGTTTTGCAATTTTATGCTCAGCATAATTTAAAGTTGAACACTGTCATAAACTGTTGTCTGTTATAAAGTTGTCTGTTGGAACTTTATGATGACATTGAAATTAATATCCTGATCTGTCATCTACATTTTTTTCCAGGTATTTACTATTGTAGACAATTCAGGAGTGATGCATTACAAGCTTAATGTGCTTTAAAACATATTTAGAAGTGTGCACATTTACATAAGCAGGTTACGGTATTTTATTATACATTTTAAATCTTCAATCGGTAAAATAAATCTTAATAGTAATCATTTGCGGATAGTTGAAAAGTTAAAATGTTTTTGTAATCATTCTTTTTCTACTTTCTGAGATTAGGTTTTTGGTGTAAAAAGAAAATATAAAACTTGTAATTTTAAAGTAGAATTGAAAGGATTATAATGGCGGAAAAAGTCATTAATCAGCAGAAGTGTTTAAAAGTAAATACATTTATATTTAAATGAAAAGTTCACTTACCAGCCAGCAGAGACGCTCCAAAGACACTGACTGTGGAAAGAAAATAAAGCAAAAAGATTTTATTGAACCAGACCATACATATTTATTTTTTTCTAATAATCTTAGTAACAATAAGCTAAATTAACTGCAATATAAATGAACTTTAGCTATTTTGAGAGCCACAAGCTACTACATGGTTAAGTGCTGGAGGGAACCTATCATTAATTGCATGAACTTTGCATGAACATTAACTATAAGTAAATATGATGCACATAAATGATACACATAAAATATGATACACATAAAACAAAATACACCAAACTAAAGCTGTGTATATTGCAACTAATTTTATTTTAGGACTTTAGGATTAAAATATTAATGATTATAATTATTTAGATTTGTATATAAAATTGTATATAAAAATAGAATTATATTTGTATATAATATTTAAAATATTTAACACTATACAAAGACTAATACTTATATAAAAATATTTATTCATGTCCTTATAAAAGTGTTGAATTTACCTAAAAATAAATGAAAAGAGAGTCTCAGCATCCTGTTCCTTGAGGTGTCACTTGGTCCTAATTAGGGGTCCCAGTTCTGCCGTCTTCTCACAGTGAAACTTATGAGGTGATGAGGCTTATGGTCTTTTTCTATACATTTAAAGAGGTGGAGTTATTATTTTGTCCACCTCCTGTTTCTGTGACCAGTTAAAATGTAAAGTTAATATTACTTCCACTCTATTATAAACAGTTGTTTATACTACTGCACTAAACTGTTGTAATGAGTAGAGTCGTGCAGAGAGCTTTAGATGTAAAGGTGCTCAAAGGTAACAAAGGACACATGGAACATGGAATGTTACAAAAAAATGCATTATACTATATGACTGTACTGGACCCCACCCAGTTTACTCACTTTAATTAGTTATTGTGCATGTTTGTGTGTGTGTGTGTGTGTGTGTGTGTGATTCTAAATATCATGGATTAACATCAATCTTGCCTATTAGTAGATGGGACTGGATTAAATTACTTTTCATAACAGCATTTTTGGCCATGACCCAACGCGGTCTATGATGTCACTGTGGTCATTTTTTTTTTAACATCTTTCTGTTAGTTTGTCTCTGTCCCCTGCCTTGCTATTTCCTGCACACATTTTATTGAATGTGTAATTATATCTGTTTTTCTTTCTTTCTCTCTCTCTCTCTCTCTCTCCATCCCCACATCTGACCTATTACTTTTCCTTTCCTCTGCCAGCTTGTTTTTTTATTTAAAAAAAAATCCTCTATTAACCCTCTTGTCATGATCTTACTAATTAATTGTACTGATGGCATGATAACTATGAGAAAATATGACACATAAATGATACACATAAAAGATAATACACATTAAACAAAATACATTAAAGCTGTGTACAGTATACTGTAACCTGAACCTGAAAAAAAATTTGTGCTGACCATCTGCCTGCAGCATTCCTACAACTATCAGCCAGTGAATGTCATCATATTATCTAAACTGACTGAAGGTAACAAAGCCACTTTATTTACAGCTAAATTATTATTATTGTTATTATTATTATTATTATTATTATTATTATTTTCATTCGTGGACCTGCAAAAAAGGCTTTAAAATGTCACTTTGGACATTAAGGAGGAATAGGACAGGTGCTGAAGTATCATTCCCACCCTGCTTAATGGCAAGAAACACTTGTTAAAGAGGTCATATATGTTTCTGGACAAAAACATATACAATCTCTCTTTAGCATAAAAAAAAATCATAAATAAGATTTTCTTAAAACCCATGCTGTTTGTTTGAGAATCATGTTAGAGCCCATAAAGCGCATTAACCTTCAAAATTGTAACTCCCCCTTGTTACTCCTGTTCATTTACTATAGTAACTACATAGATGTTTAATATAAAGTTGTCTTTAAGGTTGAGCTGCTTGGAACAGCTTCTCTGGACTTGGACTGGAGGGATGAAAAATGTCAACCGTGAGGGTCCAGACCAGTTGTAGTTGGGTGGATATTTTGGCATTCCTGTGTGGTCTTTGCCCGATTGTTTTATACTCATTTGGAAACCATAGAAAATCACATAAAACTTTATAAATTGGGTAGGTTCAGTCTCAAGTGAACGCTCACAGTGACCACAGACCCCTATTAACTATCTGCCTTAGGTATTATTACAGATATGGGGGTTTCTTTGCAGGTCTTTGTTTCCTTCATTTTGCTCCCTCTTTTCTGTGCATTGCTTAACTTTGTGACTTTATAGGTTATTTGAATACTGTTGATTTTTGCTCTGAAGGTACTGGCTTACTAAGCTTAACCACCATTCATTAACCCTGTGGCATAATTTTATACTTACATACTCTTCCTTTAGCCATTGCGTGCAAAAGTTACTTCTCCTTTTTAATGCTCACTTGATCATTATGCACGGCAATGTTGTAACCCTAACTCTTGCTACACCCTGGGTAATCCAACCCATTGCATCAATGTGCGTGTATTTCAAGAACCTACAACGTTTTCTTGCTGTTAAAGAGTAAGAGAAGTTTGTTTTACCTTACAGAGTCAAATAAATTAATATGTGATATTTATCACTTTAGGTGATAACCATGACCATGCAGGTGAAACTGTTTGTATCAAACAGGTTTTAAACAGATTACAGAAAATGTAGCAGATGTACAGTATAAGATGCATAAAAAGATAAACAAACCCTCTGTGACATCACTCATAGGTTTTCTGTAGTAATTTTAAAACTCAAGTGTGGGAGCTCTCCATCTTGGTAGGAGGTGATGCCACCTAAATCCTGGTTAGTCCATAAATGGGCAAATGGGGGAACGAAAGGAAACTGGCTGTTGGTTAGACTATGCCTAATAAGCCACAGTTAACTATGGAGTGATATATTGGACAATATTCAAAAGGAATTGCAAATTACGTTTGCAATTGCGTTTCCCATATGTGGACGCACAAAGTGTGCCAAAATGCAACTGCAAACTTTTGCAATACCGTTTGCTGTTTCGCCTTCGTGAACGCACACTGACTGCCAAATTACAAATAAAAAAGAAAAGTACATTTGCATTTGTATTTCCCATGTCTTACAACTCATGAGCCTGCCATATTTAAACAGCAAAAGCAATGACCACGTTTGGTTTTTCACTTTCTCTGCGTCGCGCATCAAGCCGGCCAAAATTCAAACGCAATCGCTAATCCATTTGCAATTGCATTTCCAACATGTTACACAGAAACCTGTCAATCAGCATCAGGGGCGGGTCTATACTGTGGGGCGGGATTGTGTGGGGAGTGAAATCCCTCGCAGTCACCGACCAAGAGGGGGAAATTTAAGCAATGGAGGTGAACCGAGATTATCTCATTTGTATTTGGACTTTAATAGTGCCAACCTCAAAAGCGCAGCGCCGAACTTTTATCAGCACATCACCTGCCCCACCAGGGGCGAAAGGACACTGGACCATTGTTACACTACAGTCAAGGACGGCTACAAGGCACAATCTCGCCCTCCGTTTGGTAAATCCGACCACGCCGCCATCTTCCTCATGCCAAAATACAAACAATTCAATTCAATTCAATTCAATTTTATTTGTATAGCGCTTTTAGCAATTTTCATTGCCGCAAAGCAGCTTTACACAGTCAAAAGAATTATTTAAGTTTGTATGAAATGTGAATTTGTATGAATCAAAATGGTCAGTTTGTCCCTGGTGAGCAAGCCGAGGGCGACAGTGGCAAGGAAAAACTCCCTGAGATGGTAATAGGAAGAAACCTTGAGAGGAACCAGACTCAACAGGGAACCCATCCTCATTTGGGTGAAACAGTAAGCAGTAAATGATCTGCATTTATACAGTGTGTAGGGTGGGAGGCAGTTCAGCTATAATAGCTGATGTTAATTGATGTTAATATGGAGTCCAGGTAGTTATTGAAGACCCAGGTAGACTTGTAAGAAGTTCCAGTTATGAACTATCGAACTGTCAAGTCCCCAGAGAAACAGTTGCCAACACCAGTCAAGGCCAGAACCATTTTCTAGGTAGAGAGAATCATTCCCAGACACCAGACGCATCCCAGAGAGACACACGGGGCATCCATGTGACGAGATCTTCAGCCAGAAGCGGGGCACCAGGATGGGTCAGACAGGTCCGGAGGGCAGAGGGAGTCTGGATCACTGGCAGCTCAGGAACGACATGTGTAGCTCGACAGAGAGAGAAAGAAAGAGTGAAAGGGGGAGACAGGAGGAGAGAGGAAAAAGAAAGAGGGGGGGAAAGAGAAGAAGAGGAGAGATGGCAGTTAGGTATGGTCACAGTCACACAATGTATAATGTGAATGTATATTAACTGTAGAGTGCAAGCAGAGACTCCGGCAGGACTAACTATGACAGCATAACTAAAAGGGAGAGCCAGAAGGAAACACAAACATGAGGGCTTCCTGACATGTAAAGCAAACAATCACCTCACCGTCAGCAAACCTGAGTGATCAATGAGAGTGAGGAAGACAGCATCTAAACATACCAGTTCACCATAATACTCTACGTCCATGAGTCCCCCAGATCTGCTCCTTTACCTATGGCAAATCTATTTATAAAAATGCTTGGCTAAATAAATAGGTTTTTAGCCTGGACTTAAACACTGAGACTGTGTCTGAGTCCCGAACACTATTTGGAAGACTATTCCATAACTTTGGGGCTTTGTAAGAAAAAGCTCTGCCCCCAGCTGTATTTTTCATAATACGCGGTACTGACAAGCAGCCTGCATCCTTTGATCGAAGTAGGCGTGGCGGATCGTAAGACACTAGCAGTTTGCTCAGGTACTGCGGCGCGAGACCATTTAATGCTTTATATGTTAAGAGTAGTATTTTAAAATCAATGCGAAATTTCACAGGGAGCCAATGGAGTGAAGATAAGATAGGGGTGATGTGCTCATATCTTCTGGTTCTCGTGAGGACTCTCGCTGCTGCATTCTGGACTAGCTGAAGCTTATTTATGCATCTAGCTGAACAACCAGACAGTAAGGCATTACAATAGTCCAACCTAGAGGTGATAAAAGCATGAACTAGTTTTTCTGCGTCGTTTAGCGACAATAAATTTCTTATTCTGGCAATATTTCTGAGGTGAAAGAATGCTATCCTGGTAGTTTTATCTACATGTGCTTCAAATGAAAGGCTGGAATCAATAATCACACCAAGGTCTTTCACTGTTGCATTTGATGGAACAGAAAGGCCATCTAAAGTTACGGTGTGATCTAAAATTTTACTCCTAGCTGTATGCGGTCCTATGACTAGAACTTCTGTCTTATCCGGATTTAGCAGAAGGAAGTTAATTAGCATCCAATTTCTTATGTCCTGCACACATTGCTCAATTTTAGTAAGCTGTTTTTTCTCATCAGGTTTTGCTGAGACATATAACTGTGTATCGTCAGCATAACAATGAAAACTAATACCATGCTTACGGATTATGTTGCCCAGAGGAAGCATGTAAAGGGAAAAAAGCAGTGGACCTAAAACTGAACCCTGCGGAACGCCAAACTCCACTAGAGAACATGCAGAATAATCACCATTTAAGTCTACATACTGATAACGATGGGTCAGATAGGATCTGAGCCAAGAGAGGGCTGTACCCTTAATTCCCACTACATTTTCTAATCTGTGAAGAAGAATAGCGTGATCAACGGTGTCAAAAGCTGCACTGAGGTCAAGTAGTACAAGCATAGTTACACAACCCTGATCAGAGGCCAATAGAATGTCATTTACTACTTTAACGAGCGCTGTCTCTGTACTGTGATGAGGCCTAAATCCTGACTGATACAGCTCATGTATGCCATTTCTATGTATATATGAGCATAGCTGCTCCGCTACTATCTTTTCCAGAATCTTAGAGATAAAGGGGAGGTTTGATATTGGTCTGTAACTGGACAGCTGACAGGGGTCGAGGTCAGGTTTCTTAATTATTTGTTTGATAACTGCTAATTTAAAAGATTTTGGAACATATCCAATGCTGAGTGAAGAATTAATTATTCTCAACAGGGGTTCTACTATTGCTGGTACTATCTGTTTAAGAAAATGTGTCGGTACAGGATCTAATATACAGGTTGATGAATTTGAAGAAGAGATGAGTGAAATTAGTTCATTCTCTTCAAGGGGAGCAAAGTATTCTAGGCTCTGATCTGACATGGCTAGATTAACATCTGCATCAATTACATTGTTCGGTTTCAAAACCTCAATTTTATGCCTAATATTTACAATTTTATTATTAAAAAAGTTCATGAAGTCCTCACTATTGCATGATGTTGTTGTGGAGATTTCTGCAGTGGTCTTATTTCTGGTTAATTTGGCTACAGCATTAAATAAGAATCTAGGATTATTTTTGTTATTTTCTATAAGAGTGGAGAGATATGTTGATCTAGCTACATTAAGAGCTTTTCTATAGTTCAGGATGCTCTCCTTCCATGCTATTTGAAATACTAGTAATTTAGTTTGACGCCATTTACGTTCTAATTTCCGAGCGGTCTGTTTTAAAGTGCGCGTGTGATCGTTATACCAGGGAGCAAGTTTCTTATCTTTAATAATTTTTCTTTTGACTGGAGCTACATTATCTAAGGTATAGCGAAATGTCGACTCTAAATATTCAGTCGCCTGATCGAGTTCTGTGGGGTCAGACGGCGATCTAATCAAAGTTGGGAACTCTGGGAGATTACTGATAAAACTCTGTTTGGTAGTTGATGTAAATGTACGTTTCATACGGTAGCGCGGCGCTGTGTGTACATTATTATTGTGACACACTTGAATTGAGAGAAGATAGTGATCTGAGATAACTTCAGATAGTGGTACAGTAAATAAATTTCTTATACTTAATCCAAATAATATTATTAAATCTAAAGTGTGACCTGCTTTATGAGTGGGTCCTACTACACACTGATTTACTCCTACCGAGTCCAGTATAGACATAAATGCAGTTCTCAGAGGGTCTTCTGGGTTTTCAAAATGAATATTAAAATCTCCAGCAATTAGCACTTTGTCTACAGAAACGACTAGATTTGAAAGGAAATCTGCAAATTCACTAAGAAATTCCGAGTACGGCCCTGGAGGTCTGTAAATGACAATTAGCGGGATCGACTGAGCTGACTTAATATAGTTAAATACACTTATGTTACTATAAAGAATTTCAAATGAATTAAATTTGTGTCCGTGTTTTTGTACAATAGTCACATTATCATTGTGAATAACTGCGACGCCTCCTCCTCTACCAGTTAACCGAGGCTGGTGTATGTAGCTGTATCCAGGAGGACTAGCTTCATTTAGAGCTACATACTCGTCCTGTTTAATCCAGGTTTCTGTTAAACAGAGTATATCAAACTCCTGATCTGTGATAATTTCATTAACTATAACTGCTTTAGATGCGAGAGATCTAATATTTAACAGTCCTAGCTTCAGATCAGAGGTGCCGGCTGCGCATTCAGTCTAATCCAAGTTTGTAGTCTTTATGTTAATTAAATTACTAAAACAGACTTTCTGAGTCTTTCTAAATTTGATTTTAGCTCGGGGAACAGACACAGTCTCAATAGAGTGAACCCTGAGTGACGACTCTATGCAGCTAGCAGACGGTTGGTTTAGCCTGTCTGTCTGCTCCCTGGCCTGGGCTCTGGATTGTCACCGATTAACTAGGCCTTTTCTAAGACTATGAGCTATACTACAAGAAATGAGAGCAGCACCTTCCCGAGTGGGATGGACACCGTCCCGCCCTAACAGGCCAGCTTTGCCCTCAAAGGTCTTCCAATTGTCTATGAAGCCCACGTTGTTTTCGGAGCACCACCTGGACATCCAGCGGTTCAGCGACCATAACCTGCTGTAAGTTATGTCACCACGTCTCATTGGGATGGGACCAGAGCATACTACTCCATCGGACATCGCCTTCGCTAATTTAAACACCTCTATAAAGTTATTCTTACTAACCTCTGACTGACGAAGGCGTATATCGTTAGCTCCAGCATGTACTACTATCTTGGAGAACCTGTGCTGTCCTAGAGCCCTGAGATTACCTGCTATGTCCGGTGCTCTGGCTCCCGGGATACACCTAACCACTGCCGCTGGCGCCCCTAAAGGTCTAGCTAATTTCACGTGTCTCATTATAGAGTCTCCTATAACCAGAGCTCTTTCAGGTTTCTCAGCGGGTGCATCACTGAGGAGAGCAAACCTGTTGGACACGCGAAGCGCAGAAGAGGTGTGCTCCGGTGGGCTAGCCTTAGCGTTAGCTTTGGCTGAACGAGTATGCCGCCGAGTCGTCACCCACTCGCCCCGCTGTGAGGGCTCTAATGCCGGAGTCGGGGGCTAGTTATCTCCGCCTGTGGCACCCAGACTGTCCGCTACAGGAATAACACTGCTCTCACACTCTCTAATCCTCTCTAAAGTCTGGATGCGCTCCTCTAACGCTAATATCTTCTCCGTCAGAGTGCTCACTAACACACATCTATCACAAATAAAATTATTACTAACGACGGAGGAAGAATGTCTAAACATCCTGCATTCTACACATTGAACGAGCTGAATGTTAGACATGATAACGTACCTGAGTCGGAGTTGTAGTTGTTTGGAGCTGAATTCCGTTTGTTGTTTTTAGACAAAGAAACTCGCGCGTTCTCCAAAAAGCGAAGAAAAAGGCGAAGCCAAATAGTGTGAGATGTAAAACCTAGTTGCTATTAATATTATTATTGTATAAATGAAAAAAGTATGTAATTTAAACGCTAACACAAACGCAAACTTTCGCGGCAACAATACGAAAACAGGATGTGTCGATGATCCAACAAAGGCTGAAACAGGAAGTTCCGGTTCAGAGGGAGGTCGTGCGCTGGACGGACCAATCGGTGGCTGCGTTACAGGACGCACTCGATGACGCAGACTGGGACATGTTCAGAAACAGCTCTGATGATGACGGAAGCGGTTGTGGGATTCATCGGGAAACTAGCGGACGATACCGTAGAAAAAAAGACTATTAAAACGTTTCCCAACCAGAAGCCGTGGGTGGATAAAACCATCTGCGACGCTCTGAGATCTCGCACCGCTGCCTACAACACGGGACTCGCGTCGGGGGACATAACCGTGCGAGGCTGCGTCATACAGCGTCCGGAAGGCGGTAAAAGAGGCGAAGCAGCGCTACAGGAGAAAACTAGAGTCACAACTCCAACAGAGTGACTCTAGGAGCCTGTGGCAGGGACTAAGGACAATAACGGATTATAAAACACCAACAACCGGTATGACGAACGCGGACGTGACTTTTCTACGCTCGCTTCGAGGCTGCAGCTAAAGACGCTAGCGATGCTAATGCTAGCGGTGCTAACGGCTGCAGATAGGAAGTCACTGCCAGCACCGGAAGCGCGTTCATCATCACAGAGCATGATGTGAGGAGAGCCTTCAAGAGAGTGAACACCAGGAAAGCAGCAGGACCAGACGGCATCTCAGGCCGTATTCTCAGAGCCTGCGCAGACCAGCTAGCACCTGTGTTCACTGAGATATTCAACATCTCTTTATCTCAGTCAGTGATCCCCACATGCTTCAAAGGGTCCATCATTGTTCCTGTCCCAAAGAAACCTCATCCTGCTTCCCTCAATGTTTATCGCCCTGTAGCCCTCACCTCAGTAGTGATGAAGTGCTTTGAACGCCTGGTCAGAGACTTTATCATTTCATCACTATCCGACACACTGGACCCACTACAGTTTGCATACCGCCAGAACGTCCAAATACAAATGAGATAATCTCGGTTCACCTCCATTGCTTAAATTCCCCCCTCTTGGTCGGCGACTGCAAGACACGTCACTCCCCACACAATCGCGCCCCACAGTATAGACCCGCCCCTGATGCTGATTGACAGGTTTCTGTGTAACGTGTTGGAAATGCAATTGCAAATGGATTAGCGATTGCGTTTGAATTTTGGCCGGCTTGACGCGCGACGCAGAGAAAGTCCAAATACAAATGAGATAATCTCGGTTCACCTTCATTGCTTAAATTCCCCCCTCTTGGTCGGCGACTGCAAGGGACGTCACTCCCCACACAATCGCTGCTGCATTTTGGACTAATTGAAGCTTGTTTAAGCACCTAGTTGAACAACCAGAAAGTAAGGCGTTACAATAATCCAACCTAGATGTGATAAAAGCATGAACTAGTTTTTCTGCATCGTTTAGTGACAATATATTTCTTATCTTGGCAATATTTCTGAGGTGAAAGAATGCTATCCTGGTAGTATTATCTACATGTGCTTCAAATAAAAGGCTTGAATCCATAATCACGTTTTTGATCACGTATAATCAGGTTTTTTGATTAGTGGTTTAATAACTGCTAATTTAAGGGATTTAGGAACATACCCACTGCTGAGTGAACAGTTAATTACTTTTAACAGGGGTTCTGTTATTGCTAGAACTATCTGCTTGAGAAAATGTGTCGGTATAGGATCTAATTCACAGGTTGACGATTTTGAAGAGGAGATGAGTGAAATTAGTTCACTCGCTTCAAGGGGAGTAAAGTATTCTAGGTTCTGATGTGATGTGATTAATTTATCATCTGTATCACTTAAATTGTCTGGTTTTAAAGCCTAAATTTTTTGCCTAATATTTATGATTTTGTTATTGAAAAAGTTCATGAAATCCTCACTACTGTATGTTGTTGTGTTCCCGAGTGGGATGGACACCGTCCCGTCCTAACAGGCCAGCTTTGCCCTCAAAAGGTCTTCCAATTATCTATGAAGCCCACGTTGTTTTCGGAGCACCACCTGGACATCCAGCGGTTCAGCGACCATAACCTGCTGTAAGTTATGTCACCACGTCTCATTGGGATGGGACCAGAGCATACTACTCCATCGGACATCGCCTTCGCTAATTTAAACACCTGTGTTCTGAGCCCCCTGCTGTACTCTCTGTACACCTATGACTGCGTGGCCACTACCAACTCCACCGCCGTCATCAAGTTTGCTGACGACACTGTTGTGGTGGGCCTGATCACGAACAACGATGAGACGGCCTACCTGGAGTAGGTTGGAAATCTGGAGAACTGGTGCCAGAGGAACAACCTCCTTCTAAACGTCAGTAAGACAAAGGAGTTGGTAGTGGACTTCAGCACCAAGCGGGAGAGGAACTACCAGACCCCCGCCATCAACGAGAGCCCAGTGGAGAGAGTGGACAGCTTCAAATACCTCGATGTTCACATCACGCAGGACCTGTCATGGTCCTGTCAATCAACACCATGGTGAAAAAGGCCAGACAGCGTCTCTACCACCTCAGACGCTTGAGAGACTTTCGACTGCCCTCTAAGGTGCTCAGGAATTTCTACTCATGTACCATAGAGAGCATCCTGACTGGAAACATTATGACCTGGTTTGGAAACAGCACCATGCAGGACAGATGAGCTCTACAGAGGGTGGTGCGATCAGCTGAGCGCATCATCCGCACCGAGCTCCCTGACCTGCACTTGATCTACAGCAAGCGGTGCTGGACCAAGGCCAGGAAGATTGTGAAGGACCTCAGCCATCCCAACAATGGACTGTTCTCTCTGTTGAGGTCAGGAAAGCGATTCTGCTCCCTGAAGGCCAACACAGAGAGACTGAGGAGGAGCTTCTTCCTGCAGGCAATGCAGTCTCTCAATCACATCACACCACACAGGAGTTAATGTCCTATAAACATTGACACTGACTGGACAATCATGGACACATTCATGCAATACATATTTACATATCTGAAGCCATTGCACATGTCACTTTATACAATACATGTTTACCTGCCATTGCACATGACACTTTGCCACTCTTTAAGACATTTCAATGCCATTTTAAAACACTTTAAAAAAATTTTATATATATATTTCCCCCCCATATTTCTATATTCTATTATTTTTTCAATCCTCTTATTAGTACAGTTGTTAATTTTACTAGTTACATTTATTTTTATTTGTATTTTATGTTATTTCTTTTATTAATATTTATTCCTTATATATAGTTTTTTATTTTCTTTCTAAGGTCACCGGCGGTCGTATAAGCATTTCACTGCATATCGTACTGTGTATGACTGTGTATGTGACAAATAAAATTTGAATTTGAATTTGAATTTCATATCTGCAGATGCTTTTATCAGCCTTTTGATCAAAAAGCCGCACGCGCAACTCACTTTCACTTTGAAAAAGGAAGTGTTTATTGTTTAGTGTATATTTAAAGTGCATAAACACAATAAAACAATAATGTTTTAGGCTAACATATCATACATTTTTGTATTCTTTGTTGTACTTCGTCTTTTTGCACATGCGTGGGTGCGTTACAATAATAAGTATAATAACAGTAATAATGAATTCGGAGCACTGCTATTAATAACAATACTGAATGGAGAAAGAAACGCAGTCAAAGAAGTATCATTGAAGAAGAGAAGAAAATGAAGAATAAATACATATCAGTATTTACAGTTTGAGCTTGACACGTTCATGAGCTCTGTCGTTTGCTGTCAATGGGCAAATAAGAGAGATAACATTTTCTGCTTCAGTAGACACACAATACTTCAGGTTGAAACACGACTGCCCCCTCAAGGTTATGAAGGGCATTTTCACAGCTTGCTGCGCGAGGCTGCGGCAAGTCGCAGGATCCCTTTTCTCAAAACGTGCATTTTTAACACTAGAAGCGCTGAGCAGCAGTCATTTGACCGCAAGGGGGTGAAAAAAAAAAACTTCACACTCAATCAAATTCCAGGACCCTCCTTTCATAACTTTTCCTAGTTCTGTGAGCTTAATCACCCTGTATGCTTACATTTTCAAAATCGCACCAGTAAAACCAGTATAAAGCTATTTTGCTCCTATTTACGTGAAATCGCTGACCGTTTCCTGCCTTTTCCAACCTGCGATTCTCATTTCTCTCAGCAGATGGCACAAGGGATCGTGCATACTATCTATGCGTCATTGAGTGCGTATATTTAACTATCTCAGGTTTCATTCCATATATGCAGTTTATTTTATATGCGCTTCCGTGAAATATCGACAATCGCCATTCATTCTGGTGTTGATAATCAGCGATATTTTATAAGGACATTTAGGGGATTTCGCTTTACTTAATTTTATAACGTTTTAAGAAAATTCATTAGTTTGTTCATTCTGCTAGAAGCTTCCGTGAAATTATCTCTAAAACAATGTAATGACCCCTTCTGAGGATATAAAGCCTCATTATTAAATTTGAATAAATCAGATCTACCACAGCAGATAAACTATGCTATGTCATAACCGAAGCAAACACCACGATTATGTCTCGTTTTATTCAGTGTTGCTAGGCAACGGCCCACGCGCCTAATCGGCGGGAACGTGGTTCACTTGGCCGCGGTGTATTATAAACCTGCGAATTGTTTCACTGCTCATGCTCATGTAATAAAAGCGAGGGAAATGTGGAAGTGATGTGTGGCCACTGAATGAGAACTAAACCAAAGATTTCGGTAACTACACTGAGTGTAACATCTGCATAGTGACACTAAACAGCTGAACAACTTCACTTTCCCGTTTACCTCTGAGAAAAAAAAGCTGTATTTTGTTTGTTTATATTTAGAATGTTTATAAAAGTACACGAAGTAGGCGCGCACACACACACACACACACACACACACCCCTCCCCTGAGCCCTCGGTCAACATCTAATGACCGTCGATATGCAAATGAGTCAAGACGTAGCCTAACGTAGTGTCGTGTCAGATTTCAGCGGTCACGGAGTGGAAAGACTTTGAAGCAGTTGCAGCGTTTTTTCAGTTACAACAAGCACAGCGATGAGTCCACGTTGTTTCACTGTTTATGACATAGTGACACTACACAGCTGAACAACTTCACTTTTCTGTTTACCCCTGAGAAAAAAAGCTGTATTTAGTTTGTTTATATTCAGAGTAACACCTTCCAACCACCTCTCATAGTCTATTGTTAGTTTTAGTAATTTGGCAGAAACTAATTATTACTACATAAGTACCCCAACACCATTGATCATGAGTTTCAGCTGAAAATAATTCTATACATGCAACAGAAAATGCAGATGCAGATTCCAAATGTATAAAGATGCATGCTATATATCATAGGTGGGACAAAGTCATTGTTTGGCAAGTCACAAGTAAGTCTCAATTCATTGCCCTCAAGTCCCGAGTCAAGTCCCGAGTCAAGACAGGCAAGTCCCGAGTCAAGTCCCAAGTCAAAGGCCAACAAGTCTCAAGTCAAGTCCAAAGTCCTACGGTTTGACTTTCGAGTCTTTTCAAGTCTTTTTAGCAAAAAGATAAAATGTATACAGATTATGTATGGTTGTAAGATCTTTATTTATTAAACAAACCTTTTTTTATAAAAGAACATTGCTCAGATACATAAAAAAAAATGTTAGTAAATGCTAGTAGCAATGTAAAATAGTAGCACATATTCTCAATGAAGTAGGCTACTTCATACAAACAATAACGTTGTTTGGTTCACAGGACATTGAAGAACTTTGCTCTCTACCTTGTGTGATACACTCACTTAGGCTACCTCATACAAACAATCCGGCTTTCAAAATCTCGCTCAGTATGAACCAGCAGGGGTTTGCAGATTATAGTGTTTGAAAGGTGACGTTGAGGAAATGTACAGTCTCATTGATATAAACATGCAGCTTGTAAATTACTTAGCTGATAAGGTAGTCTTGACATTCATTCAAAACTTACCTCAAGTGTCGAACAAAGTTGGAAGTTGTGGCATCTCCGTCTGTAATCTTCGATACTGCAATTCGATTTTTGTTGACCACCTCATAATTTTTATAGCCAAACGAAACTACCTTCGTTATCATTTCGCGAACTGGCGCGTTCACGTTCAGGGTTGCCAGGTCCCAGAAATATTTCCATCCCAATGACAACTCAAAATCCGCAAAAATTGATTGAAAACTAGCCCAATTTTTTTTGTGTCCAATCAAATTAGACAATGGCTGGATTCCCACAAAGGGCCTTAAAATAAATTTATATAAGTTTAAGTTTAAAGTATTGGCCTTCTGTCTTACCCAAATTCTTAATATCACACACTGTGTTTTTTTTCAATACACAATCTCATACAATAAAGGTCAAATAAGAACATAGGTCAATAAGTCCCCTCTGATATTTTCTGACCCTAGTCAGAAGTACTAACTTGTACTTAACTTAACTTAACTTGTACAACAATGAGAGAGTATGGTCCATTTCCTGGATCCTCCAAAAGGTCTTCATGTACTACTGGTCCTATCACTGAATTAATTTACATTTACATTTAGGCATTTGGCAGACGCTCTTATCCAGAGCGACTTACAAAAAGTGCTTTAATGTTTACATCATTGGATACATACTTACACTGGGTTAACTAGGTTAATAACTAAGTGAGTCTTACTTAATTGTGTATGTCAAAAGCACATGTGGCGCACGCGCCTACTCGCGTCTCGTGAGCAGCAGCGTTTGTTGCCAAGTATTCATTCCCGGGGATCAAAACCCACGAATAAAAGGTTCCCTTTTATCTTTGTCCACAATTATTTTATTTTATTTATTTTTTTGCGGCCGCGGTACATTATAAATGTAGCCCAAAAAACTACAACCCGCAACTCCGTATTTTTTTCCCGCAACTCCTTTTCTAAAATAGCCCAATTGTGCGGTAAAACCGCTACCCTGGTAACCATGTATCACGTTGTTGTCACGTTGGACGCTGTTGAATCAAAAGAATCTATGGTACTTTGATTGGATGTCGTGCCGAATGCGCGCATGCTCTCTGTCACACACACGCACACAGACACATAAACAGAGATAGAGCGGACCGTGTTAACATACTTTTTATCTTTGGGCTTTTTATGGGAAGTAGCAAGTCTTTACAAGTCAATAGGCGCAAGTCCAAGTGAAAGTCCGAGTTATTTATGTTAAAGTCCAAGTTGAGTTGCAAGTCTTTTTATATTTTGTCAAGTCGAGTCTAAAGTCATCAAATTCATGACTGGAGTCTGACTCGAGTCCAAGTCACATGACTCGAGTCCACAACTCTGCTATCTATATATATATATATATATATATATTTGGTCTGTATCCACACTTGAAGCAGTTTATATATTAATCTAAGCTTGAACTTATCAACATTGTTTCGTTCAGATTCCGCTTCAGTGTGTTTCTTAATCTTTCCCCACATATACTGAACAAAAATATAAACACTTTTGTTTTTGCTCCCATTTTTAATGAGAGGAACTCAAAGATCTGAAACGTTTTCTACATAAATGAAATAACCATATGTCTCAAATATTGTTCACAAATCTGTCAAAATCTGTTACGATGAAGAACTGGAGTCAAGTCGAGACCCCAATGAGGACGACGAGCATGCAGATAAGCTTCCCTGAGACTGTTTCTGACAGTTTGTGCAGAAATCCTTTGGTTATGCACTCCGATTGTTTCAGCAGCTGTCCGAGTGGCTGGTCTCTGCTGAATGTGGAGGACCTGGGCTGGTGTGGTTACACGTCGTTTGCGGTGGTGAGGCTGGTTGGATGTACTGTCAAATCCTCTGAAACACCTTTGGAGACGGCTTATGGTAGAGAAATAAACATTTAATTCACGAGCAACAGCTCTGGTGGACATTCCTGCTGTCAGCATGCTAATTGCACGCTCCCTCAAAACTTGCGACATCTGTGGCATTGTGCTGTGTGATTCAACTGAACCCTTCAAAGTGGCCTTTTACAGGTGGCCAGTCTAAGGCACACCTGTGCAATAATTATGCTGTCTAATCAGCATCTTGATATGGCACACCTGTGAGGTGGGATGGATTATCTCGGCAAAGGAGAAGTGCTCACTATCACAGATTTAGACAGATTTGTGAACAATATTTGAAAGATATGGTTATTTTGTGTATGTAGAAAATGTTTCAGATCTTTGAGTTCATCTCATAAAAAATGGGAGCAAAACCAAAAGTGTTGCGTTTATATTTATATATATATACACAATACTTTTCAAATAAAATCGCTATTACCTGACCCTGTAGTTTAGTTTAGCACACAAAAAAACTGTCCTTTCTGGTAAATCAACTGCATATGTAGTTTATTTTTTTAAATATTTTTATTATATGCATATTTATTTATATACAAGGTAAACACAAGAAAGATTACAAAATAAAACATTGTCTTCTTTATAAACAGCTTATACTGTGCGTTGAGATGCTGAAATTTCTTGCATGTTGCCCCTCAATTTTGTGCTTCCATTTTAAGTGGAGATATTTGACCGACAGCTTAGAACAGAAGAACTGTAGGTGTGATTACAACCCTCTCCGAACGACCGTGCCATCAATCACTGACCACCTCAGAAGTTCCCTCCAATGTATGCTGAAGTATTTTTGCAAAACTATGGCACTCCCTTGAGAGGTGGTTGGAATGTGTTATTCATTTATTTATTCTATACGAGCACTAACTACACAGACCAAACTGTTACCTTATTGTATTCTTATACTCATCGCTGTGCTTGTTGTAACTGAAAAAACGCTGCAACTGCTTCAGGGGAGGTGTGTGTGTGTGTGTGTGTGTGTGTGTGTGTGTGCACGTGCGTGCGCTGCAGCCTGTGAATGAATACGCACAGCAGAGGGACAGAGACATGAGGGGTATCTAATACCGTATTGTGTAGTGTCCCTTTTTCAGCGGATTTTTCTGCTACCGCATATAATGCAAAACATGACTTGTTTTTGTTCTGCCGTTTTTTCCCTTTTCCTTTGTCCTCTTAAAAAAGTTTCTATCAGATGGAACAAACAAAGAAGCACTGGCTGTTTAGGGAAGGACTGAAGCTTTTACATAGCACATGGAGACCTTTGTCACTGTATGACTGTAACGAGGGGTTAACAAACTCTCAGTGCTGTTGAAGATCTGACTTGTGATCATTAGGAATGTGACAAGAGGTTGTTTTTTCAAGCACAACATGCTGCACATGAATGCCAAACTGTAGTCATTAAGGGCCCTAATACTGATGTGGCAGTGATTGCATTAGGTCGACAGACAGATTTACCATGTAGATTGTATTTTTTTCACTGGGGTTGGCAACCAAACAAGGATCATTGACTTATCTAAAGTGACAACACCTTGGCATCAGTGTATGCTCGGTACTGATTGATATCCATACCTTTTCTGGCTTTGAAGTACCTTTTATGGCAAAGGGAAAAAAAGTAATTTTCTGTTGTTTGTGAGAAAGAGGAATACCTGACTGCATTTAGAAATCTGGGTAGGATTTTTAACTTGGAGCAGCCTACCTTTTGAAGTACTTTGCAAATATGTGTGTCACCTATATGGCCAGCCATGTGTCAAAAGTGTGAACAATGCAAGATAAAGTACAAAGCATTCATATAGGCATAGTCAGCTTTGTCAGAACGATCCATGCCTCCAACAAAAGATGCCCTGTACCAAGACTGCGAAAGGGCAAACTACCAAGCAGCCATACTGAGACATTCTCTTAAAGGTATAATGTGTGCCCTTTTACCTGTTGGCAGTGGATGGCACCTCAAGGATGGGGAGTTAACAGTAACCTGGGGGACTAGAAATCAAGCCCCTGAAAGTGTGTTGCAGGTTGTCCACTGCAGTTCCAAACAGAGCAAATGTGAGACTGGAAGATGTTCTTGTATGTCTGCAAAATTGTCTTGTACAGATTTATGTTGGTGCCTCAATTGTGCAAATGTTTCCCAGGAAACAGCGGAAAGAACTGTGTGGGATGATGGCTCTAATGATATTGATGGGGATATTAGTGAAATTCAAAATTCAAATTTTATTTGTCACATACACAGTACGAAATGTAGTGAAATGTTTATACGACTGCCAGTGACCCTAAAAAAGAATTAAAGATTATAATAAGAAATAAATATGAATAAAAGAAATAAGATAGAAAAATTAAATAGAAAAATTAAGTTAAACCAGGAAAAATAGAAGTAAAAATAAAAATAGAAATATGCTGTACTGTACAAGAGCATTTAAGAAATTGAGAAATTTTGATATTTTGTAAGAAAGATGGTGTGCAAATATGCATAGAACAAAGTGACTTTGTGCAAAGGTTATTAAAGTGTCTTTGTGCACTGGTCCAGGATGTAAACGTAAACATGTAGTGTAGATGTGAAGGTAGGTGTGCGTGGAATTGTCCATAGTGTCCATGGATGTAAAAAGATTGATTGATTGATCAATTGTGAAAAGATTGTGTTAGTTCTGCATAGTGGTGTGGTTGAGAGACCTTATCGCCTGCGGGAAGAAGCTCCTCCTCAGTCTCTCTGTGTTGGCCTTCAGGGAGCGGAATCGCTTCCCAGACCGCAACAGAGTAAACAGTCCGTTGTTGGGGTGGCTGAGGTCCTTCACGAGCTTCCTGACCCTGGTCAAGCACTGCTTGCTGTAGATCGAGTGCAGGTCAGGGAGCTCGGTGCAGATGATGCACTCAGCTGATCGCACCACCCTCTGTAGAGCTCGTCTGTCCTGCATGGTGCTGTTCCCGAACCAGGTCATGATGTTTCTCGTCAGGATGCTTCCTATGGTGCAGGAGTAGAAATTCCGGAGCACCTTGGAGGGCAGTCTAAAGTCTCTCAAGCGTCTGAGGTGGTAGAGACGCTGCCTGGCCTTTTTTACCACAGTGTTGATGTGACAGGACCATGCCAGGTCCTGCGTGATGTGAACACCGAGGTATCTGAAGCTGTCCACTCTCTCTACTGGGCTCCTGTTGATGACAGGGGTCTGGTAGTTCCTCACCTGCTTTGTTCTTAAGTCCACTATCAGCTCCTTTGTCTTACTGACGTTCAGGGGGAGATTGTTCCTCTGGCACCAGTTCTCCAGATTTCCAACCTACTCCAGGTAGGCCGTCTCATCGTTGTTCGTGATCAGGCCCACCACAACAGTGTCGTCAGCAAACTTGATGACGGCGGTGGAGTTGGTAGTGGCCACGCAGTCATAGGTGTACAGAGAGTACAGCAGGGGGCTCAGAACACAACCCTGGGGGGCTCCAGTGCTGAGAGTGAGGGAGGCTGAGACATGTCCGCCCATCCTTACTGCTTGTGGTCTGCCAGTTGGAAAATTGGAGATCCACTCACAAATTGATGAGTCCCAGGTGCTCCAGCTTGGTGGTAAGTGTGGAGGGAATTATGGTATTAAATGCAGAGTGTTGTGGAAATTGATTAAAGACCCAGGCTTTAGTTTCAGAAGATCACGACCTTTATTTATCATGCAGTAACGGCCGGGGGAGACTGCAGAATCGCAACACTGTCCCGTCGGCTCCCCACTTATATAGTCAACCAGGACAAAAGAATTCATTCTACATGCAATGATGTCATCCTAAACATCTGGGGTTCATCAAGCTTCCCCAGTCTAGGGGCCTCAATGTATATATCAGACTGTTTATGCAAGCAGAATCTCAGGCCTATACGTGCAGCTTCGCACACACATTTATGAATACTTTCATATGGGCTACCATTTATTCCTTAAAAGGAAGTAAAGTTACATAAAATCAAATAAAATCAAATAAAATTTACTTCCATAAGAGCTGTAGTCGATGAAGAGCATTTTCACATAATTCCCCCTCCGAGTGTCCAGGTGAGTGAGAGATGTATGGAGGAGATAAGAGATTGCATCGTCTGTGGAACGGTTTGGACGATAAGCGAACTGTAGTGGGTCCAGTGTGTCTGGTAGTGAAGAAATGATGAAGTCCCCGACCAGGCGTTCAAAGCACTTCATCACTACTGAGGTAAGGGCTACAGGGCGATAGTCATTGAGGGAAGCAGGATGAGGTTTCTTCGGGACAGGAACAATGATGGACTCTTTGAAGCATGTGGGGATCACCGACTGAGATAAAGAGATGTTGAATATCTCAGTAAACACAGGTGCTAGCTGGTCTGCGCAGGCTGTGAGAATACGACCTGAGATGCCGTCTGGTCCTGCTGCTTTCCCGGTGTTTACTCTCTTGAAGGCTCTCCTCACGTCATGCTCGGTTATAATGAACGCGCTTCCGGTGCTGGAAGTGACTTCCTGTCTGCAGCCGTTAGCGCCGCTAGCACTAGCATTGCTAGCGTCTTTAGCTGCAGCCTTGAAGCGAGCATGGAAAGTGTTCAGCTCATCTGCCAGAGTCATGTCTGTATTCATCATACCGGATGTTGGTGCTTTATAATCCGTGTGACTGGACGTTGGCGAGCAGGATGCTAGGCAGAGGTGTTTGGTGTGCACGGGCTCTCAGCCTGTTCCTGACGCTGGCTCGTTTCCCTCGTGGTCGCCGTTTCGCGTCGCGTCCTTTGTTGTCCCTCAGGATCTCACTCGGCCAGCTCGGATCCGGAGTTAAAAACGTCGAATTGTAAGTACATTGTATACCAATAGAAACAAGAGTGTCTCTATCATAACTAATGTACTCCATGGTGGTAATTTGACTGGTTTTAAAATGCTAAAAACTAACTTAAAGAACAAAAACAAAGAATAGGTGGTCGGAGCAGTCGTGACGGCAGCCGACCTCATCGGCGTCATCTTGAAATAGTGATGAGGAATGTTGAGCTGGGTCATATTTTAGGTTCTTTGGAGCAGTTATGAATCTGGTTTAAATTGTAAATATATTGGCATCATTGAAAAATCAGGGCAGCAGGACAGAATTTTTTCAGTCATTTCACTCAATTTGGCCCAAAGAGTTTTTTTATTTTTACTTTTCTCTAATTACTTAGTGCTTCCTGAAAAATTTGATGCATAAAGCATTCCTTTTTTTTTTTTTTTTTTAAAAAGTTCAATGTTTAATTTTATTTGATGCCAATCTGTGAAGTTTAATTCTGTTTTGCAAAAATCTATCCGTTCATTTACATGTACACATACAGTATGGCCGTAAGCAAAACAAACAATGCGTTATCAAAAGCTCGGCAAACTGCCGTGCTACTGAACTTTCATATTTGTTTATAGCATGCAGTAAAGTGTATATGACATAAAAATATATTTTTATAATATTGCGCAATCGGTGCTATCCGCTAGCAAACTTTAGCGGTTTTTTTTGCAAACGTTTTTTTACAAAACATCACCATAAACACAAATACAAGACTAAAATTAATATACATATAATGAAAACTTGTCATAAAAATCCTTATTAATGGCAAAAATTCGTTACATTTATGGGTCTGCTTGCTTGAGTGAGCGGCCATCTTGAAAATTTCGCTTAGCCCTTCGTTTGAAGTGAGGTCCCGAAAAATCTTCGTTTGGAGGGCTATCTGGCCCTTCCCCTTACCCCTACCCCTCCAACCAAAAGAGAAATGAGACACCCCTACCCCTTCACGTGAACGCGCCAAACATAGGGGTAGGGCTAAGTGTAGGGGTAAGGGATAGAATTGGGATTGGGCTTTTATCTCCAAAACATCTAACATGGGTTGTCCCTCTGATAAACTCATTCTTGATCCTATCCATCCTTATCAGGAGAACCTCAACATCTTCAGCTAACAAATGTGTGAGGAGAGGACCAACCTGCCACGTCACACACTTGCTGCAGGGGAATACCTCTTGCCAGTGCAAAAGAGGCAATCCCCCTTGTAAGAGCCATATTTCATTCTTGTAATTTGTTGTTGTGTTTATTTTATTTCAGTCTATTAGTTAAGCATTAAGCATTATGTAGCATACTCGTAATTTGTATTGTGACATCATTTCATGAGTTGTTCTGTGACATCATCCCACAATTATGTAGCTGCATGTCTATCACGCACGTTAGTTGTTTAGTTGTTGTTAAGACACGGAAGGATACAGAAAGGTGTGGAGAACACAAGCTTTTGACCGTGAGACTGTAAGCTAAAAGATACAGTAAAATGAGTTGTTGTAACTGTAATCTATCGAAGCTACAGAACACAGCAAACGACTTGTTGTGACTACAGTGGATTTATGCAAGAAACTGTAACAACCGTTGTACTTTGATGTTAAAAATAAATACAAGAGACAAAGAAATCAACAAAACCAGCCAGGGGCAAAGTCTAGGCAGGATGGGGAGACTGACAAGGCATGCAGATCTCCAATTCTCTTCAGAGGGTTAATGGCCATAGAAAAACCATCTGAAGGGTCAGAAACCTGAGGCGCTGACTCTAGTGGTTCGAAAGGGGTGTCAATCAGACCAAGCATAATAGATAAATCCCACAAAGGGACAGTGGCTCTAGTGGGTGGCCTTAACCGTTTAGCTCCACGAATAAAACTGGCAACTAAAGGGTGCTTTCCCACGAAAACCCCATCAATCAGAATGTGGCAGGCTAAAATAGCGGCTACGTACATTCTGAGAGTACTAGGGCACAAGCCCGAGGACAACTTTTCCTGCAAAAACTCCAGCACTGAAACAATTCGGCAGTGGACTGGGTCTACATGTTTTGTAATATACAAACTTTCAAATACATTCCATCTGAGGGCATAAGCTCTTCTATTGGAGGGAGTCCTAGCACTTAAAATAATGTAAATTTACGCTGGCTGTAAGACCAGCTTGACTTAGTTGGTCCCGTTCAGGAGCCAAACGTGCTCTGGTCGGCCAACGGGGCGCTATCAGTAAGAGGCGCAAACCCTGTTGACGACCCTCGTCAAGCCTTCCGGGAGCAGAGCTATCGGGAAAAAATGCATAAAAGCGTAATCTGGGCCACGTACGGTCCAAGGCGTCTAGACCCAGGGGAGCTGGAAGAGTCAGAAAGTAGTAAAGGAGACCTTTTTCTGTTTCTTGCAAGGCAAAGAGGTCCACCTCTGCTACCTGAAATCTCTCCCAGATTGACTAACTACTTCGGGGTGGGGTTTTCATTCCCCGTGTGTCAGAGCTTGACTGGACAGCACATCTGCTCCCACATTCATATGCCCTGGAATGTAAATCGCCCTGAGGGACAGGAACTTGTCCTGTGCCCAAAGCAAAACCTGGCTGTGCCCGCCTTACAACCGAATCCCCTGTGACACCCAAATATGTTGTCCTCTGAACAGAAAAGAGCACGCTTTTTGTTGTGTTTTTTTTGTTTCTCAATCCTAAGAAACAAAAATGAGCTAGGACGACATCCTGATGTTGAAGCGCTAGCTACTGAGACTGGGTCAGCCAGTCGTGAGGGTGAGAGAGCTAGACCAAATGGAAGGACGCGATACTGGTAAGCTTCACCCCCAAAAGCGAACCCCAGGAACCTCCTGTGTTGTGGCAATATTTCTATGTGAAAGTATACGTCTGTTATATCGATTGTCACAAATCAATCGCTTGGTAGGATTTGAGAACAATCACTTTGACAGTCAACATTTGAGGCTGTATTTATTTATTTTTAGATAGCGGTTCAGGCTGCGAAAATCAAAAAATTGACTCTCTGTTTGGTAGGGGAACATGTTCTATGGCCCCTATTCCCAGCAACTTCTGTCAGCAGATGCGCCCCTTCCGATTTCACTGAATTGGAGACCACGCGGAGGGTGATGTGAGAACTGAATCCTTTAGCCCTTTTCTACAGTCTTTAGCCCCCAGGGAGATATGTCTGGCAGTAGCTTTCACGCTGCCAGTTTCTCCGAAAGGGGCACAAGTCTTAGCACTTCGACTGCACGAGGGGGGGTAGTGGTTTGGCATCCTCGAATACAGCAGGATATGACCGAAGGACTAACGTACTGTTGGAGACCGGTGTTGTCCAAAACACCAAAGGCAGCGGAAACTGAACACCGACCCCCTGGGGGTGCCAGGGAGGGCACCTCCTTATAGGAAAGAAAGGTACGCGCCCTTTTCTCTTTGAGGCGGCTTGTGAGGGGCGGCGAGCCATACCCCAGTCCTTACGGGGAGGTTCCCGGCTGCTGACGCTCTCCTTCTGCGCCTCTCGTCTGGCGAGAATCAGATCCGGTCGAGGCTAGGTGGCCGACAGTCTCGACTCTTGAGCACGGCGTGGGAGAAATTTCCCAAAAGCCTGTTCGTATAGCCTAGCCTCCCGAAACCTATTGGCGACGGAATTAACAGCGTTGCTGAACAGGCCGGAAGGTGGGACAGGGCCATCAAGGAGGAATGTTCGATCCTTATCCTTGATGCCTGTCAAGGTCAACCACAGGTGCCTCTCTGCGGACACCAGGGAGGCCATAGAACGGCCGATAGCACGGGCCATCTGTTTGGTTGCACGAAGGGACAAGTCAGTAGCCCGGCGTAATTCTGCGAATGCTTTATCATTCACGGTGCTTCTCGTGCTCAAATCCTTAAGCAGATCAGCCTTGCATGCCTGCAAACCGCCATGGTGTGCAAAGAAGCGCCGTCCTGACCTGCTGCTTGGAACGCCTTTCCTACCAGGGTAGAAGAAGTTCTACACGGCTTGGGGGGGAAAGTGATGGCTTCTTTATTGAGGATGATGTCCCAGGAGAGAGATAGCCCGCGAGCGTCTTTTCTATCTAGGGCATCACCATGTAACCACGTGCTTTTGCATCAACGATATTCGCATAAAATGAAGTTGATGATACAAAAATACGGGATGAATATGGCTTGCTCCATGACCGAGTTAATTCGTTGTGGAGGTGGTCAAAAAAGGGGAAAGAGCGGCGTTGTGGCTCCATCTCCTGGCCACCCAACGGGAATCTGTCGTCTAATTTTGAACGTTTGGGGAAGGCTTGCTTCTGTGGCCAATCATTGTGCAGCCGCTCGACTGCATGCGTTATGACTTCAAGCAGCTCTTCATATTCTCTATCTTTCTTAGAGGAGCGTTCTGAGGTAGCTACTTCGATTTTTACAGGAGCAAGAGAGTGAGTCTCTTCTACACACTCACGAGTGCGCTTGTGAAGTGGATGGAGAGACTTTCCGATCGGAAGAGAGGGTGAGAGAAAGGAGGGGAGAAATCAGTCTCGCGCACCTCGGCCAGATCGGCTTGTGTAGGTACACTACCAGTCAAACGTTTCTATTTCTTTAGTCATTTCTGATTTTTCTTTCTTTCTACATTTTAAAACAATAATGAATGTATTCAAGATGTGCAATTGATATTAAGACGTGTCTGCTAATCATTATCTGTAATGCCTTCATAACGGCTCTAATCTGAAGTGCTGATTTCTGAGGCTGGTAACTTTAAGAGAACTTCTTCTCTGCAGCAGAGAGACGTTTTTGGTTTTGCTTTCCTGAAAAGGTCTTCATGAGAGCCAGTTTCATCATGGAGCTTGATTGGTTTTGCAAATGCACTTGACACAATACTGTTCTTGCAAGAACTGTTTCACAACAGCTGACCTTTGAGTCTTAAAATAACAACTGACTTTCTGTTGATACTTATTTACCAAATGCCCTAATTATTATTTCATAGTTATAAATAACTTTTTACTTATACTTTAAGTCTATAAAACCCATGTTACTGAAGGCAAAAACAGTCATTCCAAAAGTGGTGTTTCAATGATAATGATAGTGGATTATTTATTTATTTAGTTAGTTTGTTAGTTAGCTACATAATTATGTCAGAAAAGCATACGATTTTAACAATAGTTAAATGTTTTGTTTTATGTCCATTACATACTCTACAGTATATTTTTATAATAATGAAGAAAAATAAAGGTAACATAAAGCAAATATGATGAGACAGTAACACAGCAAAATACAAATTGTGAAAAGGTTGTAAGGAGAACAGCATAAAGAAGATGTTTTGTTGCATTTTACTCACTGGCTTTACTTAAGGAATAAACACATCCCTTTTTTATTCATCTTCAATAATTGTTTCACTATATATTAAGAATTTTACCATTTTTGGGTAAATTAGATTATTACACTTTTATTTATAAAAATTTTTAAATTGTTGCTGCCAAAAATGTAGAAATTATTAATAAAAATTTGAAGATTAAGACAAATTATACTTGCATATAAATATTTGCATAATGTTTTGTTTGAAAAAGTTTAATTTTTGCCACAAAATCCAAAGTGACATTCATACAATTGATTAAATATTACAGAAATATAAGAAATCATATAGCTATGTAGCATCTACAGTGCCATGAAAAAGTATTTGTTGATTTTTCTGGTATTCCCTTTTTTTTTTTTTTTTTTCAAATTTGTCACACTATAAACTATTGAGATTATCAAACAAATTTTAATACTACACAAAGATGACCCAAGTAGTTATAAAATGCAGTTTTTAAATGATAATTGCATTTATTAAGGGAATTAAGCTGTCCAAATCCACCTACCCTATGTGAAAAAGTAATTGCCCCTAAACCTAATTACTGGATGTGACACCACTGGCAGCAACAACTGCAATCAATCACATTTTCTGGCAATGAGTCTATCACATCACTGTGGAGGAATTTTGTCTCACTCTTCTTTCAAAATTATTTTAATTCAGCCACACTGGAAAGTTTGCAAACATGAATGGCTTGTTTAAAGTGACCTTCAACATAAAAATGTTAAATGTCTATAATTTTACATTATAAAATATATTGTTCTTTTTCATTTTTTTACAATCTTTTAATTTCAATTTAAAAGTAAGATAAATTTGCATTAAATCAGTAAGACTTTTCATAAATTTTGATCAGCCATAACATTAACACCACCACCAGTTCTAATTCTTTAGCTCTCTACAGGACACTTATATTACACAGACTATCCTATTCATTGCCCATGTCATGCTTTTGTTATTCAGCATCAACGTGAATGTGGTCAATGTAGAAAGTCGGCCGAATCCTCCATTTGGTCCAAAATAGTTTCATAATCAGCTTTGTCATCCGTCTCAGTATCTCCATAGAAACCCTTGTGTGTTTTAGGCACCTAGAAATGAATAATGTTAAATATATTCAGGCTATAGAGATATATATATATTTACTTAAACAAGAATAATACAAGTACTAAATACAACTACAGTATCTGTGTTTAACCTGTTGTGTCTATCTATCTTTGTTAAGTTTTTACTGTAAATTTAAAAATGTCAACCTGTCCTGTCTCAGCTAGTCAGCTAATTAGGTTTCTTTAGTTAGCTAGTTAATAATAATAATAATGATAATAATGAATTTAATTTATAATGCACTTTACATTTTACAAGGAAAATCTCAGAGTGCAGTCAAACAATTAAGAGAACATCACATTAAAAACAGCAGTAATTACACAGTTAAATAATCAGTTAAAACATTGATTAAAAAGAAACGTTTTCAGGTTTGTCTTAAAACATGTCACAGACTGTGGAGCCCTTAAATGAGGAGGAAGGGTATTCCACAGCCGTGGGGCAGCACAAGAAAAGGCTCTATCTCCAGTGGTACGGGAGCGAGTCCTAGGAAGTAAAAGGAGGTGTGTGTTAGTGGAGCGTAGAGTACGCTGGTGACAGTGAGTGGTAAGGAGTTCTTTTAAGTATACAGGCGCATCTCCATACAGACATTGAAAGGTGAGCAAAGAAATTTTGTAGGTGATCCGTGCAGTAACAGGAAGCCAGTGAAGGGAACGTAGCACAGGAGTGATGTGCTCGTGTTTCCTCACTCTCATCAGAACCCTGGCAGCACAGTTCTGCACATACTGAAGTTTTTGTGTATTTTTGCCAGGAATCCCGATAAGAAGTGCATTACAGTAATCCAATCTGGACGAGACAAAGGCATGGACCAGTTTTTCTGCATCAGAGAGGGAGAGTGCAGGCCGAAGTTTAGCAATATTTCTAAGATGGAAAAAAGAAATTTTGCAAATGTGCTTGATATGGCTTTCAAAAGTAAGATAAGGGTCAAAGATAACACCAAGGTTGGTGACTGTTTTAGAGAGAGAAATGTCCTGACCAGAAAAAGAAATACTAAAAAATTTTTGTTGCTGAATTTGGTGTGGAGTGCCAATCTGAATCACTTCAGTTTTTGAACTGTTAAGATGAAGGAAGTTTTGCTCCATCCATGCCTTTATCTCATCCAGACAAGCAGTGAGTGCGGGGGGGGTGGAGGGCATAGATGCCACAGAAGCTGGTGAGGTAGAAGGGGACTCAAGTGGATTACCATCCAGCTTCAAGTACAGCTGAGTATCATCAGCGTAACAGTGGAACGAGACCCCACAGCTGTTAATGATGCGCCCAAGTGGAGCCATATACAAATTAAAAAGAATAGGCCCCAACACTGATCCCTGAGGAACACCACAAGTGACAGGGTGACTTAATGATTTAGCGTGACCAATGGAGACAAACTCAGATCTGTCTGTCAAGTATGACTTAAACCAATCTAGGGCAGTGCCCGTAAACCCCGCTAGGTATTGTAAACGGTAAAGAAGGATGTCATGGTCAACTGTGTCGAAAGCTGCTGAGAGATCCAAAAGGACAAGAAGAGAGGAAAAGCCACAGTCTGCAGTAATCAACAGGTCATTTGTGACCCGGATCAATGCAGTTTCAGTGCTATGCGCAGAGCGGAAACCAGATTGAAATTTGTCCAGAATTTTATTATCATAGAGATGTTTTTGGAGATGAACTGAGACTTTTTCCAGAACTTTTGAGAGGAAGGGGAGATTGGAAATGGGTCTGTAATTTGCCAGATCTTGAGTGTCCAGATTAGGCTTTTTAAGCTGAGGCTTGATTATGGCCAATTTCAGACTAGAGGAAACATAACCAGACTGGAGGGACTGGTTAATAATGGTAGTAATGAGGGGACCAAGAGAGGCCATATTTGCCTTGACCAGGGCAGTTGGGAGGGGGTCAAGGGCGCATGTAGAGGGTTTCATGACCCTAACAGCAGCCTCAACCTCCTGCACACATACCTGAGGAAAAGACCAAAAAATAGGAGGATTCCCAAGAAATGTGTTGACACCAGTGGTGTGAGCAGTGAGGGGAGTTACAAGTGAAGAGCGTATTATTCGGATCTTATTTTGAAAAAAGGCGATGAATTTGTTACAAAGGTCATCAGTAGGGTCAATAAGTGATGGTGTTCGAGGCTGAAGGAGGTGAGTGATGGTGGAAAAAAGAGTCTTAGAATTTCCCGGATTATTAAAAATTATAGATGAGTAAAAACATGATCGAGCATTTTTGAGAGCCCTTGCATATAGTTTGCGGTGTTTCTGGTAAGCCAGCTTGTGAACCAGCAGACCCGAAGCTAAAAAGCGTCTCTCCAGCGCTCTACCAGCTGCCTTCAGTTTCCTCAGCTCTGATGTATACCAAGGAGCTGAGCGCGAAAAGGTAACTGTCCTTGTTCTAGCGGGAGCGTGACGGTCCAAGATAGTGGAGAGGGTGAAGTTGTAGAAGTCTACTGAATCGATGGAGATTGATAAAGAAACTGGAATGTGATCATTAAGATCCGCTGCAAAAAGTTCACTATTAATAGTTTTTAGATTTCGGAAGGAAATCTGCCGCTTCGGCTTCATGGACGAACTTTGAAAAAGAAACTCCATGTAAATGGTTTTGTGATCTGACACGCCCAGGTCATATACAGAAAGATGATGCACAGGTAAAGAGTTTGTAATGACTAAATCCAGAGTGTGTCCTCTAGAGTGTGTTGGAGATTTAACATGTTGTTTCAGGTTCAGGCAATCCAGCAGTTGAAGAAATTCAGCAGTCTGATGATTTGCAGGAGTATCAACATGAATATTGAGATCACCCAATATGAGCAGATTAGATGAAGTAACACAAAATGATGACAAGGTCTCTGATATCTCAGAGAGAAAGAAAGGGCAGTATTTGGGAGGCCTGTAAATAAGAAGTACTGTCATTGAGTGCGGTGGTTTGGAAGAAAAGGCCAGACATTCAAAGGAAGACAGCACAGGCAAAGCTACAGGACAAAGGCCCAGATGATCCTTAGAGATGACGGCTAAACCACCGCCACGGCCCGAGCTTTGTGCTCTTTCAAGATAATTATATCCTGGTGGACAGGCCTCATTGAGAACCGAGAAACTATTTGGCTGATGCCAAGTCTCTGTAAGGCAGATTATATCCAAATCCTTGTCCTGAACATGCTCCTGAATGAGACATGCTTTATTACTCAGAGATTGAACGTTAAAAAGTCCAACTTTAAAAGGAGACGCTGCCATATGCTTTTTAAAAGTCCTGAGAAAATTAAAATCCACTCCACGTTTTACTTCTCGCATCCGAAAAGCCACAGGAGCCTCTGCAGCAGTATCAGGACTACAAGTCCCAAAAGCCATAGTGTTCTGATGACGTAATCGCCGTGCGCCAGAGCATCCAGCTGACCAAATAACCGGCACGGTGAAACCTGTCCGATGGAAAATAAACTTTCTTCGACAACTTCTGTGGACGTACGGACGTCGGCGAAGAAGACCCAGTCGCTTGATGGTGGAAATGTCCAGAGGATCCACAGGGAGGTTGCTGTTGTTAAGGCTCAGGAGGTCCGCTACCGAGTAGGTTAGCATCACGCTAGCCAAGAGCGAAGGCACGACAGATTTCCCAGTAACAGCAGCCAAGGTCATAAAACATGTTTTGAGGCAAGTCCGGGGACTAGAGCATTAAGGGCATTAAGTGCTGATGAAGTTACTAAACTCCTTGATTTTCTCCTAATTTTACTCGCTTACTGTTTTGGCGGAGAAACGGAGAAGCGGCGAACAAACAACGCCAGCGTCCTCTTCCGTTTCTGGAAGTTAGTTTTGTTAATGTATGTTGTTAATTTATGTTGTATGTAGCACCTTGGTCCTGGAGAAACTTTATTTTTAAAAAGTTCACCTTTTACTCTACTTGGGGAGGTACTCTTTAAATTCACATTTTAAATTAAGTGACTTATGTGCCGTCCTGATGCAAATGCAGCTTGAAGGTGGAAAACATGACTTAAGCAGAGTTCCTGTTTTAGTAAGAAGTATGTCAATATGAATTAGCATATTATTATTATTGACAATGGCATTTAATTTGCAAAGAATCGCTCATGGGAAGTAATTGAAAAATGTAAAAAAGATGACTTGTTTATAATAGCTACCCACTAACAGATTCCTGTTTTTAAGATTAAAATTTTAAAATTAACTGATGAGACTGATCTGAATAGCGACTTCTTTGGGTTGGCCTAAAGACATGTGGTCACTGCTACTTTAATGCAAATTAGTTGGCAAGGCTTAAGAAGTGTATTTTACCCTGACATTAAAGATGGTTTGAACTATGAAGTAATTAAATCGTATACAGTGGCTTGCAAAAGTATTCGGCCCCCTTGAACTTTTCCACGTTTTGTCACATTACAGCCACAAACATGAATCAATTTCATTGGAATACTACGTGAAAGACCAATACAAAGTTGTGTACACTTGACAAGTGGAACGAAAATCATACATGATTCCAAACATTTTTTACAAATAAAAAACTGCAAAGTGGGGTGTGTGTAATTATTCAGTCCCCTTTGGTCTGAGTGCAGTTAGTTGCCCATAGACATTGCCTGATGAGTGCTAATGACTAAATAGAGTGCACCTGTGTGTAATCTAATGTCAGTACAAATACAGCTGCTCTGTGACGGCCTCAGAGGTTGTCTAAGAGAATATTGGGAGCAACAACACCATGAAGTCCAAAGAACACACCAGACAGGTCAGGGATAAAGTTATTGAGAAATTTAAAGCAGGCTTAGGCTACAAAAAGATTTCCAAAGCCTTGAACATCCCACGGAGCACTGTTCAAGCGATCATTCAGAAATGGAAGGAGTATGGCACAACTGTAAACCTACCAAGACAAGGCCGTCCACCTAAACTCACAGGCCGAACAAGGAGAGCGCTGATCAGAAATGCAGCCAAGAGGCCCATGGTGACTCTACAGCTCAGAGATCTACAGCTCAGGTGGGGGAATCTGTCCATAGGACAACTATTAGTCGTGCACTGCACAAAGTTGGCCTTTATGGAAGAGTTGCAGGAAGAAAGCCATTGTTAACAGAAAACCATAAGAAGTCCTGTTTGCAGTTTGCCACAAGCCATGGGGACAGAGCAAACATGTGGAAGAAGGTGCTCTGGTCAGATGAGAACAAAATGGAACTTTTTGGCCAAAATGCAAAACGCTATGTGTGGCGGAAAACTAACACTGCACATCACTTTGAACACACCATCCCCACTGTCAAATATGGTGGTGGCAGCATCATGCTCTGGGGGTGCTTCTCTTCAGCAGGGACAGGGAAGCTGGTCAGAGTTGATGGGAAGATGGATGGAGCCAAAGACAGGGCAATCATGGAAGAAAACCTCTTGGAGTCTGCAAAAGACTTAAGACTGGAGCGGAGGTTCACCTTCCAGCAGGACAACGACCTTAAACATAAAGCCAGGGTAACAATGGAATGGTTTACAACAAAACATATCCATGTGTTAGAATGGCCCAGTCAAAGTCCAGATCTAAATCCAATCGAGAATCTGTGGCAAGATCTGAAAACTGCTGTTCACAAACGCTGTCCATCTAATCTGACTGAGCTGGAGCTGTTTTGCAAAGAAGAATGGGCAAGGATTTCAGTCTCTAGATGTGCAAAGCTGGTAGAGACATACCCTAATAGACTGGCAGCTGTAATTGCAGCAAAAGGTGGTTCTACAAAGTATTGACTCAATTATTCTTAAAAAATGTTTGGAATCATGTATGATTTTCACTTCTCACGTGTACACCACTTTGTATTGGTCTTTCACGTGGAATTCCAATAAAATTGATTCATGTTTGTGGCTGTAATGTGACAAAATGTGGAAAAGTTCAAGGGGGCCGAATACTTTTGCAAGCCACTGTATGTATAAAATGATTCTTTACTTCTGGAGGCCTACAGGCATGTTTTGTAATCGCAGTTTTATAATTTCATAATAAATGGAGTTTTTAACTCTTATAACTGTTATTCTATTCAATCAAAGTCCCGTTTTGAATTAAACACACTCTCATATATCTCGCTGTCAGGGTCGAGGTGACTGAACAGGAGTGAACCCAATAGCAGACAAATGGGGTTTAAAATCTTGAGACACACTGAGGCTTGGGTAAAAAGGTGCAGCAGAAGCAGAGTAGAGAAGCAATGACTGTGTGTGCTTATACCCCTATCACACCTACATGGTTTCGCGTTGTGGCCATAAGTACGGTTCATCATGATTCACGGTAAGTTCTTGGTGTTGTGAGTACGTTTCCATCTTTCCACGCGAAAAATTAAACATGTCCCATATTTACAGACTTTTAAAAAAATCAACATGTTAAATGTTTTTGGTGGTCCTTGCGGAAGCTTGCAGACCTTGCAGATCTTCGCGGAACGTCAACAGAACGTCAGCGGGCAATCGCGACAGCTTACGCTGCCTAACTCCGCATCTTACCATGAGTCAAACTGCATACTGCAGGTGAGATAGGGGTATTAGTGACTGGGAGAGTGGGGAAGCCTTTAGTGATGAGAGAGGAGGCGGGGCTATGACGAGAGGGAATCTCCACAAACCGGGGAGCTGAACGCGGGGAATCCTCTCGGGTTCTTGTGAGCGATTTTCCGCTGCCAAAATGCTTAGCACACAGCGGTTGGAGGGTGGAATGCAGCGGCTTCTTCTCTTCAGTGAAACCAAAGGTTGGCGCGCAGCATGAATGCTCTCTCTGAGGTCCACGAATATGGAAGTGTTCGAATGCGGAAGTGCTCGCATCGGAGAAAAAGCCGACAAAGTAGAAGTGGCCGGCTAGAAGAATCTTTTTTTTTTCCAGGCGAGGGTCGATGTCCTGAGAGCATGCGAGGTCATACACGTTAATCAGTCTGACAACAACAGAAGTACCAGTGGGGGCGTAGACGAGAGAGAAATCCGAGAAACAGGCAGGGTCAATAACAGGCTAGGTTAAACCGATAACTACTTGACAGAAAAAGCACGAGGCACACGAGTGAGATACTGCGGCACTAAATGGTTTTCTCGGCATGCTTAAAAAACTGAGAGATGATTGCATGATCAGGTTTAGGTGTGGGTGGGCGGCAGGTGAGCTTGCAGTAAGAAAAACCTGGAGTGGAGTTTAGGGTCTGAAGGTGCTGGGTTGATCTGGCTGGCTCGTGACACTTATGACCTACGGTGATTGCCAAGCATAATAAAGACTGGGGTTAATAAGTCTTTGCTCCATCTGCTCTGGTTGCTATCGTATTCTTGCATGTATGCTAATTGCATTTTTATTGGTTGACAACAACCATCATATTATCCTGTAGTACATTGCGCAAAAGCAAAAGTACTTTAGATTGGTTACAGCTCAATGAATGGATAAAGCATATACTCAAATTCTGTGACTGATCACGAGCCATAGCAAACATCAACTTTAAGCTTAGGGAACAAAATGAGAGTTTCTTGACAAAGATTATCAGTAAAGATTCAAACTATCTGCATCCTGGTTGTCTTTGAGTTCTGCTCTGTTTACACACGCAAACTGCTCAAGTAGTTTTAACACAGCAAACAGTTTATTATTAAACTTGATGTCCAAATGCTAACAAGCTAAATAATTGTGTAATCTGTTTTTTTTACATTCCAATAAAATTATTTTGGTAAATATATTAAAAAATTACATTAATGATAATTTGGGTCAGAATTTAAGAGTTTTTTTGTACCTGCGCAAGTAACAACAGCATCATCACCGTGGTTACAGTTGTGTGAACCAAATCCATTATGAGTGCACTGTGTGATGGTACTTTCACTTCCAGAACAGTGAACATCATCCATCCATATTGGGCCACTTCCCTGACCAAAGGTGGCACCTAGATTTGCCCTGACAGCAATACCACATCCAAGCTGTCTACACACCACCTGTGCATCATTAATCTCCCAGTCATCATCACACACTGTTCCCCACTGGTTATTATAATAGACTTCCACTCTACCAGAGCAGGAGTGACTGCCACCAGCGAGTCGTATGTTAGCGCCATCTAAGACAAACAGCAAAATGTATGTAAAAATTAGAAACATGAAAGAAATACAAAAAGGAGGTGTCGGAGGTACCTTTTAACAGTTGGTAGGTAAATTGTCAGTTTTTAGACAGTTCTTGACAACTGAAAGAATAGGTTATCTCCCCTTAGAACGCCTAAGCTGCTTTTTGCTCTCTCTCTCTCTCTCTCTATCTCTCTCTCTCTATCTCTCTCTCGCTCTCTCTTTGTGTGTGTATGCATATTTATATGTATATAGTTGTTGTTATATGCATAAGGGATGGCTTCTAAACCGCCCAGTCATTGTAGGAGTATGTGATGGCGAGGACATGGTTTGATGCCAGTATGTAAAGGATGCAAGGATCATGCATGTGTGTGGGAAAGAACTCACACCTCGTGCCTAATGATTGAATGTCTGTTTGCATGAGTTGGACCAGCATTTACTAAGGAATCAGAGTGAGAAAATCAGAGTGCAGTTGCACCACATATATGTTCTTTACTGAACTCAAAATAAACAAAAGAATACAATTTTGACTCACAGCTGTCACCAGTGTCCATTGTCCTTCCCTCAATTTGTCCTGTTACAGTCATATTTATTACAGAAGTGTTTACCAGATTCATCTCTTTTGTAACAGGTAGCCTGGTCGCTGTTAACAAGGTGAAAAATCAGAGCGATTTTGACAAATCTTGACAAAATGAGCAAAATGTTAGGTGCAGTAGGTCCTTTTAAAGGTAAATCTTTGTAAGTATATTTTAAAATTTCATAACTAATAAATAGTCAATCCATAAATTATAAATTCATAAATGTTTTGCATGTAATGTCAAAGAGTTGATCAAAGAACCATCAAGAATCCAAATTTTGGACAATTCAGCAGACTCTAGAAAAACATGTGGAAAAGTCCATCATATTTCTGATGAAATACTTTACATTCTTTTAAACTGGTCTCCACCCCAAACCCCCCCCCCACCCCCCGATGGTATGGCCGCTATTCAGGACTCAAACTGTCTTTTTTTAAAGCGCTGCATTCCATGGGTGGTACTGTTTTTATGGTTTTTAAAACACTGATGAGTGCTGGCTCTTCTGCTTGACTCTATTGCACAAAGATTATAAGCAAACACAAACTATCTGCATCCTGGTTGTCTTTGGGTTCTGCTCTGTCTACACACAAAGTGCTCAAGTAGTTTTAATAATCCAGCAAACACTATATTATCAAGGTACATGCACAAATGTCAAAAAGCTAAGTAATTGTGTTATATCTATGTATTGTTTTTACAATTCAATAAAATGTATTTGTTTAATATAAAAAGAATCACATTTATTACAAGGTCTTAATAAGAGTTTTTACCTGAGCAAGTAACACCAGCATCTTCAACATGGTAACAGTTGTGTGTTCCAAATCCATTATGAGAGCACTGTGTGATGGTGCTTTCAGTTCCAGAACAGTGAACATCATCCATCCATATTGGGCCACTTCCCTGACCAAAGGTGGCACTTTGATGAGCGCTGACAGCATCACCACATCCAAGCTGTCTACACACCACCTGTGCATCACTCATGTCCCAGTCATCATCACACACTGTTCCCCACTGGTTATTATAATAGACTTCCACTCTACCAGAGCAGGAGTTACTGCCACCAACGAGTCGTATGTTAGCGTCATCTAAGACAAACAGCAAAACGTATGTTGATATTAGTAACATGAAAGAAATACAATAAAAAAAGAAATTCCTAGCAAATTACGTGGTGTAGGAGGTACCATATGACAGTTGGTAGGTAAATTATAACATTTCTTAGACAGTTCTTGACAAGTCAGCATGAATTTGGCATAAGACCATAGGGATTTGACCCTACTGCACAAAGATTATCAACAAACACACAAACAATCTGCATCCTGGGTTCTGCTCTGCCAACACACACAAAGTGCTCAAGTAGTGTCAATAATTCAGCAAACACTGGATTCTCAAGCTACATGCACAAATATCAGAAAGCTAAGTCAATGTGCTATATCTATATATTGTTTTTAAAAAAATTCACTAAATTTATTTGTTTAATATAAAAACTATTTAAAAACATTTATTACAAGGTCATAATTTAATAGTTTCTGTACCTGAGCAAGTAACACCAGCATCTTCACCATGGTTACAGTTGTGTAATCCAAATCCCCTATAAGAGCACTGTTTGATGGTTCTTTCACTTCCGGAACACTGAACATCATCCATCCATATTGGGCCACTTCCCTGACCAAAGGCAGCACTTTGATTTGCACTGACAGCATTGCCACATCCAAGCTGTCTACACACCACCTGTGCATCACTCATGTCCCAGATATCATCACACACTGTTCCCCACTGGTTATTATAATAGACTTCCACTCTACCAGAGCAGGGGTTACTGCCACCAGCGAGTCATATGTTAACGCTATCTACGACAAACAGCAAAATGTATTATGATATTAGAAACATAACAGAAACACAAAATAAATAAATTCCTTTATTTCTCAAATTGTGTGGTGTAAAAGGTGTAAGACTTTGTAACAGTTGGAAGGTCATTTGTGATAGTTCAAGGATAAATACTAACTGCATCCTGGTTGTCTTTATGTTCTGCTCTGTCTACACACACAAATGCTCAAGTAGCTTTAATAATCCTGCAAACACTAGATCCTCAAGCTACATGCACAAATATAATAAAGCTAAGTAACTGTGCTATATTTATGTATTGTTTTTAAAATTCACTAAAATTAATTTGTTTAAAATAAAATAATTACATTTATTACAAGGTTATAATAAAAGTTTTCTGTACCTGAGCAAGTAACACCAGCATCTTCATCATGGTTACAGTTGTGTTTTCCAAATCCACTATGAGAGCACTGTGTGAAGGTGCTTTCACTTCCAGAACAGAAAATATTATCTATCCATATTGGGCCACTTCCCTGACCAAAGTGGGCACTTTGATGAGCTCTGACAGCAGTACCACATTCAAGCTGTCTACACACCACCAGTGCTTCATTAATGCCCCAGTCATCATCACACACTGTTCCCCATTGGTTATTATAATAGACTTCCACTCTACCAGAGCAGGGGTTACTGCCACCAGCGAGTCGTATGTTAGCGCCATCTAAGACAAACAACAAAATGTATGGTGATATTAGAAACATGAAAGAAATACAAAAAGGAGGTACCTTTTAACAGTTGGTAGATAAATTGTCAGTTCTTAGACAGTTCTTGACAACTCTAAGAATGGGTCATCTACCCTCAGAACACCTAAGCTGCTTTCTGCCTTTTCTCTCTATCTTTCTATAGGTGGCTATTTTGAAGAAACTAGAATATAAAACATGTTTCCAGTTATTTCACCTTTTTTGTTAAGTACATTATTCCACATGTGTTCATTTATAGTTTTGATGCCTTCAGTGAGAATCTACCAATGTAAATGGTCATGAAAATAAAGAAAACACATTGAATGAGTGAAGGTGTGTCAAACTTTTGGCATATATATATATATATATATATACAATGGAACCTCAGATTACGAGCATAATTCGCTCCGGAAGCGGGCTCGTATTTCAAAACACTTGTAAATCAAAGCACATTTTCCCATAAGAAATAATTGAAATTAAAATGATTTGTTCCACAGCCCAAAAAATAATTAACACAAAATATAAATTAAAAATAAAACAAATTAACCTGCATGTTACCTTAAAAAAAGTAAAAATAAATCCCGACCAATAAGTGTTTCCATTTATGCGCACAGGCGCTGTGTGTGTGTTTTTCTCTCTCCTGCACTGCTGAGTGTGTGTTATGTGTTTGCGCGCGTGTAATTTGACACCGTGTCGGTTGTGTGTGAGTGAAGCACCCCCTCTCTGTTTCACACACACACAAACACATAAAAGGCGAGAGAGAGAGAGAGAGAGAGAGAGAGAGAGTGAACTGGCACGGTGTCAAATTACGCGCACGCACACACACATAACACACACACTCAAAAACTGACACACCCTAACGACGAGAGCAAGTGTGTGTGCGAACCTGCGTGATGTCAAATTACGCGCGCGCACACACACATAATACACACACTCTGCAGTGCAAGAGAAAGAAAAACACACACACATAACACACACACTCAAACACCGACACACAGTAAAGGCGCGAGAGAAAGAGCGTGTGTGTGTGTATGAACCGGCGGTGTCAAATTATGCGCGCACACACAAACACACACACACTGCAGTGCAAAAGAAAGAAAAACACACACAAACACACACACACACACACGGATTAATTATACCAGTAAGATAGGGGACTGATTATACGCGTAAAAAAACAGGGCAGGGGTAGCTCAGTATGGCGTTATATTCCTGCCACAATTCTGAGCGCGTGGTTTGACATTTTGAGAGCAGACAAAGCACTCTATGCGCGTGCAATGTCTCCACTGCGCGCTCAACAGCTCGATTCTGCGCGTGCAATGTCTCCCCTGCTCGCTCAACATATTCTCCGCGCACGCGCGACTTATCGATTCTGTGTGCGCTCGACTTTGCCTGCACGCGCGTGCAACATTTATTTTCTGTGCGCGCTCGACTCTGCCTGTACGCTCGCTCAACTTTGTCCAGTGTTACAAAACTGCCACAAAACCAGCCAATCACAGACTTCCACACACTACTTCTGATTGGCTGTTCCTCCTCTATCAGCTGGCAATATCGACCGCATAACGCATACTATAATTTGTATAGTGCTTTTAAAATGGCCATTGTCTCAAAGCAGCCTTACAAAATCAAAATAAAATGATAAGAAATTTAAATTATATATAATTATATAAAAATAAATTATATAAGGGAAGCAATGTAAATAAAGTTTTTATTCATAAATATTATAAACAAATATTATAGTATTTATTTTTTATTTAATGAAGTATTAGTATATACCAGTTTCGTTTGCCCATTGTGTGTTTTTATTTACGTACCTAATTACGTTACCATATAGCTCATTGTTAGACTACATCGACTAAAATTCAAATCGGATAACTTTACTTATAAACCTTTATTTACAACGCTTCCGTTAAGCGGTCGATAGTAGTGCCACTTGATTGGAGGAGAAACATCCGATCAGAAGTAGTGTGTGGATGTCTGTGATTGGCTGGTTTTGTGGCAGTTTTGTAACACTGGACAAAGTTGGGCGAGCGTACAGGCAGAGTCGAGCGCGCACAGAAAATAAATGTTGCACGCGCGTGCAGGCAGAGTCGAGCGCGCACAGAATCGAGAAGTCGCGCGTGCGCGGAAAATATGTTGAGCGAGCAGGGGAGACATTGCACGCGCAGAATCGAGCTGTTGAGCGCGCAGTGGAGACATTGCACGCGCATAGAGTGCATTGTCTGCTCTCAAAATGTCAAACCACGCGCTCAGAATTGTGGCAGGAATATAACGCCATAGCTCAGTGGTTAAGCCATTGCACTACGGTTCGGAAGATCCCAGGTTTAAACCCCACAACCACCAAGTTGCCACTGTTGGGCCCTTGAGCTCGGCCCTTAACCCTCAACTGCTCAGATGTGTAATGAAATAAAAATTTAAGTCTCTAAGAGCGTATGCCAAATGCCTAAATGTAAATGTAAGAGACGAGCACTAAGACCCAGCAGGGGAGATGAATACCCGCAGCGCAAGAGAGAGAAAAACTGTTGGCTTAGTTGTGATGACGCAACGCTCTGTGTCAAAACAAGAAGCGCATGCGTTATTCATGATACTTGGAGCTCGGAAACCACGACAACGCTCGTTTTTTAAGTCAAAATTTATTAAAAATCATTGCTCGTCTTCCGGAACACTCGTAAACTGTGTTACTCGTAACCCGAGGTTTCACTATATATATATATATATATATATATATATATATATATATATATATATATATATATATATATGCTGCTCAATAAAATAAAGGAGACACTTAGTCCTGGTTTGATTTGAACCTTACATAAACATATGAGGGGCGTTTAAGTCAAACCAGGACTAAGTGTTTCCTTTATTTCATTGAGCAGTAAATATATAGTGAAACGTCGGATTACAGCATAATTCGTTCCGAAAGTGGGCTCATATTTCAAAACACTCATAATTCAAAGCAAATTTTCCCATAAGAAATAATGGAAACGCAAATTATTCATTCTACATTTATTCATTCTGTGTCTGTGTGTGTGTGAAAGTAAGAGTCTCCTACTTTCACACACACACAGACACACATATATTAACGGAAAGACTGTTTTGTCTGAAAAATTTGCAAGGAACATCGCTAATGACACTTGTGTGAGCGGATACTTACAGAATCACTGTAACTGTAAATTGTTTGTAAAGTAAAACAAACAATTGAACCTGCACTTTACCTTTGAAAAAAATCGCGACAGAGCAGTGTTTCTGTTTAGGGCGGTGAGAGAGAGAGTGTGTGTGTGTGTGTTTGTGTGTGAAGCAGAGAGGGGGTGTGGGGAGCGAGAGAGAGAGAGGTTTGATTCCCGTCTCTGTATGCATGGAGTTTGCATGTTCTCCCCATGCTTGGTGGGTTTCCTCCGGGTACTCCGGTTTCCTCCCAAAGTCCAAAGACATCTAGGTTAGGTTGATTCCCAAATTGCCTATAGTGTGTGAATGAGTGTGTGATGGTATGTGTGTGCGCCCTGCGATGGATTGGCCCCTGTGCAGGGTGTATCCTTCCTTGTGCCCTAAGCCTCCTGGGATAGGCTCCAGGTCCCCACGACCCTAAATACAGGATTAAGCGGTAATGACAATGAGTGAGTGAGTGAGTGACCACATGACGCTCAGCATCAAAACAAGAAGCACATCATACTCGGTACTCGTAAACCAAGACTTGTTAATTTTTCAAGTAAAACTGTATTAAAAATCTTTGCTCGTCGCATAACTCGCAATCCGATGTTTCACTATATATATATGATGGGTTAATGCCGGTATGTGAAGGATGTAAGGATCATGCAGGTGGGAAAAAACTCACACCTCATGAAAATGTGCCTAATTATTGAATGTCTGTTTGCATGAGCTGGAATCAGAGTGAGAAAAGGGAGAATACCACTTGCAGCTGAACCTGTAATGTTCTTTACTAAACTAAAAATAAACAAAAAAATACAATTTTGACTCACTGTTTGGCATCGCTGTTGTCACAGGTATCCAGGGTGCTGTTAACAGGTGAAAAATTATGGGATTTTTTTTTTTTTTTTTTTTTTTACAAATGTTGACAATTCAAAGCAAAATGTTAGGTGCAGTAGGTACTTTGTGACAGTTATAAGGTAACTTTGTAAGTACAATTTAATATTTTATAGCTAATAAGTAGTCCATTCATAAATGATGTTCAAAGTTTACATGTTTAGCTCTGTCTGATCATTTTTTAGACTCTCTTTCAAAATAGAGCTTTCTACATTTGGGTGGAGGGTGAGGGGTGTTGTTGAGTGCACACCCCACGGTTTGTATACCTGCTCATATGGTAACCGGAAATAACTTTAAATTGGTAAAATATATTATATGTTGTTTTTATAGATAAAATTACATTTTGTTCACATTATTTGCAAATTGACATGTTAGAAGTAAATCCCTGTGAAATGACATAATCACTATCCCTGAAGACTTTGCTCCCTCCCCTATGGGTGGTATTGTATTTATGGTTTTTAAGACATTGATGAGTGCTGGCTCTTCTGCTTGACTCTACTACACAAAGATTATCAGCAATACACACAAACTATCTGCATCCTAGTTGTCTTTGAATTCTGCTCTGTCTACACACAAAGTGCTCAAGTAGTTTTAATAATTCAAACTAATAGTTAAACTACATGCACAAATGTCAAAAAGCTAAGTAACTGTGCTACTGTATATCTATGTATTGTTTTTACAATTCAATAAAATGGTTTTGTTCAATATAAAAATAATTAATTTTTTTACAAGGTCATAATTAAAGAATTTTTGTACCTGAGCAAGTAACAGCAGCAGCATCTTCATCATATTTACAGTTGTGTGAACCAAAACCATTATGAGAGCACTGTGTGATGGTACTTTCATTTCCAGAACAATGTACCTCATCCATCCAGACTGGGCCACTTCTTTTACCAAAGATGGCACTGGGAAGATTGCTGGCATATTCACCACATCCAAGCTGTCTACACACCACCTGTGCATTATTTTTGTCCCAGTGATTATCACAGACTGCTCCCCACTGGTTATTATAATAGATTTCCACTCTACCAGAGCAGGAGTTACTGCCACCAACGAGTCTTATTTTAACACCATCTAAGACAAACAGCGAAATGTATGTAGATTTAAGAAACATGACAGAAATACAAAAAGGAGGAAGTACCTTTTAACAGTTCATAGGTAAATTGTCAGTTCTTAGACAGTTAATGACAACTGTAAGAATAGATCATCTATATACAGTCGTGGCCAAAAGTTTTGAGAATGACAAAATATTAGTTTTCACAAAGTTTGCTGCTAAACTGCTTTTCGATTTCAGTTTCAGTTGTTTCTGTGATGTACTGAAATATAATTACAAGCCCTTCATATGTTTCAAAGGCTTTTATCGACAATTACATGACATTTTTGCAAAGAGTTAGTATTTTCAGTGTTGGCCCTTCTTTTTCAGGACCTCTGCAATTCGACTGGGCATGCTCTCAATCAACTTCTGGGCCAAATCCTGACTGATAGCAACCCATTCTTTCATAATCACTTCTTGGAGTTTGTCAGAATAAGTGAGTTTTTGTTTGTCCACCCGCCTCTTGAGGATTGGCCACAAGTTCTCAATGGGATTAAGATCCGGGGAGTTTCCAGGCCATAGACCCAAAATTTAAACGATTTGGTCCCCGAGCCACTTATTTATCACTTTTGCCTTATGGCACGGTGCTCCATCGTGCTGGAAAATGCATTGTTCTTTACCAAACTGTTGTTGGATTGTTGGAAGAAGTTGCTGTTGAAGGGTGTTTTGGTACCATTCTTTATTCATGGCTGTGTTTTGGGGCAAAATTGTGAGTGAGCCCACTTCCTTGGATGAGAAGCAACCCCACACATGAATGGTCTCAGGATGCTTTACTGTTGGCATGACACAGGACTGATGGTAGCGCTCACCTTTTCTTCTCGAACAAGCCTTTTTCCAGATGCCTCAAACAATCGGAAAGAGGCTTCATTGGAGAATATGACTTTGCCCCAGTCCTCAGCAGTCCATTCACTATACTTTTTGTAGAAGATCAATCTGTCCCTGATGTTTATTTTGGAGAGAAGTGGCTTCTTTGCTGCCCTTCTTGACACCAGGCCATCTTCCAAAAGTCTTTGCCTCACTGTGCATGCAGATGCGCTCACACCTGCCTGCTGCCATTCCTGAGCAAGCTCTGCGTTGGTGGCACTCCGATCCCGCAGCTGAATCCTCTTTAGGAGACGATCCTGGCGCTTGCTAGACTTTCTTGGATGCCCTGAAGCCTTCTTAACAAGAATTGAACCTCTTTCCTTGAAGTTCTTGATGATCCTATAAATTGATTTAGGTCCAATCTTAATAGCCACAATATCCTTGCCTGTGAAGCCATTTTGATGGCTGCATGCGTTTCTTTGCAGGTCACCATGATTAACAATGGAAGAACAATAATTTCAATCATCACCCTCCTTTTAACATGTCAAGTCATGCCATTCTAACCCAATCAGCCTGACATAATGATCTCCAGCCTTGTGCTCATCAACATAACCTGAGTTAACAAGACGATTACTGAAATGATCTCAGCAGGTCCTTTAATGACAGCAATGATATGCAGTGGAAAGGTTTTTTTGGGATTAAGTTAATTTTCATGGCAAAGAAGGACTATGGAATTCATCTGATCACTTTTCATAACATTCTGGAGTATATGCAAATTGCTATTATAAAAAACTTAAGCAGCAACTTTTCCAATTTCCAATATTTATTTAATTCTCAAAACTTTTGGCCATGACTGTACACTACTCACAATATATTAGGGATATTGTGAGAGAGTGGATGTCATACATACAGTGTTTGTTTCACTCCACATTTTTGGGATAGGGAGGCAATTGTATTGGGGTGATAGACACACCTCATTTTGTGTTTTCCATTTAATGGTCTCATTGTGTACAGGTGTGACTTATATTGGGGCTAATCCCAAAAGACAACCTTTTTCAAAGTGGCATCAATTTCAACATTCTGTGGGTATTAAAAGCTGGTATTGTCAGTAAGTCATTTCAAGTTCATCATTTAAACAGCCATGAACACAACGTCACTTAACGGACGAGCAGCGCCACCTGGCCTTCAGGTTGGTGGCAGGCAGTCACATGTTGCTCGTGACCTTAGTGTGTCTCAAAGTGTCATTAGCAGACTTGCATCAAGACACATATCTACCTAAGGACCTATGCACTTAGACATCGTTATGCAACTGCCACACAGCTGCAGGCCCCTTTACGAGATGCGAGGGGTATGAGGGTTTCCAGACAAAAACCATTCACAACCGACTCCACCGCTTTGGCTTGAATGCCGGACGACCGTTGCAGGTGACTCCAAGATACCGCCGTGAACATTTGCAGTTGGCACAAGACCATGTGTCCTGGACAATGGAGCAGTGGTCTACCGTCCTGTTCACTGATAAGTATCGGGTCACCTTGCTGGAGAAGGCGAGATGAGCGATACACTGAGGTCAATATGGTCCCCAGGGTTTGCTTTGGTGGAGGAGGTGTAACAGTCTGAGCAGGCCTCACGAGTCAGCGCAAAACAGATTTGGTTATTGTACATGGCTCAATCACTGCATGTTCTTACCTCAGAGACAACTCATCATCATCCCCCGATTCCTGCATTCATTGTCAATTTTTTTTTTATTTAGGGCTATCCCTGTTATTGTCTAAATGTTTGGGGTAATAAATATTTAACTAATGGGAATGGTGTTTCTTTTGACACATTCTTAGTAATATCAAATGAAACTTTTACTTCTTTTATTTAAATTCAGGCCAAATAGGAAAAGCACTCATGTAAATAACAATATCCCTAACTTATTGTGAGCAGTGTATATATATATATATATATATATATATATATATATATATATATATATATATATATATATATATATATAGGCAGTTGCTTTATTGCATTTAGGGGTGTGGTCCTGGTCAAGACAATCTCCTGAACTCCAAACTGAATGTCAGAATAAGAAAGAAAGGTAATTTTGAGCGTGGCATGGTTGTTGGTGCCAGACGAGCCGGACTGAGTATTTCACAATCTGCTCAGTTACTGAGATTTTCATGCACAACCTAGGGTTTACAAAGAATGGTGTGAAAAGGGAAAAACATCCAGTATGCGGCAGTCCTATGAGCGAAAATGCCTCATTGATACTAGAGGTCCGAGAAGAATGGGCCGACTGATTCAAGCTGATAGAAGAGCAACTTTGACTGAAATAACCGCTCGTTACAACCGAGGTATGAAGCAAAGCATTTGTGAAGCCACAACATGCACAACCTTGAAGCGGATGGGCTACAACAGCAGAAGACCCCACCGGGTACCACTCATCTTCACTACAAACAGGAAAAAGACTTGAGACATTTAACTTCAGTCAGAATTTGGCATAAACAGAATGAGAACATGGATCCATCATGCCTTGTTACCACTGTGCAGGCTGCTGCTGGTGGTGTAATGGTGTGGGGGATGTTTTCTTGGCAGACTTTAGGCCCCCCCTACCTGAGCATTGTTTCTGACCATGTCCATCCCTTTATGATCACCATGTACCCATCCTCTGATGGCTACTTCCAGCAGGATAATGCACCATGTCACAAAGCTCAAATCATTTTAAATTGTTTTCTTGAACATGACAATGAGTTCACTGTACTAAAATGGCCCCCACAGTCACCAGATCTCAACCCAATAGAGCACTGGGATGTGGTGGAACGGGAGCTTCGTGCCCTGGATGTGCATCCCACAAATCTCCATCAACTGCAAGATGCTATCCTATCAATATGGGCCAACATTTCTAAAGAATGCTTTCAGCACCTTGTTGAACTAATGCCACGTAGAATTAAGGGAGTTCTGAAGGCGAAAGGGGGTCAAACACCGTATTAGTATGGCGTTCCTAATAATCCTTTAGGTGAGTATATATGGGAGTATATATATATGGAGTTGTATGCATAAGGGATGGCTCATCATGGTGAGGGTCATGAAGGTGGGAAATAACTCACACCTGTTGAAAATGTGTCTAATTATTGAATGTCTGTTTGCATGAGCTGGAGCACCATTTACTGAGGAATCAGAGTGAGAAAAGGGACAATACAACTAGCAGCTGCACCACATACATGTTCTTTACTAAACTCAAAATAAACAAAAGAATACAATTTTGACTCACAACTATCACCAGTGTCCATTGTCCTTCCGTCAATTTGTCCTGTTACAATCACATTTTTTACAGAAGAGTTTGGCAGGTTTGTCGCTGTTGTCACAGATATCCAGGTCGCTGTTAACAAGGTGAAAAATTATAGGATTTATTGACAAATCTTTACAATTCATAGTAAAATGTTTACTACTGTAAACATTAAGTTAAGTTTAGTACTATAGGTAGTTTATGAGTAAATCTTTGTACTGTACATTGTACAAGAGTTGAAAATCAAAGAACCATCAAGAAACCAAGTTTGTTACAATTTAGCTGACACTAGAAACAAAATGTGGACAACTCTCTGTCAGAGGGCAGTGATTCTGTTAGCATGTGTGTGTGTATGTGTGTATGCGTGTGTGTGTTTGCCATCCTCCCCTTCTTCTTTTGTCTTACAGTCACGATTCTCCGCGTATGTGACAAATAAAATTTTTGATTTGATTTAACATTTGTTTAAGAAATTAGGAGGCATTTATCAAGGATAAATAACTAGGTAAAGCATTACGCTCATACCCTTGGAGGGCACTTTGTGCCAATGGACTTCCTGTTTCATGTTTGAACTTTATTTTAGAGCTTGCACTGCATCAAAGTCATGTCAATTGTTTTCACCTACAACTACAGTACTCAACTACTGTAGTTGTAGGTGAAAACAATTGACATGACTTTGATGCAGTGCAAGCTCTAAAATCCTTGATCCTCCTTGATTAGTGTCATTATTTAAGCTCCCTTGGTTAGTGAGTCTGTGTCTTATACTGTATGTTAAGTTCTCTGTTTTGTTTCTCCTGGCTCATGATAAAACATGTGCCCTTCAAAATGCAGTCTAAAGGTGTTCTATGTAATGTGGTGACACACTGGTAGGGTGTCCATTGCAGGACACCACAAACAAAGCTGCTGCTTATTAAACGTCATTGCCTGAAGTTTGTGAAATAGGACATTGACACTCCATAGTGGTACTGGCAAAATATTTTCTGCACTAGTGAAACTAAGATTGAACTATTTGAAAAGAACACACAGCATTACATCTGATGTAAAAAAGGCACTGCATATCATCATGAGAACATCATCCCAACCATAAAGTGTGAAGGAGAAAATATCATGATTTGGGTCTGCATCAAGGTCTGGGCAGCTTGCAGTCATTAAGGGGAAGCAAAATCCTTAGCATTACCAATGTGAACAATGTTAGGGATTTGCATGTTCAAAAAGAGCGGAGAACAAAGCAGCTGAGTGGAGGAAGCAGAGAGCATGTGTCTCATTACTTTTGACACTGAATGTCATGGAATTAACTCAACAGTTGTGATCTAAAGAAACTGAGGATGCAAAATTGTGGAGGGATTTTTGATATCTTAAACGGGTCAGCCATGACGATGCCTTAAACTTATAGGCCTACCGAAGTGGTTAATAACTTTTTGTGTGGCATTATATTGAGTGACATTATATTGAGTGAGACGTTCAGTGACATCACATTGAGTAACATCATACACTGTAAAAAATGAACCATGAGGTAAAAATATTTAAAATTAATTGGAGGTTGTTGAGCAATTTTTCATCTGTTTGGGTGGGCAATGCCCCTCCTGTCTGCAAGCAACCTACACATATGAACGTTAACATATATTTTTACTAGTCAATTAAACTTCATCAGAACAGTATACATATAATAACATTTATTAAAAAGTCATAATATGAGATTTCTGTACCTGAGCAAGTAACACCAGCATCTTCACCATGGTTACAGTTGTGTTTTCCAAATCCATTATGAGAGCACTGTGTGATGATGCTTTCACTTCCGGAACACTGAACATTATCTATCCATATTGGGCCACTTCCCCGACCAAAGGCAGCATTTTTATGAGCGCTGACAGCATCACCACATCCAAGCTGTCTACACACCACCTGTGTCTCATTAATGCTCCAGTCATCATCACACACTGTTCCCCACTTGTTATTATAATAGATTTCCACTCTACCGGAGCAGGAGTCACTGCCACCAACAAGTCGTATGCCAGCTAAGAAAAAAGCAAAAAACAATATTAATTATAATGATGGTGAATCTCATCAGGGATAATTTTATCATTTTGATTTATACACATTCACATTTCATGTAAACTTAAATAATTCATTTGATTGTATAAAGCTGCTTGGCGACAATGTCAATGTTAAAAGTGCTATACAAATAAAAATGAATTGAATTGAACACCCCCCCCCCCCTCTCTCTCACTTACACAACACACACACACTAAACAAATATTTAGGGCCATACTGAAATTTTTTTGTATCAATTATTTTTATATGAATATTTTGGGTTGTGGAACGAATCAGCTGAGTTTTCATTATCTCTTAAGGGAAAATTTGCTTATATACTGTATACGAGTGTTTTGACAGGCATGCTTCCGGAACAAATTATGCTCGCAATCCAAGGTTACACTGTGTTTGATTGAAAAGTATCTAGTAATAGTAACTTAATACATTTATAAGTGACACTACACAACACTACAGAAAAATAAACATTTCAGACAATAAGCAGAAAGGCTGTGCAGATTTTAGAGACACTGCGATGCTGAACAGGGATTGGAATAGAGAGAGACACTAATACAGGTTACCATAACAATGAACATTATTACAACTGCAACAGCTGGGATACAGAAAGAAAAAAAATGTTGTAATAATGGTGTTAATGTTTATAACATGTTAATAAATCCTGTTACGTTCCACATGTGTTTGTGTGTATTCTGTTGGTTTTTTCATCCCTCTCGCTCTTTTGCCTTTTGTGTTTTCTCACTCCGTTTCTAGAGTCTGAGTTTATTGGCTGACTGGGCTGTCCATCATCAATATGACGTCATGATGCTCTGCCAATCCTCTGATGCGCCGAATGTATTTGAGGCCTCGAGGTCAGTGTGTGTGTGTGTGTGTGTGTGTGTGTGTGCGCTCCTTACCAGCGTACCTTGTGCTTCAATATGTTTAACAAAACTCCTTCAACTTTAGTAATCTCCAGATGCTTATTGTAATTTCGAACATAAGAAATTATGCTTTGCTCTGTGCGATTCAAACATATCCATCAATTTGTTTTGGTTTATTGACTTGTATCGAATTATGTGTGTGTGTTTACACTGAACATGTTGAAGTTTTAGTTCTGCCTACTATGTGTCAAGTTTAACTTTTCAAGAAGCATGTAGCGCTTTGATTTATTCAGTTATTTAATTAGTATTAGAACAACTTATTGTTAGATTAGGTTGAGTGTTACGCCACCCTTGTACTTTTTGTTTCTTTACTTTAAAGGAGTTTAGTTAGGGCGCCGTATGCACTGAAGGATTCGTTTTATTTTCAGATTTCTTTTCTGTAAGTTAGTGGGGGTTTAGGGGTTAGTTATAAGGATTGTTTGTGTTGTTTATTTCTTTGTTTTGGGTAACACTTTTGCTTTTTTTCTGTAATTATACAAATTTCACAATGTGAGGAAAAGTCTTTTGAAATGCACTCCAGTTTAATTCGTCATCCTTGGTCTGTCTCACAACATGTCACATTTGTCCCACCAAAATGTTACGGTTTTCATCCTATTTAATATCAGGCACGTAACAAACCCACATTTTTTTTCAAGTGATGACACAGTGATTCCCAGCCCCAATTTGTGTACAAAAATATTTTAATTGAATTAGAAGTTGTTGCGAAATATTTCATCTGTTTGGATGGGCAATGCCCCTCCTGTCTGCAAGAAACCTACACATAAAGTATGCAGTACACCTTTATATATATATATATATATATATATATATATATATATATATATATATATATATATATATATATACAGTACAGTATACATATAATCACATTTATTAAAAAGTCATAATATATGTTTTCTGTACCTGAGCAAGTAACACCAGCATCTTTACCATGTTTACATTCTTGTGATCCAAATTGGTTATAAGTGCACTGTGTGATGCTGCTTTCACTTCCGGAACACTGAACATCCTCCATCCATATTGGGCCACTTCTCCGACCAAAGGTGGCATTTTGATGAGCGCTGACAGCATCACTACATCTAAGCTGTCTGCACACCACCTGTGCCTCATTAATGCTCCAGTCATTATCACACACTGTTCCCCACTGGTTATTATAATAGACTTCCACTCTACCAGAGCAGGAGTTACTGCCACCAACGAGTCGTATGTTAGCGCCATCTAAGACAAACAGCAAAATGCAATATTAATTAATGATAGTGAATCTTGTTAGTTTTTTCCATACACCTGAACTGATTTAATTTGATTTTTGTCAGCACTTTGTTACTCGGAAATTTATTTTACATAATAAATAATAAACTCACACACACACATACAAACATTTGCATAGGCATATGCACACACGCACAAACACACTCATACATCACACACACACTAAGCAAATATTTAGGGCCCAAACTGACATCAGCCCCATATAGTGAGTGATGTGTGCAGGTTGTGTGGTGAACCCAGGCGGCGATGGCCTTATGTAGGTCTTAAGACGCTCAAATAACACACACTGAAAAAAATTACTTTTTGGTGTGGTAAAATATATTAAATTAACCATCATAATTTTTACATTGTAAAAATAAATTTCAAGGAGAACTAGAATTTTCTAATTAAAAGTTTAAATACCTACACATTTAATTCATGTAATAAATTAACTAAGTGGAAAGAGTTAAATATTATTATGTTTTTACTTGTAACATTTACATGTTTTATAGTGACTGCACATAAATCTAATAATATTAAGTAAATTTTACTTTTTAAGTTCATCACGGAGGTACTACGCGGCGTGGCTGGAGCTGGAGTTTGTCGTGTTCGAGGTAAGTTTACCTTTCTGTTTTGGATGTGATTCTCACTTTCATAACCCCCAATTAATGTTCATCTTAATCTCAGGACGTACAATTAGCAATATTTCAGTTTTTAATAGTGTGGAGATTCACAAAGCACCGTTTTTTTGTGTAAAAACCTGAACCCACGGAGCCCCCCAGGAGTCCTGTGGTAAAAAATAAAAATAAAAAAATAATAATAATAACGAACCGAGCGCGTGGATTAATAAACCGAGATGCGTGTTTCTTACCCCCACCCCTCGTGAAAACGGCGTGTTCAGAGAAAGGCTCGCCAGTGAGATGTCCTTTCTGAACAAACTGAGTCAGGTGTGTTAAAGCATTAAATGGTAAAAGAGCACTAGCAATAAACGTTTTTTGAATCCGAATTTTATTAATAAGTTACAAGTTTCAACTATAAAGAATCTGTACATATGTTCATACAGTATTGACAGAAGCTCTAATTTGTCCAAATCGCATTGCAGACAAGAAAAAGAAGTAGAGTCATCCTGTGATCTTGCATGCTTAATCTTTCCACATATGATTGCTTCTCACTTTTTCCTTAATCCCTGACTATTCTATCTTGTAATTTTCTACCCAAACGCTGGGTTGCCGCTGTTGGGTCATTTTTCTGGGTTATTTACATAGAGTTGGGTAGTTTTTGTGTAACCCAGCTGCTGGGTTGAAGTTTGATTGGCTCCTCCCCCAAAGTTCACCGGTGGATTCAGCGGCTGTCAGTCAGAGCTTCGTGTCGCTCTTGAGCTCCCACACCGCTGATGACGGTTCATTTAAGGGGAAATGACGTTAAATACAAGGTCTGTATACACATGTTCACTCACCTAAGTCACATATGACTGAAATATTATTACTATATATAACATTTATTACTGTTACCGTGTTAAGGTTACACTCAAACTTTCAGGCTGGTCTGAGGTAAGATAATTTAGCTGACAATAGCTGCTATAGTTAGCCAAAGAACCCCACCTGTGTGTGAAAGAAACGGATAAGATGTCTGAGCTTTTTAGCTTTCTCTGTAGAATGTTTGCAGGGTGACGAAACTGTAACTGTAGTATTAGCATGACGCTAGCATTTAGTTAGGTTGCTAACGTTAGCAACCACATTAACATTAGAACTTTATTAATCTCACTGCTTGAGACAATAAAATGCTGAGGTGTTACAAAACACTGACCCTCTCACAAATATACACACCTGCTAACCCTCCCGTTTTTCACTAGTTAGTAATTTACTCCGCGGTCAAAATTCGTCCGCGTTTCTCCCGAGTTATAACAATATTTTACACCTTTTTCCCTTTGGCAAGTAGTATGCAAATATGAGTGCTGCATGTAAGATAACCAGGTAGCCCTCTTTAACCAAAGTTGCTTGTGACTCAGGCTAAATTAACTATCAGTCAGCTGTACAGATAACTACTAGATGGAAGTATTAATATTTGGGTGATTGTAATGTGCCAGTATGACCCCAGCTATGACAATGCATTTCCTCGGTAATTAGCTTGAAATCAACGCAGACTACAAGACCAACTAGTCTGATAAAGCTCATATATATATATATGAGCTTTATCCCAAAAGCCATGCTTATTTTGCTTATTTTATTTTTGGTAGTAGCTGTCTCCATGTTTTTTTGTTTCAGGTTACCTATACCCTAGCTTTGTCATTTTTTTATTTAGTATAAATCCTATTACACATTAAATTGATAGTCTTATTCAGTTTAATCTTTGTTATTCAAAAAATTTTTTACTTTCTTTTATTTCTTTCTAAGGTTGGCATCAACATGGTGTAATATTTCCAGCAGGCTGAAGGGTCAAGGCCGTACCCCTACTGTACATCCTGACGTTGGGAGATGATGACCAGCGCTGCTCTCAGGCATTCGTCATTCTGGTGGGACAGGCTCTGGAGCAATGCACACTACTTGGGGCGGTTGATGTATGCTTCAAGGCATTTTATATTTTTGACATTAACTATTTAAAGTAGTGTGCACCTGTATAGGACTTTTTGTAATGTTGCTATGAAATAGCAAGGCCTACTTGAAAAGTCATAGACAGTGTTTGTATGTTAAAAGGGAACCAGGGCTGGATAGTTTTGTTCTGCAGAAAAGATATCTAATGTCACAAAGAGATCCTGCTCTGTAGAAGCTGCCTCAGCCTATTTGTGTTATTACTCTATTCTGCCCTTGTGAGTAATAGTATAGTAATGATGTCGCTGTTGATTATCTGTTCTTGTGCTTTTAAAAAATAAACGTTTTTTCTATGAACATTTAATAGGATGTTGTTTATTGCATATATGTATGGTTTGCAAAACTTTTAAGTTTTTTTTTTTTTTGAATAAACCAGTATATCAAAGTAATTTAACTGTTTAATAGACGTGGGAATTTTTTTTTTTTTTTTTTTTACAGAATTAACTCAACATTCCAGTTAAAATGAACCAACATCTGGGTAGAACATTTAACCAATTTATGTGGTAGAATTAACCCAGCATTATAGTTAAATATGACCCAGCATTTGGGGTGAATATTTAACCCATTTTGCTGGGTTAAAAAAATAACCCATTTTGCTGGGTTAAATTAACCCAGCATGTAGTTAGTCCAATAGTTACCCAGCAGCTGGGTTAAAAACAATTCAGATTGGGTTGTTTTTAACCCAGCCTTTTTTAGGGTGTAGTAGCACTGCTTGGCATGCTTGATGCGTTTCTCTTTTGTAATTTGCTTTGGATAAAGGCAAACTTACAAAAGATGAAGAAATGACTAAATGTAGTTGTACGAATAAAAGATTATGTACTGATACAATGTAAATATTTTCACAGAAACAAAGCGTAGAGATGAGACATGAATCTGTTATCTGCAGTCTCATTCTCTACCTTGGGGAGAAGGAAGAGGATCTCTTTGATGATTGCCTGGTAAAGCATTGTTTTCTTATTAATTATACAATTATGATTATGATATACTGTGATGACCATCTACAGTATATCTAACTCAAACCGTAGAGCATGGTGCTACCAAGGTCATGGGTTTGATTCCCAGGAAAAGCAAGTAATTGTAAATCACAAGTTATAAATAAAAACTTGTACCTTGAATATAGTGTTTGTTGCATTGGACAGAAGCTTATACCAAATGCAAATGAATAAATAAATCTGAGTAATTATTGAAAGAATTTTCATGTTTTGACTAACCCTTTAAATACAAACTCAGCATTCATCATAGGATTTCCTGACACTGTAAAGGTGAAGTGTAATCTATATGGAGTGTAGCCATCTCATGCCATGTTTTACAATGTTTTATTGATGCAAAATTATTGGTAAAGCAATTTAACCCAATTTTAACAATCTGAAGTATATGAAGTGATGGTATTTTTTATTATCAATTATTTTTATTATTATTTTTTCTCTGTGATAATGAAGTCAGCACAGGTGATTTAAGCAATTCAGATTTTTTTGTTTCTCAAAATAATTCTTTATTTATTTTTATGCAGGAGGAGAGATGAAGTGATGCCAGTTTGCATATTCTTAAAATCCTTGTTGTCCGTGCTGTCGAAGGGGAAGAACCGGTTGGTGTATCCATAATCCTTGAAGAAAAGGAAATTTTGCAAGAATGTGGCAATACTGCAAAGGCATGTTCACTGCTTATGGGAATAATTTATACCCTTAACCGTGCACACCCCTGAGCACTGCGCTACACATTTGAGCTATTTCAGAAAGTTCTTTTAGAACTTGATGGGATTAAGCTATCACCAAATGTGCAAGCTTTAAAGATGAAGTTATCTTAAAACATTTGATATGGCATGACTACAAGTCTTTACATGTTCAGTGTTTACATGTTTAGCTTAAAATGTTTTAATGCGTTACGGTTTCAATGGCATACTTTTAAGTGCACTAGTCCAGAGTGCTGATTTGAATGTTGCAACTTCACTGCTTCAGAGGGCTATTAAGTTTTAAAGTTTATTCTACAGTTTGTTTACTGTATTTTCTGCTGTATTTTATTTCTAAACGAATGCTGTATTTTATTTATTTATTTATTTATTATTATTATTTTACACAATTTTGTTTAAATCAAGTATTTCTGGCCCTGGTGCGTGCAGTTGTTCCCACGGATGCAAAATTTAGATAAATGCACTTTTATTAAAAAGACAACCTGTATCCAGACTGTGAATGTCAAAAATATTTGGTAATGTTGGTAAATAAACTGTTTAATTATATTTTAGTTGTGTGATTTATGAAAGATATAGATGAAATTATTACTTACATTTCTTTCCAAAACATAAATTAGCAATGTTTACATTATTATAGGGAGTAATATAAATTGATAAAACCAAGTAAGGGAAAATCTCACAAAACAAAATGATAGTAAGATTTACTTAATAATTTTATAAAACCAAGGTTCCTGCTAATACAACAATAAATTAACTTTACTTGATTATTTTAAATAAATCTAACTTGTGCATTAAATATAATTATCTAACTTTTACTTGATTTCTTTGATAGTTAATTTAATTGATATAAGTAGATTTTACCTCACAATTACGGGTGAGTTTTACTTAATATTGGAGCAATAAAATTTACTTAAAATCTATGTGTGCAAATTGTTACGAGGATTTTATCAAGTAAATTTTACAAGTTATTTTTTTCAGTACACACACAGGTTGTTCAATGCACCTGGGGTGCCAGTGGCCCGCTCATCGCTTGCAACTATATTTAGTTTTTGTTATAACTATTTCATGCCTCTCTTTTGTTGTCAATAAAGGCATACAATACAAAACTGTCAGGAAGGTAAACTGCAGGTTAATTTGTTTTATTTTTACTTTATTTTTCGTATTAATTTTTTTATGTAAATATTTTGATTTCCTGAACTGATTTGATTTCATTTCTGACGGCACTTTGTTTCTCAGAAATTTTTTTAAATAATGAATAATAAACTTTTCTACACTGCCTGAAACATACAGTGCATGCTGCACTTTTTAAATACACTAATGTTTAAATATACTAATGTTTGATGTACATGTGTTACCAATGTACAATTTGTTACTAATGTCACCACCTGATGTTTGGAGCTTGTTGAGTATATTATTAGAAATGTAGTACTAAGTTATTATGTATTGCTACATCTAAGAAAGAAAGGGGAGAAATAAAGAAAGAGTATGAATATAAAGAAATGAAATGGAAATAAAAGAAAAGAAAAGAAAATCATTAAATAAACATGAAAAGAAAAGAGAACAAAAAAGTGTAATATAAAAACAGGAAACATACACATGGCAGAAAAATAAACATGGGAATAAATGAGATAAATAAATCCTTTTTGGTAAAAAAAAAAAAAATAGAAGCACATCCCAAAACAGGTCAAAGAGAGAATGAAAAGAAGAAGATAAAGAAAAAGAAGAAGAAGAAATGAAACATGTCAGATTTGCATTTTAAAAGATTGAGTAAGATTGTTAAATGTTCTTCTTTATTTTGATTTAGTGACTGACTCAGCGATTTGTCCAGATTTTCCGAAGCAAAGTGTCAGTGTTTTGCAATTTTACGCTCAGCATAATTTAAAGTTTAAAGTTGAACACAGTGTCATAAACTGTTGCCTGTTATAAAGTTGCCTGTTGCAACTTTATAATAACATTGAAATTATTGTCATGTGCTACATCCCATATTAAAATCTGTCATCTCAATTTTTTTGCAGGTATTTACTACTGTAGAAAATTCAGAGAAGTGATGCATTACAAGCTTAATGTGCTTTAAAACATATTTAGAAGTGTGCACATTTACATAAGCAGGTTACTGTATTTTACTTTTTCTATTATGTATACATTTTAAATCTTATCAGTATAATAAATCTTGATAGTAATCGTAATTAGTGCATATAGTTAAAAAAATTAATAGTTTTTGTAATCAATCTTTTTCTACTTTCAGAGATTAGGTTTTTGGTGTTAAAAGAAAATATAAAACTAATCATTTTAAATTAGAATTTCTTTTTAGATTGTAATTCCTTTGAAAATGTGAAAATCATGATTGGAAAAAAGTTATTACATCAGCAAAAGTGTTTTACAGTCAGTACATTATATTTAAATGAGAGGTTCACTTACCAGCCAGCAGAGAAGCTCTAAAGACACTGACTGTGGAGAGAAAATAAAGGAAAAAGATTTTATTGACCCAGATCATTCATATTTATTTTTATAATATATTATATTATATTATTATATATAATTATAATTATATTATTATATATAATATTATTTTCTAATAATCTTGGTAAAAATAAGCTAAATTAACTGTAATATAAATAAATTTAGCTATTTTGAGAGCTATAGTACTACATGGTTAAGTGCTGGAGGGAACCTATCATTAATCGCATGAACTAATACACATAAAACAAAATACACTAAACTAAAGCTGTGTATATCTTAACCTGTTATTTCAGGACTTGAATTATAGTGGAATTGTATTAAATTATTTATAATTCATATTTAAGTAATAATAATATTAAAATATTATTTATGATAATTATTTAGAACTTTATTTAAATATACTATTTAAACTGTAACACTATACAAAGACTAGGACTTATATAAAAATATTTATTCATGTCTTTATAAAATTGTTAAATTTACCAAAAAATAAATGGAGAGAGAGTCTCAGCATCCTGTTCCTTGAGGTGTCACTTGGTCCTAATTAGGGGTCCCAGTTCTGCTGTCTTCTCACAGTGAAACTTATGAGTTGATGAGGCTTATGGTCTTTTTCTATACATTTGAAGAGGTGGAGTTATTATTTTGTCCACCTCCTGTTTCTGTGAGCAGTTAAAATGTAAAGTTAATATTACTTCCACTCTATTATAAACAGTTGTTCATACTACTGCACTAAACTGTTGTAATGAGTAGAGTTGTGCAGAGAGCTTTAGATGTAAAGGTGCTCAAAGGTAGAAAAGGACACATGGATCAAGACTTAATGTAAGGAATCGCCACTAGAGGGCACTGTTTTGCCATTTGTAGTTTTTGTTTTGCAGACAGTTTCCTAGAAGGCACCTCGGTCAGGTGATGCAGGAGCGCACCTGAACCGAGGTAGGTCGTAAAATTTTCAATAAAGAGCTGATTAGTCTGGTAAACTGGGTCAAGCATTAAACGTTTGTACGTACTGTCAAGTGGGCATTTTGTTTTGTGTATTGTTTTTCTTTCTTTATATTGTAGCGTTTTACCACCAGAAAAGACATTGGAGAGACAAGCGAGCTTAAAAAAAGTTATAACTTGGCTGGGAGGACTTTATTTTGTACACAGCATGTAGAACATGAGCAGCACATTCACACGAGAACCACATCCAATTTAGCCTAAGCATAAACCAGAGCACATTCAACACATCACACACGCACACCCACCCACCAACAGGGCCGAAGCCACTAACCCAAACATAATCCCCAACATGGTGAACACAAATCGCAAAGCCCCCCCCGCAATGAATGACGGTCGTCAGCCGCCGCCCCGCCCACGCCACACTATGTTGGTTTATTTTATTTTGTAGTTCATGTTAACCCATAACAACTAAGCATGTCCCCAGGCTAAATGTGTTTGCATGTACGTCTTTGGTGTTCAAGAGTGTGTGGAGCAGATTCGGTGTTGAGTCATCTTGTGTTGTTTGTTAGAGAATAGGTAAGTAGTTAGCCTCTGTGTGTGCCTGTGTCCCGAGTCTCTAGTGTTGTGGTAGCTATTTGGTAAGTGTAGCTAGTTGTTTGTTTAGCTATAAGGTAAGTGTAGCTATGTGTATGTTAGGTTAAAGACATGCTTAGTTAGATGTATGTGTAGCTAATGACCATGTTTAGCTTATAGCCATGTTTAGCTGATTGCCATGTCTTTAGCCTTAGTCTTGTCTCGTGTCTCGTCTTGTCTCCGTTTTCAGATTCAGCTTAGCTTGAGTCTGTGTTGTGTCTTTAAGCATGTGTCTCTACATGATGCATATAGTTATGTGTAGTTGGTGTATTAGAGTCCGTGTCAGTTAACCAAATATATCAGCATAATGCTTATGTTTTGTGTATTTTCCTATAGCCTGGGTATTGGTCAGTTATGGGTTGTATAATTTGAGTGTTCGTTTCTTTGTCTGTTTTGTTTCTTTGTGATTCCTGTTTTGTGTTATATCCTGATTACAGACTCTTTTGTTCAAAAAAATCCCTCTGTGTCTATGCCTGCCCTTTTCTTCCCACGGCATTAACAGCCATTACCACCTACTCTTGACACTTGCACAATAAAAACTATACACCAACATAATTAACAACCTAACCTGTTGAATTTCAGCAACCCATATATGGAAAATTGAATGTTACAACAAAATGCATTATACTATATGACTGTACTGGACCCCACCCAGTTTACTCACGTTAATCAGTGTGTGTTTTTGTGTTCAGAAGTGCTTGAGAATCATGTTAGAGCCCATAAAGTGCATAAACATTCAAAATTTTAACTCCCCCTTGTTACTCCTGTTAATTTACTATAGTAACTCCATAGACGTTTAATATAAAGTTGTCTTTAAGGTTGAGCTGCTTGGAACAGCTTCTCTGGACTTGGACTGGAAGGATGAAAAAACTGTGAGGGTCCAAACCAGTTGTAGTTGGGTGGATATTTTGGCATTCCTGTGTGGTCTTTGCCTGTTTTATACTTATTTAGAAACCATAGAAAATCACATAGAACTTTATAAATTGGGTAGGTTCAGTCTCAAGTGAACGCTTACAGTGACCACATACCCCTATGGACTATCTGCCTTTATTGCAGATATGGGGGTTTCTTTGTGGGTCTTTGTTTTTTCCTAATTTTGCTCCCTCTTTTCTGTGAATTGCTTAACTTTGTTACTTTATAGGTTCTTTAAGTACTGTTGATTTTTGCTCTGAAGGTATTACCTCACTAAGCTTAACCACCATTCATTAACCCTGTGGCATAATTTTATACTTACGCACTTTTTCTTTAGCCATTGCGTGCAAAAGTTACTTCTCCTTTTCAAAGCTCATTTGGTCATTATGCACGGCAATGTGCTTGCTACAGTACACTCTGGGTAATCCAACCCATCGCATCAATGTGCGTAAATTTCAAAAACTTACTGCGTTTTTCTGCTGTTAAAGAGTAAGAGAAGTTTGTTTTAGCTTACAGGGTCAAATAAATTGATATGTAATATTTATCACTTTAGGTGATAACCATGACCATGCAGGTGAAACTGTTCATATTAAACAGGTTTCAAACAGATTACAGTGAACGCAGCAGATGTACAGTATAAGATGCATAAAAAATAGACAAACCCTCTGTGACATCACTTATGGGTTTAGTTAACACTGGACCCGAGTGTATTTGGTAATAAAATGACTCTTGTCATAGTGTTTAATTTTCAGAGTAAAATTAACTCTGTTTGGAGTAAAAAATGAACACTGCTCAACACTGGATAGTGTTACTACAATTTAACTTTAGAGTTTTAACATTTTTATTAGTAAAAAAAAAAAAAAAACCCACTTAGAAAGTACAATTTTAAAACCTATTCAGTGTTGTAATAGGTTAAAATGGTGATCAAATAACTTCATAAGTGTCATTATTTCATTCTACTGTGTCACTACTTTTTTCTCCAACAGTGCAAAGTCAACCCTTGGAGTGTTTTTTTTTTTGTTGTTGTTTGTTTTACATTGAATACATTGAATACAACAGAACAGAAAACAACCTCAATATACTATTTAAAACATTTATTAAAACAATGTCAGGCTTAAAAACATACATGACTGAAAAACATCACATTTGCATAAAATGTCAATAGGGCACTATATACAGTGCAGAATCTGTTGTTCCATAATTAATAATAATAATAATAATAATAATAATGCATTTTATTTAAAGGCGCCTTTCTGAACACCCAAGGACACCTTACAGCAAACATCCAATAAAATAGTAACAATATAAAAATGACATTATAAAATTTACAGCACAAATACATCCATCACACAACAAAAAAATAAAAAAGAAGGAAAGCTGCAATTCACACGTAAGCCTGAGTAAAAAGATAAGTTTTAAGATGGGATTTAAAAATATAAAGACTGTCACTGTTCCGTATGTTGGGGGGAGCGAGTTCCACAACCGAGGTGCCACAAAATTTAAAGTTTTCACTTCCATCGTACTTAAGCAAATGCGCGGCAGCACGAGCGAAATAGAGTGTATCGACCTAAGAGAACGAGAAGGATTGCCAATGTTTAGAAGATCAGTGAGATACGGAGGAGCCAAACTATGTAGAGCCTTAAATATGAGAAGCAAAATTTTACAATCAATACGGTACTTAACTGGGAGCCAGTGTAATTGCTGTAGAACTGGAGTCCCTCAGTCTTCTCAGAAAGAAGAGACACTGTTGGGCTTTCTTGTGTAGGGAGCTGGTGTTGAGGGACCAGCTGAGGTCCTTCTCTAGGTGGACACCCAGGAATTTGGTGCTTTCGACAATTCCCACAGAAGAGCCGTTGATGCTCAGCGGAGAATGGTCCCCTAGTGTCCTCCTAAAGTCAACAACCATCTCCTTTGTCTTGTCAACATTTAGAGACAGGTTGTTGTCTTTACACCAAGCCGTTAGCCTCTGCACCCGATGTAGTTGGTGGTAACCCTTCAGAAGCCAGAAACCCATCCTCCGTCCAGATAGACCGCCCTAAATCACAAGGTATGGCACCTAAGACCGGAAAAAAGATGCATGTGTTTGCAGTGGTAAAAAACGTCTTTTTTCAGAATTCACACACAAAATGACGCTGCTACATTTGGACCTTACAAAAACTTATCAACAACTCTACTTCCGCAACAAAACTGCTTTTTATAAAAAGCTACAAACTACTTTTTCACAAAAAGGATACACCTTGTTAAGTGAAAAAAAAAAAAAAAGGAGTTAAGCAACATGTTAACTACTTACAAAAGAGTTAAGGATCGCCCCCGTGCAACTGGGGAGGGAAAGCAAACCTGGGAGTACTTCACAGTAAGTCTAAGCCTGCACTGTATAAGATCATTTTGCATCTTATTACAAAGTCACTTTCGTATTACATTGTGCTTTTTCTGCAGCAAATGGATGAGCTATTTGGGTCCTCTGGGATAGGAACTGCACCACCTGGAACTATCTGCTCTACTCCTCTATGTTTGGAAGATCCACCTTCTCAAAACAGGCCTCCATCAATCTCTCTTCCTCAAGCTCAGGCAGTAGGTGCTTCTGTAGACGAGCAGCCGGGGACCTCTGCCAGTACAAGCATGTCCAGGAGTCAGGGATCCTCACAACCCTCACGATTTTGAGGCATATGAAGTGCATGCAGAACGAAAAACAGCTGTGCTTGAGTCTCTTGTAAGGCCGGACCTGGAGAGATGGCGTCAACTAAAAGAGAGGTGCACACAATCTTTTAAAAAAGAAAAAGGTGTTGACCAGTTTGGGAACTGTTGTGGAGGAGCTAAAGAAAATCGGAAGACAAAAAGAGCAAATTATACAGTTACTAAAACCTTCTTGAAAACATGGCAAATAAAGCTTATTCTGTTTCAAGCAAATGTATGTACTTTTATTGTCATCTTTCCAATGTTATAAATTGCCTCTTATTTTCAGTTACAATTTCAAAATGCACTTTGAGGTGACACTTTAGAGCTCTTGCCTTGCATTTGTTGCACTTTCATAAAATTTTACTAGTAAGTCTTACAGACTAAATTATTAACTGTCTACAATTTTACACTTCTATACAGTGGTGTGAAAAACTATTTGCCCCCTTCCTGATTTTTTATTCTTTTGCATGTTTGTCACACAAAATGTTTCTGATCATCAAACACATTTAACTATTAGTCAAAGATAACACAAGTAAACACAAAATGCAGTTTTTAAATGATGGTTTTTATTATTTAGGGAGAAAAAAAATCCAAACCTACATGGCCCTGTGTGAAAAAGTAATTGCCCCCTGAACCTAATAACTGGTTGGGCCACCCTTAGCAGCAATAACTGCAATCAAGCATTTGCGATAACTTGCAACGAGTCTTTTACAGCGCTCTGGAGGAATTTTGGCCCACTCATCTTTGCAGAATTGTTGTAATTCAGCTTTATTTGAGGGTTTTCTAGCATGAACCGCCTTTTTAAGGTCATGCCACAACATCTCAATAGGATTCAGGTCAGGACTTTGACTAGGCCACTCCAAAGTCTTCATTTTGTTTTTCTTCAGCAATTCAGAGGTGAATTTGCTGGTGTGTTTTGGGTCATTGTCCTGCCGCAGCACCCAAGATCGCTTCAGCTTGAGTTGACGAACAGATGGCCGGACATTCTCCTTCAGGATTTTTTGGTAGACAGCAGAATTCATGGTTCCATCTATCACAGCGAGCCTTCCAGGTCCTGAAGCAGCAAAACAACCCCAGACCATCACACTACCACCACCATATTTTACTGTTGGTATGATGTTCTTTTTCTGAAATGCTGTGTTACTCTTACGCCAGATGTAACGGGACACGCACCTTCCAAAAAGTTCAACTTTTGTCTCGTTGGTCCACAAGGTATTTTCCCAAAAGTCCTGGCAATCATTGAGATGTTTTTTAGCAAAATTGAGACGAGCCTTAATGTTCTTTTTGCTTAAAAGTGGTTTGCGCCTTGAAAATCTCCCATGCAGGCCGTTTTTGCCCAGTCTCTTTCTTATGGTGGAGTCGTGAACACTGACCTTAATTGAGGCAAGTGAGGCCTGCAGTTCTTTAGATGTTGTCCTGGGGTCTTTTGTGGCCTCTCGGATGAGTTGTCTCTGAGCTCCTTGGGTAATTTTCATCGGCCGGCCACTCCTGGAAAGGTTCACCACTGTTCCATGCTGGAGTCATTTGTTCCTGAATTTCTTTGGATCTTGGCATATTGTCTAGCTTTTGAGGTGCTTTTGGTCTACTTCTCTGTGTCAGGTAGCTCCTATTTAAGTGATTTCTTGATTGAAACAGGTGTGGCAGTAATCAGGCCTGGGGGTGACTACAGAAATTGAACTCAAGTGTAATAAACCACAGTTAAGTTATTTTTTTAACAAGGGGGGCAATCACTTTTTCACACAGGGCCATGTAGATTTGGAGTTTTTTTTTCTCCCTTAATAACGTAAACCTTCATTTAAAAACTGCATTTTGTGTTCAATTATGTTATCTTTGACTAATAGTTAACATTTTTTGATGAGCAGAAACATTTAAGTTTGACAAACATGCAAAAGAATAAGAAATCAGGAAGGGGGCAAATAGTTTTTCACACCACTGTATGTATTGTGTCATGTAAGCATCCACCCAACAGGTGTCAAGTGAATTTTAGATTAGGAAATGAGGTTATGCCACATGGAATTATGTATTAAGTGTTTAGTTTTCACCTTTCTGCATTGTTTTCAACACTAATTAGTATTTTCACCCAATATATCTTAACTCTTTTTACATAATAGTCTCAATGATCACATATCCATATGACATGCTGAGTCCATGTTTTTTAAATGCAATATTGCATTCTGCTGCATTCTGCTGCATTTCTTCCAACAAAAAAGGTATTTTTATAGCTTCCAGTTCATCTGCAATAAAGTAGGCAAACGGCACGTGATCTGCCATGTTTGAAGAAGCAACGAGATCCCCAACGTGTCGACTTGACGGCTCCGTTTTCAGCTCCTCTCCGACTGCTTCCGGCTAATCTCGCAGATCGGTCTGCACAGCGCAGCATGAGCTCGAACGCACCTATTAACTCATCTGTAAATAGCTGATTAGTCTGGGTAGAAACTGGGTCGAGCATTGTTGGTTTGTAATCACTGTCATGTATCTGGGCATTTTGTTTTGTTTTGGTTTACTCTGTAATTTCATCCATGTTTGAATTAAAGTATTTTCCTTTCTTTAGTCAGATAAGGCTTTAATGTGGCTGCTATATGTAAGTACTGTACTGAAGATACACATATCTCCAAAATAAGTTTGATTGAGTTTGACTATTAAAAACTTTTAAAACAGGTTTTATCAATAAACAATTTTCTCTACAATGCATTCTGCATCATCAATTTTAGAATTGATAATTGTCAGCTACTAGGTCCATAACACTGTAATTCTTATTTCTATTTAGAAAGATATTTTACAAATGTTATTCCTAATTGTATTGTAATTGTATATTACTATTATAAATCATACGTTAATAAAAAAGTATTAGTCAAGCAGAATTTATGATTTCTGTCTTTGCAGAACACCACCACAATAAAATAAATATCTACATTGTAATGTCACGCTGTCACGGTATACCACCAGAGGGCGCCATGTTCCCGGACTCCATTTTGTTTTCATTTGTAGTTTTTGAGTTTTGTTATAGACTTCATTTCCCAGAGTGCACCTCGGTCAGGTGACAGGAGCGCACCTGAACCGAGGTTAGCACCTTAAGTTCTTTATAAATAGTCCTGTGGTTGGTTTCTCCCTTGTCGTGTATTTGTTGAAGGTACCTTTGTTGTTGACCTACCCTTTGTGAATTCTCTAGCTCTGCGTCATGCAAACTCCTGTGTCTCCTGGTTTGTTGTGTTCTAGTTTAGTTTAAATGCTGTTTCGTTTAGCCTTTGTTATGTTTAATTATTTCTTTTTCTCATACTTCTAGTCTTCTTTATCTCCTAGCCTGTTTGACTCCTAGCCTGTTTGCTGTGTTCCTTGTTCAGCTTAGCTCCTGTCATGTTTAGTTCCTTGCCTGTTCTAGTTAGCTCATAGCCGGTTCTGTTTAGCTCCAAGCTTGTTTCGTTTAGCCCTTAAGTTCAATTATTTACGTTTTTCTCATTACCCTGTTAGCTCCTAGCTGATTATCTCTGTTATGCCTAGTTCTTTATGCCTATTTTCTAGTCTTGTTAGACCTTGTGTTTAGTTCTTTTATGTGCGTCTCCTAGTCTTGTTGGTTTTTATGTCTAGTTCTTTATGTTTAGATTTATGTTATACTTAGCTCAATGCTCTGGTTACTCTTCGGAGTCAGTTAAGTCGAGAGGGTTTCTGTTCGAGGTTCGTTTGGTGTCTGTTCATGTTCTGGGTTCCCTAATAAAGACTCATTCCAGCAAATCACCTCTGCCCTTATGCCTCTCGTCAAGTCCACACCCCAGTTCCGTAACACACGCACTAGGACTTTTTATTTTATTTTATTCTAATTAAATTTTATATTTCTGTACTTCCATATTTAATTAAACAATTCTCGTTTGCATTAATAATTGTACATTTAAAAACAGCAATTAACTTTCATAGATAAATTGTAATATACATTGTTAAAAAACATTCTTAATATTAATAACAGAATAAATGTATTAATAAAATAATTTTGGATTTACCAAGCATTAACTTGAGGGAAAGCCTTAGCATCCTGGTCCTTGAGGCGTCTTTCAGTTTAGTGTTACAGTTTCCACTGCCGCTGCCTTCTCAGAATAAAATTTATGACACATATTAAGTTTTTTTTTCATGCATCTAAAGAGGAGGGGTTTATTTTTTGTCCAGTATGTTTAGTCAATTCCGAGGAGATGATGGTGAGCTAGTTTTGATCCTTTTCCTCCCTGTTAAGCAAACGATCCACACATAAAGCACACAAACTCGTCTCCAGACTTTAAGCTGAATTTCCCCTCTCTACCTTCATGGGACACAATGTCTTTGTTCAGTTCTCCTAAGTCTGGGTCTGAAATTGTAAATCTGGTCATGTAATCTCTATAACCAGCTCATTCAGAAACCTCAGGATCTCCAGTTTCGATTAAAACACAAGGCTAACATTTGGGCTGTTATTATTGACATCCAGAACCCTGATTTTCACCAAGGTGCTTGATTTCGGAGAAGATCCGTGATCCTGTGCCGTCAAAACCAGTTCACAAGACGACCTGGTTTCGTAATCCAAAATCTTATTCACCCAAATGATGTCTGTATTTGTATAGATGATAAAAAACTCATCTGAGTTGTTAAAGAGTTAGAAAAGGGGTTTAGAAAAGAGGCATTTTCCCAAATAATCACTAGCTAGTCAGTCTGATTAAACACAGGGTAGTTGTACTGTAATTGAGATAAAGCAACACTTGTAAGTATAACATTACAGTATAAATTATAACTAGAGAATTGACATTCATGCCAAGAATGTATTTTTAATGAGCTGGACTATATTGATGGACACAGAAAATATCTATAACACTCTCTGTTCAGCAAAAAACCTTCTTAAGGGAAGTTAAGAAAAACCCAGGCTTTGCTGTGTTTTACGATAAGCCTGTTTTGCTGCACTTTGGGTGAGAAACCACACTAGTTAGAAAAACATGTTAGAGCCCCAGAGGTGTCAAAAGTTTATATAGTTACACCCGTTTCTTTACCATAGTATTTAGCCATCAAAAAGGTGACAAAAAATCTTAATAAGTTGCTGGGCCATGATAAGATTTCTGGAACAGCTTCTCTAAAGTTCTGTAGACTTTAACTGTTTTTACTTTTAGTAAACTTAATGTGTAAATATTTGTATAAACACTAAAAGAGTTAACACCATAAGACATAAACTAAAAATGTTTCCCAATGTGTCCCTGAATGAAGGGAGGCTCAAAATCAAAAGTACCAGTCAGTATCTGGTGGCCACCAGCTGCTTGAAGTACTGCAGTGCATCTCCTCCTCATGGACTGCCTATTGCGGACAGTCTGAGCACTGATGGAGGGATTGTGTGTTCCTGGTGTGACTCAGGCAGTTGTTGTGGCCATCCTGTACCTGTCACGCAGGTGTGATATTCGGATGTACCCATCCTGTGCGGGTGTTGTTACACGTGGTCTTCCACTGCGAGGATGATCAGCCGTCCTTCCCGTCTCCCTGTAGCGCTGCCTTAGGCGTCTCACGGTGCGGACATGGCGATTTATCGCCCTAGCCACATCAGCGGTCCTCATGCCTCCCTGCAGCATGCCTAATGCACGTTCACGCAGATGAGCAGGGACCCTGGGCATCTTTCTTTGGGTGTTTTTCACAGTCGGTAGACAAGTCTCTTTGGTGTCCTGCGTTTTTAGAACTGTGACCTTAAATGCCTACTTTCTGTAAGCTGTTAAGGTCTTAACGACCATTCCACAGGTGCATGTTAATTAATTAATTATGGTTAATTGAACATGCATGGAAAACATTGTTTAAACCCTTTACAATAAAGATCTGTAAAGTTATTTGGCTTTTACAACATTATTGCTGAAATACACAGTCCTGAAAAAGAAACGGGTTTTTTTTGCTGAGTATATATGGATGTGTGTGTGTGTGTGTGTGTGTGTGTGTGTGTGTGTGTGTGTGTGTGTGAGAATTATTCACTGAGTTTCAGTTCATTTTAGTGGCGCGTTTCAAAAAGATTTTCAGGGAGACTGAGACGGCAGAAAGCGCACCCTGTTCATTGTCTTTATTTAAAAAAAGCACAATGTTTTATTGATATGTGAGTGTACATTAACAAATAAAGACCTTTTATAGATTTAAATGATGTATGACACGTGTATAATTAAAAATGATGGAGCATTTTAATTTGTTTTTCACAGTTACCTAAAAAAAAAAAAACCCAAGTGGCCCGACCGCCGGAACAGCTGACCCCATGGTGCTGGTTCCAGTACGCTGGTAACCCCGCTGATGTTTTCCATAATTGATTTCCATTGATTACTTTTTTAACATGCATTTATTGCCAGTTTTTTTTAGACAACCCAGCAAATATTTAATAAATGTAAAATAATGTGTTTACATGTTTTTGGTAAATGGATTACTTTTGTCGCTTGTATGTAAATGCATTTAAAGATACTACACAGTCCATCTATTTACATCACACACTATTATCAGTACTACAGTAGCTATTAAAATACAAGATAATGAGCTAAAATGGTAACCAATGTTAACTACCAAAACCTTGCTGGTGGCCCAGCGTATAAATCATGCTGGCCCATGCTGGAAATCCGTTAAAGGATCAGAGTTTCTCATCTCTAGTGTTTTCTTCTAAAACTGTTCATTTGTAATTTAATTACAACTGTAAATACTAAAGAGAAACTGTAAAGAACAGAATCTAAAATGCTTAAACTCTATGTAAATGTAAGCACCTATAATCAGAATAGTAACACATTAATCATCACCTTAACATTTGCTATTTTACCAGTGCCAGTATCAGTACAACAGAAAAAAAACATATACAAACCAAATATATATTGTATGTTTTTTATTTTTGCACATCTGTATGACTAAATACATGTGACTTTAGCATTATCTGTGTTATAATCCTACTGGAATTTTTTTAACTTTAAATACTATAAATGTACTAAGTCTTACAGACTACTGTACACAGCTTCTGTAAATTCATAGTCATTGTCCATGTAATTTATTTTTTCCCAAAGCTCATAATTAAAATAGTCATTATCACAGTCATGATTATCATAATCATGATTGCTGTCTGTTTCCTCTTTTGATTGGATGAGATCATATCGCTTTGTGACCCCTATAAAAATTAATATGTGAAAATTGACAGTTTTAATGTTATTTGTCTGTCAAGGAACTGTATATTTAATTGAGCAAGAATAATAAAAATATTAAATAAAACATTCAGTGACATATTTAAAAATATATATTATATATAATATTGCGCCTTATATTTAAATATTGGATTTATGATTAAATTCAGAATTGTGGATTGGCAGTTCCTATTCTGACTAATGTTATAGAAGCTATTCATTCCCTTATCAGGTTCTCTAAAGTTTAGGAGAAAGTTTCTTACCCATCTGATGTTTTCGTTTCTTCTGCATCTTCACAAAGCAAATGACTGGAACTAAGATGAGAAGCAGTCCTGCTGTGACTCCAACACCAATGTAGGGAGTCAGAGATGCTAAGAAAGAAATCACCACCACCACCATCAGATTAAAATTTTTATACAGTATCTAAAAAAAGCATGTAAAAGGTGAATCTGAGTACCTCATTAAGGCAGTCAGGTGAATAATAGGAAATTTACTGTAGCTGGTTTGGGATTCCACAATAGTGGAACCGTATCAACCTTGAATGTATAGCTACTGACATACAGTATAACCGAAGGGTCGGCAACCTTAAACACTCAAAGAGCCATTTTGCCAACCCTTTTGACATCTAAAATAAAGATACCCAAAACTGCAGATATTGTTTTCTTACTGTTATGCTATGTATAAAAATCTGTAATTTTCCCCAAACATCGCTAACCTTACTCTCTCTTGTCGATTTCTTCTTTACGACATAAGAAGAATCCGCCCACTTCTTTCTTTATAGGCTACTCAGGTACTTGTTCAGTCTTATTTCAAGACTGAACTACTGCAACTCACTCCTGGCAGGTCTGCCTCTGTCCACAATCCGTCCTCCTCAACTGATTCACAATGCAGCAGCACATCTTGTTTACAACATTCCCAAGTTCTCCCACACTACCCACTTCTCCGCTCCTTGCACTGGCTTCCTGTAGCTGCCCGCATCAAATTCAAAACCCTGATGCTCACCTACAAAGCTAAAAAAAAAACAGTACCCACTTATCTCTCTGATCTAATCACACCAAGCACTGCACCATGTTCCCTCGGATCCTCCAGCGCTGCTTGCTTCATCCCACTATCTCTCAGGGATTGAGGACGACATTCATCCAGACTCTTTTATGTTCTGGCACCAAGGTGGTGAAACAAACTTCCTCTAGATGTCCGTACAGCTGAGACTTTGACAATGTTTGAACAATGACTCAAGACCTATCTGTTTCTTCAATACTTGAACTAATTCCCCCGCCCTCTGCCAAAAAAAAAAAAACAACCTCTTCCCAGTTGTGTTTGACTGGCACTTAGTTAGTAACCTACTGTAGTAACCCAGTGTAAATATCTATCCAGTGACATAAACTTAAAAGCACTTTTTGCAAGTTGCTCTAGATAAGAGTGTCTGCCAAATGCCTAAATGTAATTGTAAAAAAAAAAAAAAAAAAACGTAGTGTGTTGCATTTATGAAATCAATTAACTGCTACAGAGAAAATAAAATTTCTACATGCAACAAGAAACATATTAAACTCAAAATACTGAACATCTATTTGAGTCCTCCTCATGTTTATGAAATTAAAATCTGAACTTAAATTATCCACCTTTATCGCATGTACTAGAGCGTGCAGTCAGCGGTCAACCAAAAAAAAAAAAAAAATAGGGCTCAAAAAATTATCTATTTATTTATTAACATTATTATTGACGTCAACATCATATTAATATGAAACAATAATTTAAAGTCTTATTAAATAAAAAATATTTACTTAAGATTTAGATTTAGGATTTAAATAACTTTATTCATCCCAGAGGGAAATTGCTTAAATACAAGTACATAAACATAGTTAAGTAAAAATATAAATCTGTAAAAAATAATTTACATCATCTTTAATATATCATTATTATTTGATAATATGGAGCAAGTGACAGCAGCACAGAGTGTTCTGAATAGTGGAGTTTTGTCTAGAGAAGTTCTCTTCACCGAAATTCACTGCAAAATGAGCAGGGAGTAGGGAGCACCCTGTGAAGTACACTTTGGTATGGAGAGCAGCTCGGTGCCCGAAAAGCCCCATTAATTGTGTGTCGGCAGGATAAAGCGGTATGGACAATGACGTTGAGTGAGTGAGTGAGTTTCCAGTCTTGTTGCTTTATAGCCAGAAAAGGTAAACCTTTATCCTGATGTTTTCTGATATTGAAGAATCAAAGACAGAAAGTTTGCATCTCTTTTGCTTTTTTTGTAACAAGTAAAAAAGAAGTCATGTCTCGTGGGCAGACAGGGTTTTTCCTTCTTTAATAAAAAGGTTCATAAACTAGACTGTAAAAGGAATGAAACACCTGATTATGTGGCGTTAGAGGATAAACAACTATTGATTTCCTACAGTATTGTGGAATATTTTCTATATCAGTCTGTCCTTAACAGAGTCATATACTGTACAGTACTGTAAATGATACTGTATGTAAATTATAAATATACAATGACAGTTCGTTAGACAGCATGAATAATTATTTATTGACATATTTACCACTCTCTGCTCTTACCCACAGTGATGGTAATGGAGCTGCTCCTGGATGATATAGAGTTACTTTCCCTGTATGAGTAGTCACAGGTGTACTGGCCCTGATGTGATTCATCTACAGTCAGAGTAAATGTTGTTGTAGTCTCTGCAGTTTGCTTCTTTATTAATGACCCAGTTTTATACAAACTGAAGTCTACAGAGATGCATGTTGTGCTGGGTGTGGAACATCTGAACTGAAGGACTTCTCCAGGTGAGACCACAGAGTTTTGGGAGATCCGAGTCAGTGTGGGACTCTGCAAATCTTATGATGAAGTAATATATTTAATTCCTCTAAATTAAATATGTAATTTAAATGTATTTGTAAATGTGTTCACTTCAAACAAGGTTCTTCTACAACAGACAAAAAAAATTTACTTGAGCACACCACCCCAGCATCTTCATGATGTCCACAGTTCTCTACTCCAAATCCTCTGTGTGAGCACTGATCTATGTAGCTCTCGGTTCCAGTACACTGAACATCATCCAGCCAGGTTGGTTCACTTCCCTGACCAAAGTGGGCATTATGAGGAGCGCTGACTGCTTTACCACATCCACGCTGTCTACACACCACCTCTGCATCCTTTAAGTCCCAGAAATGATCACACACTGTTCCCCACTGGGCTTTGTGCTGGATCTCTACTCGACCACAACAGTTACTCGCACCGTTCACCAGCCTGATCTGGTCATGAATCGATTTGAGCAGAAAAGAAAAGTGTTTTACCTTCCTAGATTTATTTGGGAAGTTTTGCTCTTGAGTTATAAAGTAAAGTATTAGAAATTTAAAAACTCTCAAGTAATAAAAGACTTAAGTATTACATAAAAAGAATGAAGGGTTTTCTTAATGATTTAGTTTTGTGTCTACCAGTTTGATCATGAGCTATAAAAAACAATGAATTATGAATTAGGTAGATACAACACAAAAAGTGACGTGGCCCCTTTAAACAATTTTTTTATTAGATAGTGATGTGCCTGTTATATTTTTTGTAGTAACAACTTACACAGAGACTCTCCATGAAAACCACCTGAACAAATTAAAAACCTGTAATTGATGCCATGGTAAAGTTTTCTGTACGAAAAGTATTAAATATCACTATAAATAATTTTTGCTTTAGCCTTTTAACTTAAGAGTTTTTGGTACCTGAGCAAGTAACACCAGCATCTTCACCATGGCCACAGTCATTTGTTCCAAATCCCCTATGAGAGCACTGTGTGATGGTGCTTTCACTTCCGGAACAGCCAACATCATCCATCCATATTGGGCCACTTCCCGGACCAAAAGCAGCACTTTGATGAGCGCTGACAGCATTACCACATGCAAGCTGTCTACACACCACCTGTGCATCACTCATGTCCCAGATATCATCACACACTGTTCCCCACTGGTTATTATGATAGACTTCCACTCTACCAGAGCAGGAGTTACTGCCATTAACAAGTCGTATTTTAGCACCTAAGACAAACAAGAAAGGTTTCATATCAATTAATGATATTGATTCTAATATAATTGCAATATTACAGGACTTGAACTAATATAAATCAATTTGTATTACTCCTAAACTGTTCTTAAAATGATGACATGGCTTTTATATGATGAATAATGAACATAATTTAGACAAGATACTTGTGAAAAACAAGGATAACAAAGTTATTACATTAAACCAAAATACAAAAAATATTTCACAGTTTTTACAAAATCTTATTATTATTATTATTATTATTATTATTATTATTATTATAAACATAATTTTATTATTAAAATACAATATCTCTTGTACAGTAATTTTAGCCTGGACGTTGCTAGGTTAGTTCAGCCCTAATCAGGAGGAATAGACTATTCCACAATGTTGGTGATATAAATACAACAGCTTGATCTCCTTTGAGTTCCCAAAGTTCCAAAAGGACACTAAACTGTTACGTGTGTGTGTTTTTGTGTGTGTGCTGCATTGGGTGTTCTGGTTCCATTTTTTTTTCTTTAAGGCCTAGAAATGTTCCTCACTTGACTCTGTGCTGGATCTCCTCTTCCTCACAACAGTTATGTATACTATTCACCGGCTTGATCTTACTCTGAGCTTCATTATTATGTGAAAAAAAGAAGGTTTTACTAATGATCAAGTTTTGTGTCTACCATGTGCTATTAAAAAGCAAGAATAGAAACAAGATAAGATGGCACTTATATACAATAAAAAATAAAGTAATTTATATGTAAAAAGCATGTTTTATTGCTATAATTTTATTAATTTTTTTAGTTTTTGGTATTACATTATTTTTCAAGTATTACATTTCATGTTATACGCCATACAAGGTCATTATATAGTTTTTTTTTTTTTTTTTACCTGCACAAGTAACACCAGTATCTTCACTATGCCCACAGTTGTGTGTTCCAAATCCCCTATGAGTGCACTGTGTGATGGAGCTTTCACTTCCAGAACAGCGAACATCATCCATCCATATTGGGCCACTTCCCTGACCAAAAGCGGCACTTTGATTAGCGCTGACAGCATTACCACATCCAAGCTGTCTACACACCACCTGTGCATCATTCATGTCCCAGTCATCATCACACACTGTTCCCCACTGGTTATTATAATAGACTTCCACTCTACCAGAGCAGGAGTTACTGCCATCAGCGAGTCGTATGTTAGCGCCATCTGAGAGAAATAGCAAAATGCATGTTATTAAAAAATATATAACAGAAATGCAATACAAATTGCATTAAAATTAATTTAAGACCACTTCTTTAATTTTCCTCGACTTTATACGACTTAATATAATTTAATAAACACTTACAATGAAGCATTGTGCAATAAGCATTGTATAGACTCAGAGAGCATTCTAAAATCTATGAATTTGATTCCAAACCAGTGTAATCTTGGAATAATGTAAAAAAGAATTGAAGGGCTTCATTGTGCAGTGAAACGATGCATCAAAGGCTGACAACTTTGTGTGATCAAGTGGAACTTTGCTACTTTTAAGTGTTACCAAAGGAGTAAAAAAAAAAAAAAACCTTGTATACTGTGTGTGGAATGAATCTGCTAAAATGTCTAATTACAACTCTGTACACTAAATTTATATAATTTAATAGCTGCTACGCTGCATATTAATAATATTAGTATGAGGTATGAGGTGGTGAGGACATGGATTAGTGCTGGCTTGAGGACTGCAGGGATGAGTGAGACAATGGAGAATACCACTTACATGTGCGTTTACTGAAAAGCTTTACCAAACTCAAAACAAACAAATCTACAGTATAGAACAAAGAATAATTTCTATTCTTAATCTATTACAGGCAGGTTTGTTGCTCTAGTCACAACACAGCCAACACTGGTGTCCAGGTTGCTGTTAACAGGGTCATGTTTTTACGTTGGCTTTAGGTGTTTGGATGAGGCATAAAACCAGAGGAGGGCGACTGAAAGTCCTTTTATTAAATAAAACAAAACGTAATCAAAGGAAGTTGGCTTTTCGTTGGAGCATGTTTTTAACAAAACATTAACCAAATAGTAACTTACACAGACTAGGGACTAAACGTAACAGGAGACTAAATGGACTAAACATACTGGGAGATTAAAACAGACAATCATTCGTTCTAACATCGGGCACGGTCCTCTTGGCGACATCTGCCAGATGAAAAAGACGACGACGCATAGACGTGTCCGCGACATGAGTGTGCTATCTGGGTAATGATCGATGTAAATTAATCTTTGCTCTTTCCCCTTTGGTTTGGAGTGACATTTGAGTGTGGCCTGTTCTTCTTGACTATATTACACATATATAAGATAATCAGTAAACACTCAAGCTAACTCACTGCTACTCTACTTCTGTAGAAGGAGGGACAACACACCCATGTACATAGACTACAACCAAACCCAACACCTTTGCTTAGGAATAAAAAAAAAAGTAAATAAGTAAGTAAGTAAGTAAATAAATAATAATAATAATAATAATAATAATAATAATAATAATAATAATAATAATGACGTTGAACCCACATAAGTTAAAGTTACAGACCTAATCCTGACTAACTTTGTACTGACTAACTAGTATTTCCTAATGTGCTTTTTTAAAAGAAAACTTTACTTACCAGCCAGCAGAAAATCCCCAAGAACACTGACTATGAAGAGAAAATAAAGAGGAGGAAGTTCATTAAACCAGAGATGTAGATACTCACAGCTGTCTAATGTTGTATAATATACTGCTGCAAAAAATTAAGGGAACACTTAGTCCCAGTTTGACTTGAACCTTACATACACATATGAGGGGTGTTTAAGTCAAACCAGGACTAAAGGTCCCCCTTAATTTTTTTTGAGCAGTATAGTTCTAATAACAGCAATCATCCACAATTATTGACACCCCTTTTAAAAAAGGATAAAAACAAGATTAAGAAGGGATAAATAAAAACATCTTTTTCTGAATTAGAGTAATCTCACACTGAAATGATTGAATATTCCATCCTTTACAGTAATGTATATGTTATGGGGAAAAATTAGATTTCTTTTAAAGAAGTGTTTTCCAAACTCCAAATGCTAATGTTTGTTGACAGAACTTACTGATGTATGAGTCAAGCAGAATTTAAAATTTCTGTCTTTGCAGAATACCGCCACAATGAAATAAATATTTACATTGTAATGTCACGCACTAGGACTTTTTTTTTATTATTCTAATTTAATTTTATATTTCAGTACTTCTATGTTTAATTAAACAATCCTCATTTGCGTTAATATATGTACATTTAAAAATAGCAATTAACTTGCATAGATTAATTGTAATATACATTGTTAGAAAACATTCTTAATATTAATAACAGATTAAATGTATTAATAAAAAAATGTTGAATTTACCAAGCATTAACTTGAGGGAAAGCCTTAGCATCCTGGTCCTTGAGGCGTCTTTCAGTTTAGTGTTAATCACAGTTTCCACTGCTGCTGCCTTCTCAGAATGAAACTCATGACAAATAATATTAAGGGTTTTTTATGTATCTAAAGAGGAGGGGTTTATTTTTTTGTCCAGTATGTTTAGTCAAGTCCGAGGAGATGATGGTGAGCTAGTTTTGATCCTTTTCCTCCCTGTTAAGCAAACGATCCACACATAAAGCACACAAACTCGTCTCCAGACTTTAAGCTGAATTTCCCCTCTCTACCTTCATGGGACACAATGTCTTTGTTCAGTTCTCCTAAGTCTGGGTCTAAAATTGTAAATCTGCTCATGTAATCTCTATAACCAGCTCATTCAGAAACCTCAGGATCTCCAGTTTCGAATAAAAACACAAGGCTAACATTTGGGCTGTTATTATTGACATCCAGAACCCTGACTTTCACCAAGGTGCTTGATTTCGGAGAAGATCCGTGATCCTGTGCTGTCAAAACCAGTTCACAAGACGACCTGGTTTCGTAATCCAAAATCTTATTCACCCAAATGATGTCTGTATTTGTATAGATGATAAAAAACTCATCTGAGTTGTTAAAGAGTTAGAAATGAGGTTTAGAAAAGAGACATTTTCCCAAATAATCACTAGCTAGTCAGTCTGATTAAACACAGGGTAGTTGTACTGTAATTGAGATAAAGCAACACTTGTAAGTATAACATTACAGTATAAATTATAACTAGAGAATTGACATTCATGCCAAGAATGTATTTTTAATGAGCTGGACTATATTGATGGACACAGAAAATATCTATAACACTCTCTGTTCAGCAAAAAACCTTCTTAAGGGAAGTTAAGAAAAACCCAGGCTTTGCTGTGTTTTACGATAAGCCTGTTTTGCTGCACTTTAGGTGAGAAACCACACTAGTTAGAAAAACATGTTAGAGCCCCAGAGGTGTCAAACGTTTATATAGTTACACCCGTTTCTTTACCATGGTATTTAGCCATCAAAAAGGTAACAAAAAATTATACTGTACTGGAGGCAGATTGAGGGAATGGAGTCTTAATCCTTATATGATATTGTCACCACATTTTCACCATTAAATACAATTTTTTTGTTTGTTTAAACATATATTGGTTAAATATTTTTAGATAATTAATTACCATTTTGCTGATCATATACCAATATAAAATAGTTGTACAGGTACAATTTAGAAATCTTTGTCAGTGATAACCCCTAGAGGGCGCTGTGTGCCCAAAGACTCTGTTTTCTCACTGTTTGTGTTTTTTTGTAGTTTTATGTTTTTTTTAACTCAAAGTCCCAGAATGCACCTCGGTCAGGTGATGGGTGCACTCACCTGGACCGAGGCAGCTCATTAAGTGTTCAGTATAAGTAGTCCTTCTGTTGTTCGGAGTCTCGCATTTGTTCTTTAAAGTGGGCATTTGTTTTGTTAAATTTATATCTGTTTTGTTAAGTTTGCACTGTTTTGTTAATCTTGCATTTGTTTTGTTACTTTACCTAGTTAGTTTGTTTCTTAGTTTGTATCTCTCTTCTATTTTAGTTACTTTTGCTGAAAGGTCTCCAGGCCTGTGTGTCTCCAGTCTGTTTAGCTTCTAGTTTCTTTAGGCTCTAAGTCTGTTCGAATTTAGAGTCTGTTTAAGCTCCTAGCCTGTTTAGGCTCCAATTGTGTTAAAGCTCCTGCTCTGGGGTCCGTTCTTCGTACGTCGCTAACTCAGCTGAATTTGATTGTTGTGGATTTGTCCTGATCTTTGATTGTTTCGTTTTTCAATGCGCATCTCACATTTGCTGTCATAGCAACATGTCCGTAAGCTTAAACCTGCTCGGAAACAGGTTTATTTCATGTAAAGAGGATTTAGGCTGTGCTCCTGGCGGGTTATAATTGGTTGAAATGACTATCAAATATTATACTGTATAAGAACATAAATTTAAAGGTTTATCATTATCAAATATGATATTACCATTGTAATAAAGCCTAGCCGTTAATACTAATTCTTGTATACTCATCAAAAAAAGAAACGTCCCTTTTTTCAGGACTGTGTATTTCAACAATAATGTTGTAAAAATCCAAATAACTTTACAGATCTTCATTGTAAAGGGTTTAAAGAATGTTTTTCATGCATGTTCAATTAACAATAATCAATTAATTAACATGCAGCTGTGGAATGGTTGTTAAGACCTTAACAGCTTACAGAAAGTAGGCATTTAAGGTCACAGTTCTAAAAACGCAGGACACTAAAGAGACTTGTCTACCGACTGTGAAAAACACCCAAAGAAAGATGCCCAGCGTCCCTGCTCATCTGCGTGAACGTGCATTAGGCATGCTGCAGGGAGGCATGAGGACTGCTGATGTGGCTAGGGCGATAAATCGCCATGTCCGCACCGTGAAACGCCTAAGACAGCGCTACAGGGAGACAGGAAGGACAGCTGATCATCCTCGCAGTGGAAGACCACGTGTAACAACACCTGCACGGGATCGGGTATTTCAGAGCAAAAAACGTGTTACAAAAATATTGAGCCGCTCTTTTGCCATTTCGTCAACCAATCGAAAAGGTTGTGATCAGTGTTTCTACTGTCGATGCATAACGCCCTTTAAACCAACGCACGAACGTGCAATAATCCTAGACAACTCAATCCAGCTATAGAAAACATCAACAACAGGTGTGCTCGAAGAACCAACTTACCCAGATCGTGATTAGCACGATGATCTCATCTTAGATGTGTCAAAGCATCTCGGATGTGTCAAGCGACATACGAAGAATGGACCCCTGGTTACCTCCTGTTAAGAAAAGTACCTATTTAATGAATGTTCTGTTTAAAACCTGCATAGGCATAAAGCCAAGTTCTTTAGTTTATGTTTTATGTTTTATTTTTTATTAAAAGATTTTAAGAATGTTCCATTTAAAACATGCTTCAGTGTAAAAAAGATTTATTTTGTTTTGTTTATGTTTTGTTTTCTTATTAAAAGACTCTCACATGCTCACCTCTGCATCTATGCCTTATCCAAAACCCACAGTCTGCTTAAATCATGACAATTTTCCATAGAATGAATGAGAATCATGTTATTGATCACATCACATACAGTAAGTAATAAGTGATTAAATTAGAGTAGAGTGCATTATTGAAGAAATCAGGTCACTGATTACACCCCCCCCAGTCCAAAAAATAGAAAAAAGGAAAATTATTATTAATGCAGTTTTTATGTAGAGCTATGTAGTTTTGGATTTTGTTTTCCCCTTTATAATATAAACTTTCTTTTAAAGTTTCAAAATTATCTTTGACTGATGATCTGAAACATTAAAGTGTGACAAACATGCAAGACAATATAAAATCAGTAAAACACTTTTTTACACCACTGTTCATCAGAAAGACATGCAATTTAACAAAGGTATGTATGTATAATAATATATAAAATATTTTTTTCATTGAAGAATAAAAATAGATTACTAGATAACAAATGATAACTATGATGAGAAAATAAAACAGCAAAGTACAAATTGTGGCAAGGCTGTAAAGAGAACAGCATGAGAAAGATTATGTTTGTTGCATTTTACTCAATGGATATAATTTGAAAATAAACACAATTATCATTTATTCATTAATTCATCTTCAGTAAACATTTTTTAGATTTTCTAATCATTATAACTTTTATTTATAATTTTTTTTTCTTTTGCCAAAAAGGGCATAAATTATTACTTAATTGTATAATAATAATAATAATAATAATAATAATAATATATGATTATATAAGATATATATATATACTATATATTATATAAGATATAGATATATTATATACTTTTACCTGTTAAGTGAACAGTAACAAACCAATCTTTGGTGAAAGCTCTTTACAATATATTTTTAACTCCAATAAATTTGTAGTATTATGACTAATTACAATTTAATAACAAATAAATACTTCAATTAAATACTTTTGCATTAACATTTACATTTTTTATCCCACAGAAATATTCATAAGATTTATTAAATATTACAGAAATATGACAGTATATAGCTAGATAGCATATAAATCATATATCAAGTTCAAGTTGGCTTTAGTGTCACTTCAACTATATACAGTTAGTACACAGTGAAACGAAACGTTCCTCCAGGACCAAGGTGCTACATGCAACATAAATTTACAACATAAATAAACTAAACTAGCTAACTAAGAGGCCTAGTTAGCTGGCTAGCAGAGACAAGACAGATTGACCTAACATAAATTACAACATAAATTAACAAAAACTAACTAGCTAAGGAAGACTATCTACAGGTTTTTTCCCCAGACAACAGACAACCTAAAGTGCACGTGCAAATGTGCAAACAAAAGCAAAAAAGTGACAAACGACAACATAACATAATAATATGGTGTTGAGGTGATGAGTTGAGGTAATGGAGAAACAGTAAACGTTCCTTAACGTTTACTCATATAAATCATATAAATATACAAATCATTAGCAAAACACACTGTAACTATGACTGTTAAAAACTGTGCAAATTTAATTTTTAAGACTTAAATGTCTTTTCATTCTCGCTGATACACTTTTATCGCACAACACGCCTGACACTTTTCTCCACCAATTCCAACCTGCTTGTACCCGCCTCTTCACCTCCTTTTCACACTCTCCGTTGCTCTGGACCATTGACCATAAGTATTTAAAATCCTGTACCTTCTTTACCTCTGCTCCCTGTATCCCCACCGATCCTCTTGGGTTCCTCTCATTCACACACATGTATTCTGTCTTGCTGCGGCTAACTTGCATTCCTCTGCTTTCCACAGCATACCTCCACCTCTTCAAATTTTCCTCCACCTGTTCCCTGCTCTCGCTACAGAGCACAATGTCATCTGCAAACATAATAGTCCATGAAGACTCCTGTCTTACCTCATTTGTCATCCTGTCCATCACCAGAGCAAACAAAAAGGGGCTCAGAGCCGATCCTTGATGCAGACCCACCTCCACCTTGAACTCTTCTGTCACACCTACAGCACATTTTACCACTGTCTTACAGCTCTCATACATGTCTTGCACCACTCTAACATACTTCTCTGCCACTCCAGACTTCCGTTATACAACACCACAGCTCCTCTCTCGGCCCCCTTTCGTACACTTTCTCTAAATCTAGAAAGACACAATGCAACTCTTTATTACCTTCTCTGTACTTCTCCACCAGCATCCTCAAAGCAAATACTGCATCTGATGTACTCTTTCAAGGCATAAAACCATATTGCTGCTCACAAATGCTCACCTCTGCCCTTAACCTAGCTTCCACTACTCTTTCCCACAGCTTCATTGTATGGCTCATTATCTTTATACCTCTGTAATTGCAACAGCTCTGCACATCTCCCTTGTTTTTAACTTAGAAATGCAAAAAATATTAAAAACAAAATGAGCAGAAAATCTTGTACTGAACAGTTTTTTTAATTCTTGAGAATCGTCACTTTTTTCACTTAATGAAAAAGCGTTAAAATAATTAAGCTTTAATACACTTCATTATTTCACAGCTTAACCAGGGACTTTATAAACAGGTGTCATTGTTTGTATGGTAAAGTTTTTTGTTAGGATAAGACAGACTTGTATCTTAGACATTTTGTTTGCATGTATTATTATCTTCTGAAGAAATAACAAGGAAGCCTGGTAATGGAGCGATTGTTCATAGCTGGTATAAACTGGATACGAAGTATTTTTCACCATGAGCCACACTTACCAGTCTTTTGAGAACTTGCATCCTTCTCAACACCATTTGCATCACTACACCAGCCTCTTGATAAATAATGTCAAGGGGTAGCTCAGTGGTTAAGGCATTGGATTACGGTTCGGAAGATCCCAGGTTCAAACCTCACAACCACCAAGTTGCCTCTGTTGGGCCTTTGAGCAAGGCCCTTAAACCTCAACTGCTCAGATGTATAATGCGATTTAAAAAAATGTAAGTTGCTCTGGATAAGAGTGTCTGCTAAATGCCTAAATGTCAATAATTAACTAGAGAATTAAAGTGCATAATACAAAACCAGTCCTTACAGCAGAACAGTCGAGAGTAAATAAAATGTATCACTATGGTAGGGAATTTTTTGTATATTAACAGATATATCTCAGTGGACATTCTAAAATCCATGGATTTGATACCAAACTGATGCAGGCTCGAAATACAAAACAAGTGGCTTCATCAACCATGCTTGAATTAAAATAGTCTTTAAAGTCACAAAAAACAAAAAATCATAGCAGCTCTTAAGTCTGTGTTTCCTTCTGGCTTTCCCTTTCAGTTATGCTGGCCTGCCGGAGTTACAGTTTTTTACAGCTTGCACTCTACACTAAATATACATTCACATTATACATTGTTTGACTGTGACCATACCTAACTACCAGCTCTTCTTCTTTTCTGCTCTCTCCTCTTCTCTCTTTGCCTCTCTTTTCCTCTCTCTCCCTCTCTCTCTTTCCCGCTACCTGTCTCTCTGTCGAGCTATAGATGTCGCTCCTGAGCTGCCAGTGATCCAGACCCCCTCTGCCCCCTGGACCTGTGACTCGTCCTGGTGTCCTGCTTCTGGTTGGAAATTCCGTCGCATGGATGATAATGTGGTGACTGGGGACGGTTCCACTTTTTCACGAAGACGGTCCTGTCCTCGGCTGATGCAGACAGCTGGTCTCTGAGGACTTCAGTTGCTCGATAGTTCAGGACTTGAGTTTCCTACAGTCTACCTGAGCCTCCAATAACTACCTGGATCCACTTTAACTTTAACACATATCCTGAACTTACTGAACTTCCAGTCTCACACATTACGATGCAGATCAATCCCTGCTATCCGTTTTCACCCAAATGAGGATGGGTTCCCTGTTGAGTCTGGTTTCTCTCAAGGTTTTGTCCTATTACCATCTCAGGGAGTTTTTCCTTGCCACTGTCGCCATCATCCTTGGCTTGCTTATCAGGAACAGACTTATCATTTTGATTTATACACTTTTTTATTTAATAGAAACTTAAATAATTATTTTAATTGTGTAAAGCTGCTTTGCGACAATGTCAGTTGTTAAAAGCGCTATACAAATAAAATTGAATTGAATTAAATTAAGTTGAATGTAGTGGCAGATCAGACCACAGACATTAAGTAATGCACAGCAAATTATGTGGTGCCTGCCAATGTGGATACCTTTGGAAGATGATAAAGATGAACTGTCTTAGTAGCCACAAAAAATGAGAATAAACAAACTTTGATGTTAGCAAATAACAAAATGTTAAGCTCAACTCGCTCTACTCTGTCTTCATAATGCATCTTCCGGTCCAACTGTAGATTGCTTGCTTTTAAGTTTAAGTAGAACTAGGTGGTGAAATTTACATTTACATTTACATTTAGGCATTTGGCAGTAATTGGATACATACTTACACTGGGTTAACTAGGTTAATAACTAAGTGCCATTAGTCCAACACAACTAAGAAGAGTTTTTTTTTTTTTTTTTTTGTTTCGGGGTGGGGGGGGGGGGGGTAGGTTAGTCCAAGTACTGGAGAAACAGATGAGTCTTGAGTCGTCGTTTAAAGATAGTCAAAGTCTCTGATGTACGGACATCTAGAGGAAGTTCATTCCACCACCTAGGTGCCAGAACAGAAAAGAGCCTGGATGAATGCCGCCCTCGATCCCTGAGAGATGGTGGAATGAGGCGAGCAGTGCTGGAGGATCGGAGGGAACGTGGTGCAGTGCGTGGTGTAATTAGCACAGAGAGGTAAGTGGGTGCTGGGCCATTTTTAGCTTTGTAGGCAAGCATCAGTGTTTTGAATTTGATGCGGGCAGCTACAGGAAGCCAGTGCAGGGAGCGGAGGAGTGGGGTGGTGTGGGAGAACTTGGGGAGGTTAAAAACGAGACGTGCTGCTGCATTCTGGATCAGTTGCAGAGGACGAATCGTGGACAGAGGCAGGCCTGCCAGGAGTGAGTTGCAGTAGTCCAGTCTTGAAATAACAAGGGACTGAACAAGCACCTGAGTAGCCTGTGAAGAAAGAAATGGGCGAATTCTTCTGATATTGTAAAGAAGAAATCGACAAGAGCGACTAAGGTTAGCGATGTGTGGGGAAAATGACAGATGATTCTCCACGGTTACCCCAAGATTGCGGGCGGTGGCTGAAGGAGTGATTTGGTTGTTGTCCAGGGATATCACAAGGTCTTGACCTGGAGATGAGTGAGCAAAGGTGTAAAACTGGAGATTTCTGTAAAACTGGAGATTTCTGGTGAGCAAAGGTGTAAAACTGGTTAACATTTACAGAAGGGTTTAAAGCACCTTACAGAAAGAAAGACTTTTAAACTCTCTTCGCAGTAAAGCATTAGAACAGGGCAAAAGTTTTAAAGAAGGTGCATTTGTGAAAGATGATCCCAGCTAAGGTGGCCACGTTATACTGTATTATCTTTTATATGTTGCTTTATTACCAGGCTTCCTTTTTTACCAAGCATGGGGAGACCATCCAACCTCCATGCACACAGACCCCGAGGTGGGAATCAAACCATCAATTTGGAACAATTTGCAAAATGTGCTAAATGTTTCTGATGAGCAAATCTTTTACTTAAAGTTCCTTGAACTCTGTATTTTCAAAAACAAAGCTATGTATTTTGAGCCCCAGGCATCACTCACTCACTCACTCACTCACCATTATTACCACTTAATCCAGGGTCGCAGGGGCCGGCAGCCTACCCCATGAGACACCCGGAATACACCCTGGGCAGGGTGCCAATCCATCACAGGGCACACACAAACACTCATTCACACACTATGGGCAATTTGTGAACACCAATTAACCTAACTCACATGTCTTTGGACTGTGGGAAGAAACCAGAGTACCCGGAGGAAACCTACCAAGCACAGGGAGAACATGCAAACTCTATGCACACGGAGACGAAAATCGAGCCTGGCCGGGAATCAACCCCGGACCCTGGAGGTTATCTCTCTGTTTTAAAAGAATGCTGAGAGAATCAGTCAGCACCACAGTATCTCACTCATGTGCCCCACATATACTTTCCGTGTGTCATCAGTGTTCTCTTGATTCATTACCAACCCTCCCTGTTCCTTGTATTTCCTTCCTCGTTTTTGCCCCTCAGATTTTCATCTGTTCTCAGATTAATTATTGTGTATGACCCGGCCTGTTCTTTGGAGTTTGACTCAGGCATCTGGAATCGACCTATCTCACTGCTGGACCATTGGCTATTGACGAAGGACTCTGATTACCTGCACCATGACTTTTTCTCCGTGTGTAAGCACTTCTGTATTCGCAGATATTGGGAGAGAGCACTCACACTGTGCATGAGGGTTGTAAATCAAACCAGGATTCTGGTGGTGCAGGGTGACAGGTCTAACCAAAACATTTATATATTTATATTTATAAGTAACTAGTATAACAGACACAGAAGTGGCAGAAATGCTGTGCAAATTTTAGAACCACTTCCATGCTGAATAGGGATGGGAATAGAGAGCACCGCCAATACAGGTTACCGTGACAACAAACATGGTTAAAACTACAACAGAGATTCAGGGGAAAAAATGTTGTGTTACAGTTTTTTACAGACGCTAAGACACATTTCTCAATACTAAGGTCACTTTTGCAAAACTCTTCACACAGTGAGCACAACAGGAGTCTATATGGGCTAAACTGAGGATCAATTATCATTGTTTTGGCACAAAATGCATCCAATGACTACATCTCTTAAATTTCATGAATTCTTTTCTCACTCAGACACAACAACTGCCAAAAATCTTTGTACGTACAGGACATTTTGCACGTGCTTACATACTGTTATTAAAACTGGTAAACTTATGTTCAAAACAATAACATAATGCAAAACTGAATAAGACAGCAAAATTTAACGGCAATATTTTATTGAAACATATTTTAAATCTAAAAATGCAGTTTAACCAGCCACAGCTGATTCTTATTGTAGATGAACATCTACACAGGTGTTACTCTTTCAATTTCATTACAAACTGAGACAACTGCTGAATAGGTTTGTATTGTGATGTAAACATGGACCCAGGCAGAAATAGAGAAGTGGCTGAAAGAGGAAGAAGAGTGACTGAAAGGGGGCGAGGAATACATATGCGCGGTGGAAGAAGAATAAGAGGACGATCAAGAGCTGTAGTCTCAAATGAGATCAGAGCTACTGTAATTGATCATGTAGTAAATCATGGTCTCCCAATGAGAAAGGCTGGTCAGAGAGTGCAGCCAAATCTGCAACGCTCTACAGTGGCATCTATTGTTAGAGTTTTCCGGCAAACCAACAGGTACTGTAACTTGTATTCTGCAAGGGGCATTAACTCAGTTGCACATTTCAGAAGTAAAAAGACTTTTGTGTAATTGTTTTTGCATTTCTGCTTAGGACTCAACGGTTACCTTACACTGGGGGAAGGGAAAGAATTTTGGAATTACTTAATGCAAAAAATAAAATAAATAAATAAATAAACAACATAAAATATTGACGAATTCTGCATAATGTCTGATTCTTTCCAGTAACATATATTGCAATTATAACAGAGATGTGTCCTTATTTTACACAAGAAAACACTGTGTTAGTGTTTTTTAGATCATCGTTTTGTGGGTGACAAAGTGTGTTTGTCGGCTGTCGACCTTTGCTACTGTAGTGTTCGGAAAAAATGAGTTTATTTAAGACCTGAATAAAGTGTTTTGCTAGTTGTAGTGCATTTTGAATGTGAAATGAACTGCTTTGCCAAGCTGAAAGTCAGTTAGGAGAATTGTGTGAAGAGTTTTGCAAAAGTGATCTAAGTATTGAGAAATATGTCCTAGCGTCTGTAAAAAACTGTAATGGCATCAAACAACCTTTATTCACAAATAGTAATTCAGTGATTTTCCCAGCGCTGATACATGAAACAAAATATTTAACTTTTTTCAGATTTATTTATTTTAGACACATATGCAGCTGTGTGTGTGTGTGTGTGTGTGTGTGTGTGTGAGTGTGTGTGTGTGTTTGAGAGAGAGAGAGATAGGGTGTTTTACAAGCCTATTAAAAAGAAATCAGTGCAATATAAATATAATCACATTCATTACAAACTAATGATATAAGATATTTCAGAGCAAGTAACACCAGCATCTTCACAGTAAATACTTCCAGCCACATCCATGTCCCAGTCAACATCACACACTGTTCCTTACTGGTTATTATAATAGACTTCCACTCCACACAGGAGTTATTACCACCAAGTCGTATGTTGGCTCCATATAAGACAAACAGCAAAATGCATTTTAATATTAATTAATGATAATGAATCTTGTTACAATTTTCCCATACATTTGAACTGATAATAAATAAAATAAAAAATGGACCTGAATAATAAGCATAGGAAAAAAATTGTTTATAAAAAGAACATCAGAAAAAAAAAATCGAAATGTAAGAAGAGAGACAATATGAAACAAGAAAGAAGTGAACCCTATCTGCTGTTTGGTGCAAGTCATTCATGCAATTTTTTGAAGATTGAGAAACATGTTGAACGTTCTTCTGTATAGTGTTTCAATAGACGACTCAGTAATTACACCCAGTATAGAGATCTTCAAATATGATGTTTTTCTTTTAACTTGATGTTGATCAAGAGAGAGGCCTAAGACAAAGGCGAAACCAAAGGTATATTTGCATGACTGTATAAATCTTGCTCATTTTTGGGTAAGATTGCATTAAATTATTCCTAAAAAAACTCTTCATAACAGCATTTTTGGCCATGTCCCGAAAATGTCTTCAATGTCACTGTGGTCAGTGTGCTCTCCTCTGCACACCCTTTATTATAATTTGTCCTTGAACCATATTGTTGTCTATAAGGTAAATAAACCTGTTGTGCCCTTTCTAATTGATTTGTTCAGTGATCTGTCAGCTTGTTTTCTTTAGTTTAATACATTTCCTGAACTATTAAAGACATTTTGTTTTACCTTTTTTTAGCATCCCAGCAACTAAAACCCCATTAGCAAGGGTATGCTGTGTAAAGTTCAAAGGTCATCCTGTGATGTAAACTGACTGACCGCAACTAAGCCACTTCATTTACAGCTGAAATATTATTGATTGTTAATTTTTAAAATCAATAGAGTCATGGGTAGTCCTTCAAAAACATTTTTAACAAAAGGGCACTTTGGACATCAAGGGGGAAAGTTATTATTATTATTATTATTATAATTATTATTATTATTATTATTCTGGACACTGAATCTTCTATCATCTTCATTTTTTGCAGCTACAGTATGCCCGACTGTGGAGAATTCGGAAGCGTGCTGCATTACAAGCAAAATGTGCTTGAAGAGGTTTTAAGAAGTGTGCACATATATTGGTAAGAATTTTTTATTTTCAGATTTATACAAACTAATCTGTGCAAGATTCTAAAAGATAAACTTTTACAAAATTAATTTTTCTTACACAAAGTACAGATGAATGTATATTTGGCTTTACCTGATCTGAGATATTATATTTGGGTGTTTTTAAAGAGTTAAATAGTTTCTGTAAGCTGTATATTCCTACATTACTTTAGTGACTAGGTTTTGGTATTATTTAACAGAATAGATTCATTTCAGACAGTCAAAAAGATAAAAATAAAAAGTAAAGCTAATTTTAAGGTTGAATTTTATTTTTAGATTATACTTTATTTTATAGAGTGTAGATTATGATAAAAAAAGTATCATTATTTAATCCATCCCCTGAACCAAAGTTATAATAATAAAGTAGTTTACTACAGCCAGCAGAGAAGCTCTAAAAAAACTGACTATGTAAAGAAAATAAAGGGGAATAATTGTATTAAACAAGCCCAAATGGGTTTCATTTGTGTAATAATCTTAATAACAATTAACTAAACTTATATAAATATAATATTTCAATGATATTTTAATCAGGTCTGTAGTGCTACAGTATATGTTTAAGTACAGGGCCACGCCTATAACAGGAGCCAATGTGTACACACACACACTGTTATGACAAGACTGGAATTATATTACATATTTCATGTAAAATATTAGTTTGATCTATGTGAGTTTATTTAAACATGTGCTGTAAATGTCTTTCTCTTGTGAATGTCTTCAGTAAAATGAATATGTAAATTATAGCATTATACAAAGACTAAGACTTTAAGTATTAATTTAAGTATTGATAAAATTGTTGAATTTACCAAAAATTAAATGGAGAGAGAGTCTCAGCATCCTGATCGTTAAGGTGTCACTTGGTCCTAATTAGGGTTCCCAGTTCTGCCGTCTTCTCACAGTGAAACTCATGAGGTCATGAGACTGATTATCTTTTTCTATGTATTTGAAGAGGTGGAGTTTATATTTTGGCCACTTCCTGTTTGTACGGGCATGTTATTCACAAGTTCTGACGCGTATCTTTCTCGTTACACATGGTTACTCATGACTCCAGACGTTCGTTGATTTATTTGTCTCTTGTTTATTTTTCAACATCAAAGTACAACGATTGTTACAGTTTCTTGCATAAATCCACTGTAGTCACGACAAGTCGTTTGCTGTGTTCTGTAGCTTCAGTAGATTACAGTTACAACAACTCATTTTACTGTATCTTTTAGCTCACAGTATCACAGTCAGAAGCTTGTGTACTCCACACCTTTCCATATCCTTCCGTGTCTTAACAACAACTGAACAACTAACGTGCGTGATAGACATGCAGCTACACAACTGTGGGATGATGTCACAGAACAACTTATGAAATGATGTCACAATACAACTTGCGAGTATAATACTAAATGCTTAAACTAATAAACTTAATAGACTTAATGTATAATGCTTAACTAGCAGACTTAATGCTTAACCAATAAATTGAAATGAAATAAACACAACAAATCACAAGAATGAAATATGGCCCTTAACATGTAAAGTAATACTACTTCTACTTTATCACAAACAGTTGATTAGGCTACGTTTATTAAAATGAGTTATAACATACAGAACTGTACAGAGAGTTTTAAACAGAAAGGTTTTTAGAGGTAAATATGGACACATGGAACAAGATTTTAAAACCATACACCGACATAATTAACCATCTAACCTGTTAAATTATAGCAACCCATATATGGAACATGGAAAATTTTAACAAAACACATTAGACTGTATCATCGCACCGTACACCATCCAATGTATGAAAAAATATTGCAGAGTAACTTAATCCAGTCCCATCCATTAGTGGATGGGACTGGATTAAGTTACTTTAAACCTCTTTATAACAGTATTTTTGAAAATGTCTCAGAACTGTCCATGATGTCACCGTGGTCACTAAGGTCATCTTTCTCAATAAAAGAAGCTGTGAAAGTTTAACCTCTCCTGTTTGCAAAGAGAAAGGTTTCTTTTTCACTCCAGCTTATCTCTGACTCCTGCTGTTCGCTGCACAATTTCTGTTTCCTGTAGATCTGTCTCTTTTCCTCTCTTTTGCAATTTCCACATCTTACCTATTACTTTTCATTCCATCTGGGAACAAGGTGCAATTTGGTATTTCAATTTGTTGTTTTATGGACCGTAATTACCAATGCTTGCACAGAATCAATAATACGTTTGACAAATTATGACAACAACAAAATATCATGAAGAATTAATTCATTCAATATTGTGTATATTATTACTGTTGTCTATAGCAGAATACCTTTGGAATTTCTATTAATTGGCTTCTTTTAGATGAGAGCCATATGTAGAGCTACACAAATGCTCTGACAACAGAGCAGTTTAAACATCATGGAGAAAGGGGCAGATGCTCAAGTATATTTCCTAACAAATTTAATGACAACAAATGTTTTTTAATGAGCTGAATTAAATTGCTGGTCACAGAAAAGACCTTATACACTCCCTTTAGCAAAAAAAAAAAAAAAGCCTGTTAAGTGTGTAAACTTAAATTTATAAAAAGTACTTCCCCTTATTATTTCTGTTTATCTACTATAGCATATCAATCTATAATAGGGGTGACAAAAACCTAAGCTTGTTAGTAAATATAAATGTTGTTAGTAAGGTCACACTATGAGGTGCCTGGAACAACTTCTTCAGTATAGTGAGTGTGAAGGTCAGAATCAGTTGTAGTAGAATGGATATACAGAGTAATTCACATTCCCGCATGGTCTTTGCCTGTTTTCTTTATATTTATCTGGTAACCATAGTAACAATTCAGTTACAGAAACTCTGAAATAGGAAATTTCTTAAGTAAATGCTTACAGTGACCTCACTATCTGATTTCAGGTATTATTGTAGTTCTTAGTTTACTTCATATACTGTAGCTCTCTCTATTCTGTACATTGTTTTGTTTGACTAGCTGTTTTGTGACTTTATAGGTCCTTAAAGTACTGTTGATTTTCTCTCTGAAGGTAGTGCATGGGCAATATGTTCACTTACTCCCTTTTGCTTGATACACTTATGCTATCAGTATACATACAGCTTATTCTATAAGTGTGTTGTGTATATGTCGTGCACCTACAGATTTTCGCTGCTGTTAAGGAATAACGCTCATGTTGTGTTCGGCTCACACTCATAATGTTTCTGGTCTCATTTGACCGGATCATTTTATTCCATTATAATATATAAGTATTCTATATAAGAAATATATTATCACCTAATGTTGTGTTGAAAAGTCACTTTTTTGAAACAAGTCAATTTTTTTAAACTGTGGCACAAAATAACTTTTGTGTTCCTGGTCAAAACTGATGTAGGTAGGATGTATTTATTGAAAACAAAAGCCCAAATGCACACAGGAGAAACTATATTACAAATATAATACTTGATCCATACTTCAAGTAGTAAGTACTATTTTTCTCAGGAGCAGCATTTGCCTGTGTAACTTGCATGTTCCAAGTGTGGTAAAAATTATGTTATAGATAGGTTCTCATGCAGGTTGCCATGGAAGCCGAAAAGGGGCAGAAGAAATGTGTGTGTCTGTGTGTGTGTGTGTGTGTGTGTGAGAGAGAGAGAGAGAGAGAGAGAGAGAAAAAGAGTGTCTGCTCAAAGACATCTCATGTTTAGCTGTGGGAAAGGAGTGAAGAAACATGTTTGATTTCAAATACTAATTGTATTCTTACCTGTTTTTTTCCAATGACCGGTCAGTTTTGACCAGGAACAACATTAGTGTATATAAGTTCCATAAAAATGTATGATTTTTTTTTTTTTACAAATTTATTTCGTGTTCAAATGCCATGTCTGAACAAAATCTCTGAACCCCATGGAAAATGTTTAAAATTTACTGCACTTTTTTAGAGAGGAAACTTGTAAATCGGTCAGATATGACCATAACACAAGATGAGGGATAAAAAAATGTTATTGAAGTGTAATGTGGCAAATTAATTATTATTCATGACAATTAATAATAATGAATAATGATTAATGTAATTAGCAGAGTAAGGTTATTATATTGTACAACCCGAATTCCAAAAAAGCAATGCTGTGTAAAACCTACATAAAAAGAAAATGAAATGCAATAATGAAAACATATCAAATGTTTAAAATTTAAAATGCTTTGTCAGCAACACATATTAAAACAGACAGAGTCTGTTAGAGTTAGGACAGAGGCAACATAAAGTACATTTTGCGATCTATTAGCTATATTAGTAACAGGTCAGTAACATGATTGGGCACAAAAAGGGCATCTTAGGGAGTCAGAAGGAAAGAAGGGCGTCTTAGGGAGTCAGAAGGAAAGATGGGCAGAAGTTTATATAGAATAGTCACTATTTTCATTGAAAAATGTATCATGACCTGTCATATACAGTATAGTAAGATCAAAGCCAGGAGAGGGCTGTTTCCTTAACTCAGGTCTGGTGTGGAGTTGCATCTGTTCTTCCGCTGTGTTTCCTCCATGTACTCTGGTTCGCTCACTGGCGTCCAAGACATCGCGGCCTTGCGCTGGGAGGTGGCGGAGCTCCGGCAGGAGAACGCGGATCTCCATGCAGCTGTTGCTGACGCATCTAGCCGGCCCCCTCTTCAGATGTCTTTCTTGCATTTCCAGATAAATGAGATGGCACGGAAGATGTAGTGTGTTCTTGACAGCGCTAGATCTGGTGTTTGAGTTTAATTCCACCAAGTACTCCAGCGATCGGCTTCGCATTGCTCTTCTCGTATCGTTGCAGGTGGAGAGATTCACCGGGCACCATCCACCTCTCCACTGCTACCAATGCCACCACCCCCCACCTCACGGTTCAGGTAACCCTCTAATTTGGCCACAAACGGGTCTGAAGTACCGCGTTCATCGATTCTGGTGCCGTGGGTAACTTAATTGACTCCACCTATGCCAAAGAAATGGGGGTGAGGATCGTGGCATTATCCCAGCCAATTCACATCACATCAGCCGACGTTCGTCCCCTTTCGTCCAGCCCCGTCACTCACCAGATCCAACTTCTCACTTTTACTACTGACCAACATCAGGAACAGCTGCAGTTTTACCTCACCCCCATCGCATTGCCTCCTGTAATACTCGGCTATCCCTGGCTGCTACAGCACGACCCTCTCATTTCATGAACACAAAACCGAATCCTCCAGTGGGGGCCGACCTGCACCGAACTTTGCCTACGGGCACAGGCTGGGACGTGTTCCAAGGAGTCCGAGGCCCCCGACGTCGACACCGACGCCATCCCACTGGAATTTTGAGACCTGGCACACAAGCCATGGAGGAGTACGTCGCCAACGCCCTGCGCCATGGCACCATCAGGCCCTCCTCCTCACCAGCGGCCGCGGGGTTCTTCTTTGTAAAGAAGAAAGGGGGCAAACTTCACACGTGTGTCGACTATAGGGGGCTAAACAAGATCACTATAAAAAAAACGACACCCGCTGCCACTCACCAACTCAGCCCTGGATGCCCTCTCTGGTGCCAGCATCTTCACGAACTTGGACCTCTGGAGCGCCTACAACTTGGTGCGTATCAGAGAGGGCGATGAGTGGAAGACGGCATTCATCACACCCAGTGGACACTACGAGAGCCTGGTCATACCCTTCAGACTCTGCAACGCACCCTCAGCCTTCCAACAGTTTATCAACAATGTCCTCAGGGACATGCTGGGCTGATGGGTGTTTGTTTACCTAGACGACATCCTCATATACTCCCACAACATCAAAGAACACATCCAACATGTCCGGGCTGTTCTCAAGAGATTGCTCGCTCACCAACTGTACCTCAAGCTGGAAAAATGTGCTTTCCACAAGCACTCCACCACGTTCCTGGGTTTTGTCATCTTGCCCCAGGGTGTGGCCATAGACCCACAGAAGCTCGAAGCTGTGCGTCACTGGCCCCTACCCAGGACCCTCAACCAGCTTCAACGGTTTCTTGGGTTGGGAATTTCTATCATTGCTTTATCTGGGGCTACAGTACAGTTGCAGCACTATTAACCGCATTGACCAGGCCCTCATCTCACCCGTTTCGACTTACACCCGCCGCCATCTCCTCTTTCTAAGGAACTGTGTCATCGCTTCACCACCGCTCCTATCCTTCTCCACCCAGATGCCAACAAACCTTTTGATGTGGAGGTGGATGCGTCGGATGTGGACGCCAGCGCCATTTTCTCCCAACGAGGTCCAGACCAGAAACTACACCCTTGTGTTATTTTTTTCCAAGAAATTCAATCTTTCACTCTTTGCCCGTCGCCCTCTCTTTCACTCTTCACCGCCCGGTTCTGGAAGGCCTTTTGTCATCTGATCAATTCCACCAGTAGTCTGTAATCTGGATACCATCCCCAGACTAATGGTCAGATGGAACAAACCAACCAACAACTGGAGCGCTACCTAAGGTGTTTTGTTGCTGATCACCAGCGCTCCTGGGCCCGCTACCTCATATGGGCAGAACTCTCTCACAATCTGCACGTCTCATCTGCTACCAACCTAAGCCCATTGGAGGTGTGCTATGGTTTCCAACCTCCGATGTTCGCCCATCAAGAACCAGAGGTTGACGTACCATCGGCCCAACAGTTGGTCCGTAGGTGTCGACGGCTCTGGAATCAAGCCAACCTTGCTATACAGAATGCCAACAACCATTACATCTCTCAACACCGCCGTCGAAACCACCCTGACAGTGGGGTTTCACTGTCAGGGGGGTTAGTTCCTGACAGTGTTTAGTTCCTGTTAGTTAGTTCCTGACAGTGTTTTAGATAATTAATGACCATTTTACTGACCATGTAGCAATGTTTTATTGCAATAATTTATAAATCTTATACAAATTTATTCATAATCACGTTATTTACTTCAATCACTTAATCCGCGACCGGCACTAGAACCCGGAATTAATGCGGTCACAAACCAGAAGGTATAAGAAGAGTAAACAAACCACAGCACAATGCTCAGTCATTAAGTTCATCCATGTCACCTCAGGTGTGTTCACCAATTCGTGAGTACTAACTTTCTTGGTTTTGCTTTCGTATTGAGTGTGTGTTTATAGGATGCAGGTTAGATTGTGTCTTTCCCTTACTCCCCAATTGTGAGAGTCCTTAGACTAAACAGCGTGATTATCCTGCCTATTCATGTCACTCCGCGTTTGGGTTTACCATTCACGCTACAAAGGGCTAACCGCTAAAGCTAAGTCTTCTGGTCTCCTCGGGTTAGTTCCTGACAAAGTTTTAGATAATTAATGACCATTTTACTGACCATGTAGCAATGTCTTATTGCAATAATTTATAAATCTTATACAAAGTTAATCATAATCATGTTCTTTATCCCAGATGTGTGATAAAAAAAAACATGTATTTGAATCTTTTAACATGAGTTTGAGTCACATGACCCATTAGAAAAAAGTTGTATGCATTTCTGGAATCACTAACACAAACAAACAAACAAACAAATAAAAAGATAATATAATACTGAAAGAATTCATTTATTTATTTAGTTAGTTTGTTAGCTACTTATGTCAGAAAACTATGCAATTTTAACAATGGTTAAATGTTTTGTTTTATATCCATTACATACTGTTTAGTATATTTGTATAATAATGTAGAACAATACATGTAACAAAATGCAAATTGTGAAAAGGTTGTAAGGAGAACAGCATAAAGATGTTTTGTTGCATTTTACTCACTAGCTTTAATTTAGGAATAAACACAACTCTCATTCATTTATCTTTAATAAGTGTTTCACTGTAAATCAGATGGAAATTCTTAATAAAAAATTTTAATATTAAGACTAACTATAGTTTGATGGGAAAAAAAACGTCCAAACCTACCTGTCCCTATGTGAAAAAGTAATCGCCTCTGAACCTTATTACTGGGTGTGACCTCCCTGGCAGCAAAAAACTGATATCGATCATATTTTGGAGGAATTTTGGCTCACTCTTTTTTCAATATTATTTTAATTTAGTCACATTGGAGAGTTTGCAAATATGGATGGCTTGTTTAGGGTCATCTTAAACAGCTTATCTCAAACATTCTTTTTTTTTTTTTTTTTTTACAATTGTTATTATGTTAATTTAGATGTAAGATAAATTTGGATAAAATCAGTAAGACTTTTCATAAACTTCAGTAAGCCATAACATTACCACCACCACCAGTTTCAATTCTTTAGCTCTCTACAGTACACTTATATCCTCTTCATCATTGCCCATGTCATGCTTTTGTTCATCAACATCAAGGTGAATGTGGTCAATGTAGAAAGTCGGCCGAATCCTCTGTTTGGTCCAAAATGGTTTCTTTTTCATGATCAGCTTTGTCATCCATCTCAGTGTTTCTGGCACCTACAAATTTAGAGTGTTAGATATATTTATGCTATAGAGACAAATATATTTACTTAAACATAGTACATAATAGAATAAAATAATAGAATAATACAAGTACTAAATACAACTATCTGTGTTTAACCTGTTGTGTTGTGCTGTTAATTGAGCAATCAATATTGATTTCACCATATACAGTACATCCATCCATCCATCCATCCATCCATCCATCCATCTATCTATCTATCTATCTATCTATGGTTGTTACTATAGATACCATAACATACAAACTGGATTCCAAAAAAGTTGGGACACTATACAAATCGTGAATAAAAACTGAATGCAATGATGTGGAGGTGCCAACTTTTAATATTTTATTCAGAATAGAACATAAATCACGAAACAAAAGTTTAAACTGAGAAAATGTATAATTTTAAGGGAAAAATATGTTGATTCAAAATTTCATGGTGTCAACAAATCCCAAAAAAGTTGGGACAAGGCCATTTTCACCACTGTGTGGCATCTCCCCTTCTTCTTACAACACTCAACAGACGTCTGGGGTCCGAGGAGACCAGTTTCTCAAGTTTAGAAATAGGAATGCTCTCCCATTCTTGTCTAAAACAGGCCTCTAACTGTTCAATTGTCTTGGGCCTTCTTTGTCGCACCTTCCTCTTTATGATGCGCCAAATGTTCTCTATAGATGAAAAATCTGGACTGCAGACTGGCCATTTCAGTACCCGGATCCTTCTCCTATGCAGCCATGATGTTGTGATTGATGCATTTTGTGGTGATTGTGGTCTTCCCTGAAAGAGATGACGTCTGGATGGGAGCATATGTTGTTCTAGAACCTGAATATATTTTTCTGCATTGATGGTGCCTTTCCAGACATGCAAGCTGCCCTTGCCACATGCACTCATGCAACCCCATACCATCAGAGATGCAGGCTTCTGAACTGAGCGTTGATAACAACTTGGGTTGTCCTTGTCCTCCTTGGTCCTGATGACATGGCGTCCCAGATTTCCAAAAAGAACTTCGAATCTTGACTCGTCTGACCACAGAACAGTCTTCCATTTCGCCACAATCCATTTTAAATGATCCCTGGCCCAGTGAAAACGCCTGAGCTTGTGGATCTTGCTTAGAAATGGCTTCTTCTTTGCACTGTAGAGTTTCAGCTGGCAATGGCGGATGGCACGGTGGATTGTGTTCACTGACAATGGTTTCTAGAAGTATTCCTGAGCCCATTCTGTGATTTCCTTTACAGTAGCATTCCTGTTTATGGTGCATTGCCATTTAAGGGCCCGGAGATCACGGGCATCCAGTATGGTTTTACGCCCTTGACGCCCTTACGCACAGAGATTGTTCCAGATTCTCTGAATCTTCGGATGATGTTATGCACAGTTGATGATGATAACTGCAAAGTCTTTGCAATTTTTCGCTGGGTAACACCTTTCTGCGCAACATTGTGGGAATTGGTGATCCTCTACCCATCTTGGCTTCTGAGAGCTTCTTTACTTTTCCAGCCTCTTATTGCTACTTGTCCCAACTTTTTTGGGATTTGTTGCCACCATGAAATTTTGATTCAACATATTTTTCCCTTAAAATGATACATTTTCTCAGTTAAAACTTTTGTTCCGTGATTTATGTTCTATTCTGAATAAAATATTAGAAGTTGGCACCTCCACATCATTGCATTCAGTTTTTATTCACGATTTGTATAGTGTCCCAACTTTTTTGGAATCCGGTTTGTACTAAAATAAGTAAACATACAGTAAACATGTAGCTGCTAAAGAAAATCAGTCAGCTTTAACATTAAAACAGTTCGGTACAAAACATAAGTATATTAGTTACATCTTCAAAGGGTGAAATATTTATGACCTTCGCTACTTACATTGTGTGTTCTTGTTATTGACACAAAATGTCTGTCTTTTTTGTGTCTTCACAAAGTACATAATGACTGGAACTAAGATGAGAAGCAGTCCTACTGTCACTCCAACACCAATGTAGGGAGCCAGGTGCTGAGATGCTGAGAGAGAAATCATCATCATCATCATCTTTATCATAATTGTCAGAACATTTTACAAAATAATTCATTTATACTTTACCTTTCACAGTGATGAACAGGGGTTCACTGGCAATGGAGGTAAAGATGTGAAAAAATATCTTGACTTTATAAGTACAGCTGTAGTTTCCCTGATGGACAAAATCTGCCTTAGGAAAAAGGAAGACAGCTGCATTTTTAATAGTTGACTGAGTCTTGATGAGATTGGATCCACTGAGCTCCAAGTTGAAGAAACCTCCTGGATACTGAGTTTCAGTGGAGCAGATGATGGAGAAGCTGTAGCCTCTTGTTACTTCTGGTCCATCAGCATTACTGAAGGAGATACTTGGTTGCTGCAAATTTACTAGGAAACAACAGACATGATTAGTCGGTAACTTCAAAAATAAAAGCCTGCCAATGTGAGTCTGTCTGAATGAAAAAATTTCAAAGATAGAATACAATCAACCTTGCAAACATTGTGAAATGGATCCAAGATGGCGGGGCAGCATGAGCACACAGCAGCCAATCTAGTGACAAATTGGTGCTTATCACCACAAAGTATTGAAATGTGTCATGTTGTCATGTTGTCACTCCTGTATGCACATTTGCATTTCATGTTTTTTTGTTTTTTTGTTGTACAGGACTTGGATAGTTTTCTGTCAATTTAAAAATGTCACCCTGTCTTGTCTCAGCTAGTCAGCTAATTACTGTAGGTTTCTAGTTAGTTTTGTTAATGTATGTTGTTAATTTATATTTATATGTATGTACTGTAGCACCTTAGTCCTGGAGAAATGTTGTTTCATTTCACTGTGTATTAAACTGTATATGGTTGAAATGAAAAAAAAAAAGCCTAATTAACTTGTTTGGTACTGGGAACAGATATCCAGAAAAAAATCCCTTACCCACAGTGATGGTAATGAATCTGCTCCTGGATGATGTAGAGTTACTTTCCCTGTATGTGTAGTCACAGGTGTACTGGCCCTGATGCGATTCATCTACAGTCAGAGTAAATGTTGTTGTAGTCTCTGCAGTTTGCTTCTTTATTAATGTCCCATTTTTATACAAACTGAAGTCTACAGAGATACATGTTGGGCTGGGTGTGAAACATCTGAACTGAAGAACGTCTCCAGGTGAGACCACAGAGTTTAGGGAGATCCGAGTCAGTGTAGGACTCTGCAAATCTTATAAAAAAAAATAATTAAAATAATAATAATAATAATAATAATAATAATAAATGTACATTTTTGTATTACTATTGTTAAAGCAGTAAAGTAGTCCTTAAGGAGAAGAAAAGGAAGAAAACCCTACTTGAGCACACGACCCCAGAATCTTCACCATGTCCACAGTCCTCTATTCCAAATCCTCTGTGTGAGCACTGATCTATGTAGCTCTCAGTTCCAGTACACTGAACATCATCCAGCCAGGTTGGTTCACTTCCCTGACCAAAGTGAGCATTATGAGGAGCGCTGACTGCTTTACCACATCCAAGCTGTCTACACACCACCTCTGCATCCTTTAAGTCCCAGGAATGATCACACACTGTTCCCCACTGGCTATTGTGCTGGATCTCCACTCGACCACAACAATTTCTCGAACCATTCACCAGCCTGATCTGATTTAGTCCTGATTTATTAGATAAAAAACACTAATGACTCCCCAGTCTTAAACACACACACACACACACACACACACACACACACACACACACACACACACACACACCACAAGCAAAAAAGTATGTACTTCAAACAAATCTTGTATTCTTGAAAAAAAAAACAAATTTTTCCCCCTCCAAATGATGATTTAGTTAAAATAATTAATCTTTAATAATAGTGCCGGCCATATGGGCATTGGTGCTTCTTATCTGCCCTGGGGAATGTGGAGTTTGATTAACAGGCGATACCCCAAACCAATATATTAAATAGTGCTGCTATATTAAAAATGGTTACAAATTATATTTGTATACAGCCCTTTACTCTAATACCTGTAACATCCAGTGGTTGTTAAACAAAACTGTTCTGTGAAGCCGTCAGATGTTTGTTAGCAAACATTAGTGAACAAACAGCAAAATGAAGCCTTAGGGACACATTAGACAGTTTAGGGATAAAAAAAAAAAAAAAAAACGTTTTGTGGAAAGGTTTAAAGCAGCAAATATCCCAATAATCAACAAATATCCCAAGCTTTGAACTTCTCACGGAGCACTGTTCAATCCATCATCTGAAAAGAGTATAGCCAACTGCAAATCTACCAAGACATTGCCGTCCACCTTAAATGAGAGGAGAGCATTAATTAGAGATGCAGCCAAGAGGCCCATTGTAACTCTGGAGAAGCTGCAGAGATCCACAGGTGGGGAGGTGGTCAGAGTTGTTGGAAAGATGTATGGAGCCAAATACAGGGCTGTCTTTAAAAAAACCCATTTAGAATCTAAAAAAAAAACTTGAGACTGGGGTGAAGGTTTACCTTAAAGCAGAGCAGGAAACCTAAACATAAGCCAGATAGTTTAGATCAAAGCATATTGATGGGTTAGAATGCCGCAGTCAAATTCAGAAATAAATCCAATTGAGAATCTGTGACAAGACTTGAAAGTTGCTGTTTCATCTAATCTCACTGAGCTTAAACTATTTAGCAAAGAATGGGCGAAAAATTTCACAGATTTGCAAAGCTAGTAGAGACACACCCCAAAAGACTTGCAGCTGTAATTGCAGCAAAAAGTTGGTCCACAAAGTACCACCTCAAGGGGGCTGAATACAAATGCACACCACACATTTTTAGATATCTGTCTGTTAAAAAAAAGTCTGTAGTCTAGTATAAGAACCCGGAAGTGACGACGATCGACCTGAATTACTCTGCGAAGTATACTACACAGGGTGTTCAACCATGTTAAGTGTGATTCCAAACCACAGGGAACGAAAATGTTCAGTTCAAAGGGAACAACAGGTCTTCACTTCACCAGAAAAGAGAATAAAAAAATTCACATAAGTCATTGTGTCTCGCTGGAGCTCAAAAAAGGATTTGTATATTTATTATCATTATTATCGAGATGACATCATATTAAAGGAGCTACAAAAGACAAAAAAATAAATTTTTATTTAATTAAGAAGTCATTAGTATTATGTTAGCTAGTAATCTATAAAAAAAAATCTTTAAACAATTATTATTATTAATCAATAATTTATTTACAAGTTATAGACGTTTCAATATTATGTTTTATAATATATCAGTTATTGGTCAATCAATATTCAATATTTAATGTCCGTAGTGTTAAATTTCGAGGTTAATATGCCTGAGGGTGTAAGCAACACTAGTTAGGAGCAAGTGCTAATAGTTGTACTTGTGCTTGGTTGGTCAGTGTAGTTTGGGGGCATCCTTCGCCCAGACTTTGTTTTTATTTTGTTAATAAGATTAGATTTGCTGCCACAAAAAGGTTAGAAAGTGTTTTGTTTTATTTACTTATTTGCTTTAAGCTCTGCTCGTGGCTCCCATTGTTGAGTTTTGTAAATATTATTTCTTTCTTTATCTGTACTTTTGGTTTCCACTGTAACTATGGAGCAATTGGGTGTATTGTACATTTTTTACTAAAGTATGCTGATGCTCTTCGCAAATTTCGAGTTTGCCTCATTCAGTAACAGCCTTTATTGTATTAATATTCTTTTTTTCCCCATATATCGGCATCCTATTTCCCATAGACATCAAAAGTGAGAATAATAACTAAATAGTAAACTGTAACATAATTGATGGCTCATCCTAAAAAGGTCACCTTTTACTCTACTTGGGGAGGTACTCTTTGAATTCAAATTTTAAATTAAGTGACTCATGTGCCATCCTGATGCAAATGCAGCTTAAAGGTGGATAACATGACTTAAGCAGAGTTCCTGTTTTAGTAAGAAGTATGTCAATATAAATTAGCATATTATTATTATTATTGACCATGGCATTTAATTTGCAAAGAATCCCTTATGGAAAGTAATTTAGAAATTTAGAAAAGATGATTTGTTTATAATAGCTACCCACTAACAGATTCCTGTTTCAAAGCAATCCTTAAAAAAACTAATTAAAGCCGAAGTGAACGAAGATCGGCTATGTGAATTGGGAATTTTAAAATTAACTGATGAGACTGATCCGAATAGCGACTTCTTTGGGTTGGAGTAAAGACGTCTGGTCACTGCTACTTCAGTGCAAATTAGTTAGCAAGGCTTTAGAAGTGTATTTTATCTTGACATTGGAAGATGGTTTGAAATATGATGCAGTTAAATCGTCCATACTCAGAGCATATAAGTTAGTTCCGGAGGCCTACAGGCATGTTTTGTAATCGCAGTTTCGTAATTTTATAAATAAAGAGAGTTTTTAACTCTTATAGAGTAACTGTGGTCTTTTATTCTATTCAATCAAAAGTCCCACTTTGAATCGAACACACTCTCATATATCTTACTTATGACCTACGGTGATTGGCAAGCATGATCAAGACTGGGGTTAATGAGTCTTTGCTCCATCTGCTCTGGTTGCTATGGTATTCTTGCATGTATGCTAATCGCACTTTCATCGGTTGACAACAACCATCATATTATCCTGTAGTACACTGTGCAAAAACAAAAGTACTTTAGATTGGTGAGCACTCGATGCATGGATAAAGGATATACTCAAGTTCTGTCACTGTTCACGAGCCATAGCAAACAGTCAACTTTAAGCTTCAGGAACAAAATTAGAGTTATAACTCCTCTGTCATGTTTTCTCAGTCACTGGTGTGTTGACTCTGCTGCTTGACAAAGATTATCCGTAAAGATTCAAACTATCCGCATCCTGGTTGTCTTTGAATTCTGCTCTGTCGACACAGACAAACTGCTCGAGTATTTTTAATAACACAGCAAACAGTATAATATCAAGCTTGATGTCCAAATGCTAACAAGCTAAATAATTGTGTAATCTGTTTTTTTTTTTTTTTTTTTTTTTTACATTCCAATAAAATTATTTTGGTAAATATGAAAAAAAAATTACATTAATGATAATTTAAGGTCATAATTTAAGAGTTTTTTGTACCTGAGCAGGTAACACCAGCATCTTCACCATGGCCACAGTTGTGTTTTCCAAATCCACTATGATAGCACCATGTGATGGATCTTTCACTTCCAGAACAGCGAACATCATCCATCCATATTGGGCCACTTCCCCGACCAAAGGCAGCATTTATATCAATACTGACAGCATCACCACATCCAAGCTGTCTACACACCACCTTTACCTCCATAAGGCCCCAGTCATCATCACACACTGTTCCCCACTGGTTATTATGATAGACTTCCACTCTACCAGAGCAGGAGTTACTGCCATTAATGAGCCGTATGTTAGCGTCATCTAAGAAAAACAGCAAAATGTATGTAGATATTAGAAACATAAAAGAAATACAAAAAGGAGGTGTAGGAGGTACCTTTTACCAGTTTGTAGGTAAATTGTCAGTTCTTAGACAGTTCTTGACAACTGTAAGACTGGGTCCTCTACCCTCAGAACACCTAAGCTGCTTTCTGCTTCCTCTGTGTGTGTGTGTGTGCGTGCGTGTGTGTGTGTGCGCGTATTTATGTGTGTGTATATATATATATATATATATATATATATATATATATATATAGAGAGAGAGAGAGAGAGAGAGAGAGAGAGAGAGAGTTGTATGTGTAATGGCTACAAGATGTTGATGTATGGATGGATATATTAGTGGTTTGGATTTCATGAGACCAATGTGTGAATGTAAATGGTGTGGATGTGAAGGGAGGAGTACACGGGAGAAACAAAGAGAATGTGCTAAAAAATGTGTGTATTGTATACTAATAGAGGCAGTGTTAAAAACATGTGTCTTTTTCGCTTTGTTCTGCCTGAACTAAGAAGTCAACTATAGGTAGTTGATTACTCTTCCCTGGGAGCATTCACCTGTGGGGGGGCAGGGGCGTGCTGCTCAGAAATACACAGACTCTCGATGTGAAGCAGCAGCTCCATGTGTTGTGTGTTGCTTTTAACAATAATATCTCCCCTCATCAGGTATGGACTAAAAAAATAACACATTAACCCATTCCTGAGATGTTAGAGAATGAGGTAGAAAAGAGTTATTGCTATATTGTGATTAATTTATTGTTGTTAAGTAATTGAAAGTTTACCCTGTTCAACCTGTATATTGTCTATGCTCAACATGTGCTCTGGGCTAATGAATGATGTCACACAGTCTCAGAAGTAACATGTATATGTACATGAATGTTGTGGTGTTTAACTGTGTAAGTTACGGATTTCACTGGTCACTTTATGTTCAAGAGAAATTCATAGTAAAGTTGCAAGTACGACCATATGAGTCCAATATGCACCTTAAGTATGTGTATCTGTCTGTGCTACATTTTCAGTGGTTATTCTTGGCTAACATCCTGTTAAGCATGATGAAGACAGTTATGTTTACATGTAGTGTAACATGTTTCCTGGAGATGTAGGTGATTATTATTTAATGTAATGTAATTATGTAAGTTAACTTTTTTTTTCTTTCTTTGCAATATAAGTTAACCGATGACGCTAAACCAATGTTTTGTCACTTCAAGTTGAGTTCGATTAATCTGTATGACATATGTACATATATACATATGACATTATTTGAACTGTTTACATTAATGTCCGTTTTATTGATTCAAAAAAGAAATACACAGACTCTCGTTGTGAAGCAGCAGCTCCGTGTGTTGTGTGTTGCTTTTAACAATAATATCTCCCCTCATCAGGCGGTGAGGGTGCTACATATGCATTAGTGATGGCTCCTCAACTCCCCTCTGATAGTAGGAGTAAGTGATGGTGAGGACATGGTTTGGTGTCGGTATGTGAAGGATGTAAGGATCATGCAGGTGGGAAGGAACTCACACTTGATGAGAATGTGCCTAATTAATGAATGTCTGTGTGCATATGCTGGAGGAGCATTAACTGAGGAATCAGAGTGAGAAAAGGGAGAATACCACTTACAGCTCCACCACATATATGTTCTTTACCAAACACGAAATAAACAAAAGAATACAATTTTGACTCACGACTGTCACCAGTCAACAAAGAACCATCAAGAATCCAAATTTTGGACAATTCAGCTGACTCCAATCGTCTTTTTTTGAGCAGTGCATTTCACAAAAAAAGTGATTACAGAAGAAAAGAGCAAAATAAAAAACTAATTAAAAATCTCTGTTTGATTTTAAATACTGTTAACATTATTTGTATTACAATCTACTGAAATTTAGTTGTTTAATATAAAACATATCACATTTATTACAAGGTCACAATTTAAGAATTTTTATTGTACCTGAGCAAGTAACACCAGCATCTTTACCATGGTTACAGTTGTGTGTTCCAAATCCACTATGAGTGCACTGTGTGATGCTGCTTTCTCTTCCAAAACAGCGAACATTATCCATCCATATTGGGCCACTTCCCTGACCAAAGACAGCACTTCGATCAGCACTGATAGCATTACCATATCCAAGCTGTCTACACACCACCTGTGCATCACTCATGTCCCAGTAATTATCACACACTGTTCCCCACGTGTTATTATAATAGACTTCCACTCTACCAGAGCAGGAGTTTCTGCCACCAACGAGTCGTATGTTAGCGCCATCTGAGAAAAACAGCAAAATGTATGTTGATATTAGAAATATGAAAGAAATGCAAAAAAAAAAAAGAACTTCCAAGCAAATTGTGAAGTGTAGAAGGTACTATGTGACAGCTGGTAGGTAAATTATGACAGTTTTTAGACAGTTCTTGACAAATCAGCATCAGTTTGGCACAAGATCATAGTGATTTTTAGTACATTTTTAATCTTTGCAGTTAACATGTATTCATTTCATATCTGATTTAGACATGTGATGTCACAGAGTTAAGCATTGGAGATAAAGTCAGAGAGGCCAGACTAAGGTGGTTTGGACATCTTTAGAGGAGAGATTGTGAATATATTGGTAGAAGGATGCTGAGGTTGGAACTGCCAGGCAGGAGGTCTAGAGGAAGACCAAAGAGGAGATTCATAGATGCAGTGAAAGAGGACATGAAGTTAGTTGGTGTGAGAGAAGAGGATGCAGAGGATAGGGTTAGATGGAGGCAAATGATTCGCTGTGGCGACCCCTAAAAGGGGTCAAAGACAAACAAAGAGCAAAAAGATGTCACAGAGTTAAGCAACCAAGAACCATGAAAAATTAAAAAAAAAAAAGAATTGTTGTGCTGTAAGTGGCATGGTGGTGTTGTGGTTAGCACTGTGGCCTTGCACCTCCATGGTCCGGGTTCGATTCCTGTCTCTGTGTGCATGGAGTTTGCATGTTCTCCCTGTGCTTGAAGGGGTTTCCTCTGGGTACTCCGGTTTCCTCCCACATTCCAAAGGTATGCAGGTTAGGTTAATTGGTATCCCTAATTGCCCGTAGTGTGTGTATGTGTGTGTGCTATTGATTGGGACCCTGTCCAGGGTGTACCCTGCCTTGCACCCTAAGCCTCCTGGGAGAGACTCCAGGTCCCCGCAACCATGAATACAGGATAAAGTGGTATAGAAGATGAGTGAGTAAGCATTAAATGGTTTAGTGCCGCAGTATCTGACTGAACTGCAAGTGTCTTATGATCCGCCACGCCTACTTTAAAGTCGAGCTACACATGTCGTTCCTGAGCTGCCAGTGATCCAGACTCCCTCTGCCCTCCTGACCTGTCTGACCCATCCTGGTGCCTTGCTTCTGGTCGGAGATCTCGTCACATGGATGCCCAGTGTATCTCTTTGAGATGCGTCTGGTGTCTGGGGATGATTCTCTCTACCTAGAAGACGGTTCTGGCCTCGACTGGTGTTGGCAACTGTTTATCTGTGGACTTGACTGTTCAATAGTTCAGGACTGGAACTTCATACAAGTCTACCTTAACTACCTGGACTCCATATTAACATCAATTAACATCAACTGTTATGCTGAATTTCCTGCCAACTAACACAGAGTATGAATGCAGATCAAATCCTGCTCTCTGTTTCACCCAAATGAAGATGGGTTCCCTGTTGAGTCTGGTTCCTCTCAAGGTTTCTTCCTACTACCATCTCAGGGAGTTTACCTTGCCATTGTTGCCCTCGGCTTGCTCACCAGGGACTATCTGACCATTTTGATTCATACACATTTATATCCCATACAGATTTAAATTAATCTTTTAATTGTGTAAAGCTGCTTTGCGACAATGACAATTGTTAAAAGCGCTATACAAATAAAATTTAATTGAATTGAATTAAATATGCTGGAGAATACCACTTGCAGAATACAATTTTGACTCACGACTGTCACCAGGGTCTATTGTCCTTCCCTCAATTTGTCCTGTTACAGTCACATTTATTACAGAAGAGTTTGGCAGGTTTGTGGCTGTTGTCACAGGTATCCTGGTTGCTGTTAACAAGTGGAAAATCAGAGCATTTCTTGACAAATCTTGACAATTAATAGCAAAATGTCAGGTGCAGTAGGTTATTTTAAAGGTATATCTTTGCAAGTACATTTTAAAATTTCATAGCTAATGAATAGTTAATTCATAAATGATGTTTAGCATGTAATGTCAAAGAGTTTAACAACAAAGAACCATCAAGAATCCAAATTTTGGACAATTCAGCTGACTCAAATCGTTTTTTTATTTTTAGCAGTGCATTCTAAAAAAAGTGATTACAGAAGAAAAGAGCAAAATAAAAAACTAATTAAAAATCTCTGTTTGATTTTAAATACTGTTAACATTATTTGTAAAGGTCAGAGTTCACATGTTTAGCTCTGTCTGATCATTTTTTAGACTCTCTTTCAAAATAGAGCTTTCTACATTTGGGTGGAGGGTGAGGGGTGTTGTTGTGTGTGCACACCCCACGGTTTGTATACCTGTTCATATGGTAACCTGAAATAACTTTAAATGGGTAAAATATATGTTGTTTTTATAGATACAATTATACTTTTTGTTTACATTATTTGCATATTGACATGTTAGAAGTAAATCCCTGTGAAATGAGTCCTACACAATCACAATCCCTAAAGACTTTGCTCCCTCCCCTATGGGTGGTATTGTATTCATGGTTTTTAAGACACTGATGAGTGCTGGCTCTTCTGCTTGACTCTACTGCATAAAGATTATCAGCAAACACACAAACTATCTGCATTCTGGTTGTCTTTGGGTTCTGCTCTGTCTACACACAAAGTGCTCAAGTAGTTTTAATAATCCAGCAAACACTATATTATCAATACATGTACATGCACAAATGTCAAAAAGCTAAGTAATTGTGCTACAGTTATGTATTGTTTTTACAATCTACTGAAATTTAGTTGTTTAATATAAAACTTATCACATTTATTAGAAGATCATAAATTAAGGATTTTTATTGTACCTGCACAAGTAACACCAGCATCTTCACCATGGTTACAGTTGTGTATTCCAAATCCCCTATGAGAGCACCGTGTGATGCTGCGTTCACTTCCAAAACAGCCAACATTATCCATCCATATTGGGCCACTTCCCTGACCAAAGGCAGCACTTTGATGAGCGCTGACAGCATTACTACATCCAAGCTGTTTACACACCACCTGTGCATCGAATATGTCCCAGTCATTATCACACACTGTTCCCCACATGTTATTATAATAGACTTCCACTCTACCAGAGCAGGAGTTACTGCCACCAGCGAGTCGTATGTTAGCGCCATCTAAGACAAACAGCAAAATACAATATTAATTAATGATAGTGAATCTAATCAGGGACAATCATATTATTTTGATTTATACACATTCACATTTCATATAAACTTAAATCATTCTTTTGATTGGTGTAAAGCTGTAAAGCTGCTTGGCGACAATGTCAATTGTTAAAAGTGCTATACAAATAAAATAAAATTGAATTGAATAGAATCTTGATAGTTTTTCCATACACGTGATATGGGTTGATTTTATTTCTGTCAGCACTTTGTTTCTTAAAAATTTACTTACATAATGAATAAAAAAAACTTTTCTGTACTGCCTAAAGTTTAACATGTCAACCCCCCAACCCCCATTCGGAGCTTGTTGAGTCAATTATTAGAAATGTAGTAATAAATAATTATGGATTGCCACATCTAAGTGAGGGGGGGGGGGATAAAGAAAGAGTATAAATATAAAGAAATGGAATGAAAATCAAATAAAAGGAAATAAAATCATGAATTAAACATGAAAATAAAAGAAAAGAGAACAAAAAGGGGAAAATAAAAACAGGAAACAATACATGGCACAAAAATAAACATTTTAAGTTAAAAAGAAATAGGAAACAAATCCCAAAACAGGTAAAAGAGAGAATGATAAGAAGAAGAAAAAAAAGAAGAAGAAGAAATGAAACCTGTCAGACATGCATTTTAAAAGATGGAGTAAGATTGTTAAATGTTCCTCTTTATTGTAAGTCAGTGATTTGTCATGATTTTCTGAAGCAAAGTGTAAGTGTAGCAATTTTTATGCTCAGCATAATTAAAAATTTAAAGTTAAACATTGTCATAAACTGTTGTCTGTAATAAAGTTGGCTTTTGCAAATGTATATTAACATTGAAATTAATATCATGTGCTACATCCCATATTAAAATCTGTCATCTGAATTTTTTTGCAGGTATTTACTACTGTAGAAAATTCAGAGAAGTGATGCATTACAAGCTTAATGTGCTTTAAAACATATTTAGAAGTGTGCACATTTACATAAGCAGCTTACGGTATTTTATTATTATTATTATTATTATTATCATTATTATTTATACATTTTAAATCTTCAATCAGTATAATAAATCTTGATAGTAATCATAATTAGTGCATATAGTTGATGAGTAGTATACAGTAATATAGTAGTCTTTTTCTACTTTCAGAAATTAGGTTTTTGGTGTTACACCGATATATATATTTTATATAAAACCAATAATTTTAAAGTAGAATTTTATTTTTAGATTATAATTAATTTAAAAATGTGAGGATCATAATTGGAAAAAAAATCCTTACATCAGCAAAAGTTTTTTACAGTCAATACATTATATTCAAATGAAAAGGTCACTTACCAGCCAGCAAAGAAGCTCTAAAGACACTGACTATGGAGAGAAAATAAAGGAAAAAAATATTGAACCAGACCATTCATATTTATTTTTTTCTAATAATCTTGGTAACAATAAGCTAAATTAACTGTAATATAAATGAACTTTAGCTATTTTGAGAGCTATAGTACTACATCATTAAGTGCTGGAGGAAACCTATCATTAATCGCATGAACTGTGCATGAACATTAACTATAAGAAAATATGATACACATAAATAATACACATAAAATATAATACACATAAAACAAAATACACTAAACTAAAGCTGTGTATATTGCAACCTATGTTATTTCAGGACTGGAATTATAGTGGAATTGTATTACATTATTTATAATAATTATTTTATTAATAATAAAATTAAAATATTAATTATTATAATTATTTTAAATTTTTAAAAATATAATATTTAAACTGTAACACTATACAAAGACTAGGACTTATAGACAAACATTTATTCATGTCTTAATAAAATTGTAGAATTTACCAAAAAATAAATGGAGAGAGAGTCTCAGCATCCTGTTCCTTGAGGTGTCACTTGGTCCTAATTAGGGGTCCCAGTTCTTCCGTCTTCTCACAGTGAAACTCATGAGGTGATGAGGCTTATGGTCTTTTTCTATACACTTGAAGAGGTGGAGTTTTGTCCACTTCCTGTTTCTGTGAGCAGTTAAAATGTAAAGTTAATATCACTTCCACTCTATCATAAACAGTTTTTTATACTACTGCACTAAACTGTTGTAATGAGTAGAGTCGTGCAAAGGTAGCAAAGGACACATGGAACAAGACTTACACGATAAAAACTATACACTAACATAATTAACAACCTAACCGGCGGAATTATACTGCAGCAACCCATATATGGAACATGGAATGGTTCAACTAAATGCATTGTACTATATGACTGTACTGGACCCCACCCAGTTTACTCACTTTGATCCGTTATTTTGTGCGTGTGTGTGTGTGTGTGTGTGTGTGTGTGTGTGTTTCTAAATATCATGGATTAACATCAACCTTGCCTAGTGGATGGGACTGGATTAAATTACTCTTAAGAACTCTTTATAAAAGCATTTTTAGGCCATGACCCTACATTGTCTATGATGTCACTGTGGTCAATTTTTTCAACATCTTTCTGTTAGTTTGTCTCTGTCCCCTGCCTTGCTGTTTCCTGCAGACATTTTGTTAAATGTGTAATAATATCTTTGTTTTTTTCCCTCCCTCTCTCTCTCTCCTCATCCTTTTCTTCCATCTGCCAGCTTGAAAAAGAAAACCAATGAAAGTGATTCAGACAGGCGATCAACTATGGAGAGAAGCAGAGGGATGAGTATGTAATTTTTGCAAAACTTGTGAATGAATGGAACTCGTTTGGAGGTATGAATCCAATTCAACTGACAAAATCGTTAAATAAGGAAATTGGTCAAATAAAGAGTGCTAAATTACTAAGAAATAGAGCTCTGATGAGTGTGTAAAGATGAGAAACAACAAGGAAAAGCAATTAAAATGAACATAATTAACAGAAAGAAAGTAGAATGTTCCAAGGAATTTACAAAAGAAGTCATTACAGGGATTCCGGTAAACGTAACAGATGATGATGTGAAGAGAAACATAACAAATGCTAAAGTAAATGAAGTCAGATGTCTAAAAACGAACAGGAATGGAAATATTCAGGATAGTCTGTCGGTCATGATCAACTTTGATCAAGATAAACTTCCAGAAAAAGTTTACATTGGCTTTATGTGCTATGACGTTTAAATGTCAGAGATATGGGCATGTCGCGGCGGTATGCAAGGGAAAGCAGAGATGTGGAAAATGTAGTGGAGAACATGAGTATGGAAGTTGCCAGGAGGGTACAAAGCTGAAGTGTTGTAATTGTGTGTGTGTGTGTGTGTGAGGGGGGCACAGTTCTGCTTACAGAGGATGTGAGGTTAGGAAGAGGCAGGCCGAAATGCAACGAATCAAGGTTGTCCAGGGGATCAGTTATGCAGAAGCTGCAAAGAAGGTTTCAGGGAATGTGACAGTGGTTAAGCAACCAGAAACTATCAGAAAAGAAATGAATCAAGGAAAGAAATGTCAAGGATGTAATAAATTGAAAAAGGAAACTTTGATAGTGAAAAAGAATGATTTTGTAATGTTCATGGCAGGAATAATAAATTGTTCTGCACAGACAAAAAGCAGAAATGAAAGGATTAAAATAATTGTTAAATCTGCCGAGAAATATCTAGATATCGAGATGTTAAAGGGCTGCAATGGGAGACCGTAAGAGACTCTCTGACTGAAGAGACACAGTCTTCTCAGGCATGTGTTGGATCCCCTTAATGTTATTGACCATACTACAGTGGAATGCCAGGAGTCTAATTGCAAATGGCCAAGAGCGTATGAAATACATAGATATGCTAACAGTGAAACCTAATGTAATATGTATTCAGGAAACATGATTAAAACCACAGTTGGTTTTATAATAAATGGTTTTAGTATAATTAGACGAGATAGAGAATCTGGTAGAGGAGGAGAAATATACATTCACTTTTTACATTGTTCGACTGTGACCATACCTAACTGTTATTTCTTCATCTCTTTGCTCTCTCCTTTTCTACTCTCTCCTCTCTCTCTCTCTCTCCCTCTCTCCTTTTTCCTCTACCTATCTCTCTGTCGAGCTATACATGTCGCTCCTGAGCTGCCAGTGATCCAGACCTCCTCTGCCTGCTGGACCTCTCTAACTCATCCTGGAGTCCTGCTTCTGGTTGGAGATTTCATCACATGGATGCCCTGTGTGGTCTGCCTGGAATGCGTGGGTGACTGGGGTTGGTTCCACTTTTCCATGAAGGTGGTCCTGTCCTCGACTGATGCAGACAGCTGTTCTCTGAGAACCTGTGACTTCAGTCGCTCAATAGTTCAGGACTGGAATTTCTCACAGTCCACCTGAGCCTCCAGGAACAAACTGGACTTTAATCTTACACATCTCCTCTTATACTGAACTTCCAGTCTCGCATATTATTATGCACATCAATCCCTGCTATCTGTTTTCACCCAGATGAGGATGGGTTCCCTGTTGAGTCTGGTTCCTCTCAAGGTTTCTTCCTATTACCATCTCCGGGAGTTTTTCCTTGCCACTGTCATATAATTCTGATTCATACACATTCACATTTCATACAAACTTAATTCTTTTGATTGTGTAAAGCTGCTTTGTGATGATTTAAATCATTAAAAGCGCTATACAAATAAAAATTGATTGATTGATTGAATAGCAACATTTGTACAAAATGGGATAAAATATAAGGTAGAACAAATAAATAAAGAATATGAATCAATTATAACTAAGATATGGACTGAAAAAGGGAGCATGGATATTGTTAATTTAACATGGATATTGTTTATTATAATCCATGTGAAAAATTAAGTCAAGTTATTTTAGAAGCTGTTGTAGGTTCTTTACATGACAAAATAGTGTGGTGTGGTGATTTTAATATCTTTAATATATAAAGCGCATAAACTTTCAAAATTGTAACTCCCCCTTACTCCTGTTCATTTACTATAGTAACTCCATAGACATTTAACATAAAGTTGTCTTTAAGATTGAGCTGCTTGGAACAGCTTCTCTGGACTTGGACTGGAGGGATGAAAAATGTCAACTGTGAGGGTCCAAACCAGTTGTAGTTGGGTGGATATTTTGGCATTCATGTGTAGTCTTTGCCTGATTGTTTTATACTTATTTGTAAGCCATAGAAAATCACATAGAACTTTACACTGTAAATTGGGTAGGTTCAGTCTTAAGTGAAAGCTCACAGTGACCACATCCCCCTATCTGAGGGATAGATAGACTATCTGCCTTTACACTCTAAAAAATTATTCTGTGGCCTTGTAAATTTCACAGTTATAAAAAAGTTATGTTACCTTAATAAAATCTCTAAAAGTCACATACATGATTGTTTGAGTTAGACAAATCAAAATAAATGCCTAAAAAAACAATTATTCATTTTGTCTTAAATTTACACTATAATTTAAGTTTACTTCACTAGTAAAAATCAGTATTTGACTAACTTAATTATATTTTTAACATGCACTTAATATTTTTTGATACATTTCAATCAAAATATCTGTTTATGGAGTAATTGTACTGATTAGTTTCAAGAACTACAATTATAAATTATTCCAACTCAATATTCTTTATTTTTAACAACAAAAACTTAATAATTGAGTAAATTGCCCTGTGCAAGTGCTCATGGGAAGTCTGGTGTAACATCAGAGACAAGAAGGCTGTGAGGATGTGAGAATGGACATGAAGCACCTGGAACATTCTGGAACACTCCTTACAAATCCTGGTGAGTAAACAGCTAACACAAGTTACTGTAATAATGACTCTGTCTGCCTGCACACACAACTTTATAGTGTGTGAGTTACTGTTCTGAATCCTGTCACAGCCGAGCTACAGAGCTAACGATAGCTAGCAACAGGCCAGTCCTGGGGTTCAGTGTGATTTAGCTTGTTTGTTCCAACCACCAAACTGCTCAGCTAAAGCGCGTTTAATACAGACACTTAAACTCTGGTGTAAAAGGAGAGATTTAACACCGAGCAGCAGCGCGTGCATGTCCGGGTTTCCTCCGGGTTTCTCGGTGTAACCGGCGGCGGTTGTGCCGCCATATTTGAATTTCTCCCGCCAAATGCGGTGATTTTGTGCAGCCAACCGCCACTGTGGCGAGGATATAAAACTAGCATGTTCAAATACAGTAATTAACGCATTTGTAACGGCCCACCTCACACACTGAACCGCGAGTCTGCTCGGTCATTCCGACACTTTAAGGAAGAAACTCAGAACAAATCCGGTTTAAACAGCAGAAATGAGGTGCAGTGTCCGGACTCGGGCACTGTTTTATTCGTTACTGTATATGAGTATTTTTAACATGATTAAGCATGTTATAACTGAGCAAGCAGCAGCAGATATTATAAAATAAATGTGCTAAGTACTGTACTAATAACTAAAGCTATGAAAAATAAAGATTTAGTGAAAATTTCTCTCAGAATTAGAATTGGGAGAAAGTAATATGAAATTAAAATATTAAAGTGAAACATTATGTATGTTCTGATATGTAAGTAAAAGAACCTAAAACTGATTGATTTTGTGTGTGTGTATTTGTGTGAAACATGTTATATATTTTCTATATCTCTTTCACAGCACCAACACCACTAATGAAGAGAAGTTGAATGGAGATAAAACAGGAGGTAAATGTCAACTTTTTTAAATGTTACAGAAGTATTAAATGTGTAACCATTGAATCAAAGATAGAAATAGACTATTAGTCCAAAAAGTATGTATTTGAACGGAAGTACTATTTTACCAGTCTGGTAGACTTTACAGTAACAGTCACACTTGTACTTACTTGTATACTATTGTTCCTTTTTTAGGTGCCAGCATTATGGGATGGCGGTGTAAACTGTGCATTTGTCGCATCATCAAAAGGAATTTCGATCATTATCGAGTGAAGCATGGTACTGTTGGTCATGGATATTTACTGTTGTGTCCTGTCTTCATTTAGACTGTCGTTGCTTCTTTAAGATTTGAGAAGATCTGCACACACATTTGTATGGATCCCACAGTTTGCAGGAAACTTAAGTATGAAGGTGTGCAATCTTTCAGATGTAAAATGTGACTTATTAGATTCTAATACAAAAGTTTACTTTCCATGTGTTAACTGTATAATACTTGTGGCATGAGTATTGTTTCTGAGACTGTTTACTAATAACATAAATTCAGCTCTTGCTTTATGATCTTGTTACATGTCATTTGCAAAGTAAACCAGGTTGAGTTTAGACTTCATGTCTTGTCAAATTTGGCAAATAAATGTTTAATTAAAATGAAAATGTGTGTATTGTTTCTTTCATTCAGTTAAAATATTTAGTAAATGTAGCACATTTGTTTATTAAATAATAGTATAATTTTCAGTATCTTCTACCTTCCATTTCAATTATATCTACTCAATTATTTTACTCATTTTCACTTTTCATTAACTTCTAATTTTCATTACATTTACCCAATTTTGTACATCATTGTACTAAATATAGTTATTCAGGTCTACTTAATTTTTTTACTGACTTGTACTCAATTCATGAAGTATATTTTACATGATTTTTATATTTTTTTTATATTTACTCAATATTTTTAAGTGTAAAAATGTTTCACCAAAAGAATTGAGTACAGCACAGTTTTATTTTTTAGAGTGTAGGTATTATTACAGATATGGGGGTTTCTTTTTAGGTCTTTTGTTTCCTATATTTTGCTCCCTTTTTTGTGCATTGCTTAACTTTGTGACCTTATAAGTTATTTGAATACTGTTTTTGCTCTGAAGGTACTGCCACACTAAGCTTAACCACCATTCATTAACCCTGTGGCATTATTTTATACTTACATACTTTTCCCTTAGCTATTGTGTGCAAAAGTTGCTGCTCCTTTTTAATGCTCACTTGATCATTATGCATGGCAATGTGCTTGCTACACTCTGGGTAATCCAACCCATTGTATCAATGTGTGTGTATTTCAAGAACCTACAGTGTATTCCTGCTGTTAAAGAGTAAGAGAAGTTTGTTTTACCTTACAGAGTTAATTAAATTGATATGTAATATTTATCACTTTAGGTGATAACCATGACCATGCAGGTGAAACTGTTTGTATCAAACAGGTTTTAAACAAATTACAGTGAATGTAGCAGATGTACAGTATAAGATGCATAAAAAATAGACAAACCCTCTGTGACATCACTCATAGGTTTTCTATAGTAATTTTAAAACTCAAGTGCGGGAGCTGAGCTCTCCATCTTGGCAGGAGCTGATGCCACCTACAGTAAATCCCGGTTAGACTATGCCTTAACCACAGTTAACACAAGCTAGCTAGCGTAGCTATAGCTTAGACAAAATGCTAAGATGGTTTGCATTCATTTATATAATACTTTGCATTTGATTGAACTCCATCATCCATACCCTACATGTCATCCTGTGTCAACTCCTACATTCCCTGCAGTACTGTAACTTGAACTACAATGATTTCAGTTAGCTGGTTAGCCAAAGTTATTCATAATCACTTTAGAGACAGATAGTAGTTTGACAGTCCAATCAGCTACACCTCTAATTGTGCATAATTTTATGGATTAATATAATTTAAACTGATGAGCTACATAAAAAAAATCACCCCTGTACAGTTTTTATAAATGGGAAATCTAGCCATGGAGACCAAAAGATTTTTTTATTTGTTTATTTCTGTTGTAATGTTGGATATTTTAACATGAGACTCAATGAAGCTTTTAAAATCCTTTTAGTGGTCATTTGGGCAACTGCATATTTTGGCACTTCTGCATTGGACTTATTTTTCAGAACTGGAGGTTGCCCCTTTGCCTTCATCCCTGGAATAGCCTTCCTGGAGCTGCACTGGAGGCATAAACCCTGCCATTCCAAAAGTGGTGCTTAGATGATGGTGTCAAATATCAGTCCAAATTTTCTTATTAGTAATTAAGTGGTTTAAGCTATAGTGATAGTGAAGGTCTACTCTGCTACCCCTAAAAATAACTCCACTAGTAAGTATCCTCAGGCCCTGTGCCTGCCATAATCTCTTCATAGCTCACAAAAAATCTTGAGATAGGTTGGGGAGCAAAGTACTGTATACACTGTTACATCGATCATTCTCAGAGAAAAAATAACAATGCCAAGCTTGGAGCAGTCTTCGACATGGGACAACGTTAGTCTGAATGCCATGATATGCGGCCCTGGAATTGAGTAACACCTGAAGCAAGAGTGTGTAATAGAATGTTTCGAGTATAGGACGTTAAAAAGTTTAAGCTCTTGTCTAGTTATTTGGTGCCAAGAATATTAAAGGCGATGTCATTGTGTTGCTCTGTTTTCTCCACTTGTTAATGACACACTTGACCATGTTTCATTATAAAGTAATTTATGTAACAAATTTTAATAAATAATACAACAGAGAGCAACACATTTGTGACAGAACTGTAAAGAGAGAACTACAAGCAAGATTCATGCAAAGTGCTGGCATTCAATAGCAAGTTGCTATTTTAAGGTTACATTTTGTAGAAAAATGAGAAAGTACATGAAATTAATTAATTAAATATACTTCAGTTTCAGCATCAAATCAAACAAACAAAACTGCGCAAAAAGGAACTCAATTAATTAAAAATGAAATTAAATTTTACAAAGATTGACCTAAACATACTACAAAGAAACACTTTTTATGACTGGAGACTTTCTATAGTTTAAAATAACCATAAAAACTATAATTGTTATTATGTTTTACAATTGTCATCACTTTTAATATTTAATTGCCCAGCCCCATCCTACCCAATCACTGGTCCCAAGAATAGATACAATGAGAGGGTTGTGTCAGGAAGGGCAGTCCACGTAAAATTTGCGGCAAGTTGTTGTGCGGATTGATGGTCAGCTGTGGCGACCCCTCAACAGGAGCAGCCAAAAAACTAACAACATACACTACCACTTAAACTTTTGAAATCACTTGCAAACTTCTTTGTTTGGTGATTTGATTTCTACATTCTAGAATTTTAAAACTATGAAATTACACATATGAAATTAAGTAATTATGTAAGGACAACAGTCAGTTATTTTGAGATATGGAGGTCACCCTTTCTTGCAAGAATGAAATCATTTCTCCATGATGAAACTGCATCTCAGATTAGAGCCATTATAAAGGATTTACATAAGTAGTGTAGCAGATACAGCTCAGTATCAACTGTTCAAAGGAGATAATTGTGTATTTTGGATGCCTTCAGCAATGCTTTACAGTGTAGAAAGAAATAAACATCAGGATTGAGCATGGAGTTAGAAATACTGGTCCAAACGTGCGGTAGTGTGTGTGTGTATATATATATATATATATATATATATATATATATATATATAGGTCTTACTAGGTCTAGGTCTAACTATATATATATATATATATATATATATAGGTCTATATAGGTCTAGGTTTAACTATATATATATATATATATATATATATATATATATATATATATATATATATATAATGTGTGTGTGTGTGTGTGTGTCAAGTTAAAAATTGGTTCAGCAGTTCACATGAATTAAATTATCAACCATTTAATTAATAATGATGGAATCTGGACAATGCAAAACTATTTAATTTAACCTTTAACCATTGTACTTATCTGGACTGGAAATTTATTTTAGTTCCCCACACTATACTATACAGTTTGAGTAAATTTCCATATCATAATAGTCATTGCCTACATCACGTCTTTGTTTAACAGAATGAACAGTAATGGGATTATTAACCCACTCCTCTGAAACCCCCTTTTGGTCCAAATTGGTTTCTGCGTCTTCATCATGGGCCTCGTCATCTGTCTCAGTAACTTCCTGGGGACTCCTATATGTTTTTCTGGGATCTACAAATTGATTGTATCAACATACACACAAATTTACTGCATTATTTACTTATATGAAAAGACATACAGTTAGACCTTGGATTGCGAGCATAATTCGTTCCGGAAGCTTGCTTGTATATCAAAACACTCGTATACCAAAGCAAATTTCCACAACCCAAATAATATTCATATTTAAATTATACAAAATATAAAGTAAAAATTAACAACAACAAATTAACCTGCACTTTACTTTTGAAAAGAATCGTGTCTGTAGTGATTGAGACCAGAGGGAGGGGAGGAGGAAGAGAGGGAAGAGGGGGGCGGATCTCCTGTTTAGAACACACACACCTGTGTGTTCACACATACACACACAAGCACATATCAGTCTACCAGTAAAGACCAAGCGCGCGCACACACACAGGCACATGGACACGCACTAGAAAGCTTGCAGACGAGGGGGGGTAGGTGGCTCACGGAGACTTTCACTCGCACAAAAGCACACACACACACAATAAAAATTGCTTTATGCGCACACACACGTGGTCACAATGTTATAGTAAACAGTATAGACTGTAATAAACAATGAGAACGAACATGGGAAACGATTACCCACAATGCTGCTCGTATTTCATGACCTCGCTCGTTTACTGAGTTAAAATGTTTTTTTTTTATTTTGCTCATTATGCAAAACACTTGCAGACCAAGATATTCGCAATCCAAGGTATAACTATATTCAGTTTCTATAAAATCAACAACAAAATATGAAGAATAAAACCATCTGTGTCGTGCTGTTATGGAAAAATATTCAATCAATGTTGAAAATATATGTTGATTACATTCTAAATATTTTAGTCCTCTTGTGCCTTGGTAATATACAATTCATCAGCCTCTATTTTAATAAAAAAAAAAATTCATCTATTATACGTATTTGTTGTGTAAGATATGTAACAAAACCTATTTTTGTTCTTACTTTTTTTATAGCAGTTAGAATCAGTTGTTCCTTTACCAGTCTCATAAAATTTGTAGCCTCTCTTGCATCAAAAGAAAAATGTCTTTGCATAAACTTTTATAATGGTTTTACAAGTACAAACATGAAAAATCTGAAAAAATGTATGTGACATGTACGCATACAAGTCTCTGTTTAGGCTGTTACTACAGAAACAGCAACATACTTTAGTGAGCTTGAAAAGCTTAGATTTTCCGTCAAACTACTGTCAGACCAATTATTAAAAGGAAAATAAGCAATAAATAAAAGTGCAATGGCCCTGTGGTATGAAACAAATTTGTCCGTATTTGAAATTGTATTATATTGAAATTTACCTCCTTTTTGTGTCGTCACAAAGCGAATGATGACTAGAGCTAAGATGAGAAGTCCTGCAATCACTCCAACACGAATGTAGGGAGCCAGAGATGCTGAAAGAGAAATTATCCCCATCACACACACACATACAAAAAAAAAAAAAAGCAGAACAAATTTATCTTATTATACCTATTACAGTGATGAACAGGGGGTCAGTGGGAGGGGAGGTAAAGGAGCGTGAAGACACGTTAACTTCATAAGTACAGCTGTAGTTTCCCTGATGGACAAAATCTGCCTCAGGAAAAAAAAAGATAGCTGAGTGGTTAACAGCTGACTGAGTCCTGGTGATGTTTGATCCACTGAGCTCCAAGTTGAAGGAACCTCCTGGATACTGAGGGTCAGTGGAACAGATGATGAAAAAGTTATATTCCCTCATTATTTCTGGTCCATGAGATCCCAAAGAAAACCACCCATCAGCAGCACTGAAGGAGATGTTGGGTTGCTGCAAGTTCACTAAGAAAACAAAACAAAACATAAGGCAGGTTTTCTCAGGAAGCTCAGTTATTGTAAAATCCAAACATTGTCACTTACTGTAATTTTACTTATTGTAAAATTCAGACATCGTCCCTTACCCACAGTGATGGTAATGGAGCTGCTCCTGGATGATATAGAGTTACTTTCCCTGTATGTGTAGTCACAGGTGTACTGGCCCTGATGTGATTCATCTACAGTCAGAGTAAATGTTGTTGTAGTCTCTGCAGTTTGCTTCTTTATTAATGTCCTAGTTTTATACAAACTGAAGTCTACAGAGATGCATGTTGTGCTGGGTGTGGAACATCTGAACTGAAGGACTTCTCCAGGTGAGACCACAGAGTTTGGGGAGATCCGAGTCAGTGTGGGACTTTGCAAATCTTATAATAAAAATATTATAAATACATTAATGTTTATTATTATTATTATTACCATTATATAACTGTAATTAATATATATATATTTATACTATATTAATATATATAATCTTACTAGAGCACACGACTCCAGCATCTTCATTTTGTCCACAATTCTTATTTATAAATCCTCTGTATGAGCACTGATCTATGTAGCTCTCAGTTCCAGTACACTGAACATCATCCAGCCAGGTTGGTTCACTTCCCTGACCAAAGCGGGCATTATGAGGAGCGCTGACTGCTTTACCACATCCAAGCTGTCTACACACCACCTCTGCATCCTTTAAGTCCCAGTCATCATCACACACTGTTCCCCACTGGGCTTTGTGCTGGATCTCCACAAAAATATATCCTAACAACCTTTCGTCAAACAGAATCTTGACAGTTTTATTGCCCCTTTGGGATTTTTTTTTTATGACCCTAGGAATGTGCAGGGAGGTGGTGCTCGATAAAAGGGGTTAGTAACGGTGCTTATGCGTTAGACATCGTTTCATTTTTTTTTATGTTGATGTGAGAAGTTGATTTTTTAATTATTACTAATATTATTACCAGTGGAAAAATGAACGCTCATGAGGGTATAATTTCTGAGTTGCCTTTGACGGTTGTGTGTGAATCGTCTTTAACTAGGGCTCCGAAGAAACGCTTTATGTATCTGCGTCGAACTCAGCGCCCGCCGCGTGATTCGCTTCGGGAAGAGATGAGTCTGGATCAGGGGCGTAAGTGGGGCTTTGTGTTTAAATACTTAGACGGGGAGATGTTTTTTTACCAACTGGAGAACGGTGAAACATTTAACCCCTGTGTTGAAAAAACAACGATCACATCGAACGACTGGGGTGTGTTGAGTTTACTGATTATTAGTCTACTTAAAGAAAGGAACGAGAACAAAGGATCCTTACCAGAGAGTGAGAACCTAAATCTGTGGGACGAGATTGAAGAAGAAATTCCTGTTGATGAAACAACAACGGCTACAAAGAGTGTGGTGGTGGAAAACGAATCTAAGAAAAGACTGATGAGAATAATATGGGAGACAAAAGCATCAGCTACGGGAAAATGGTTCTACCGCGTGAGTTGGGGTTTGACCAGCAAGAACGAGCCTGAGGGTTCGGTGACCGTGGAGCGCTTCAACACCGAGTGTGGTGTTTTTCACACAAGTCTGAGCATCCCTGTCGACGCCTGGATCCGAATGCACGAAGTTTTCGGCGGACGAATCACAGGACTTTTCCACAGGAGTCGTGATTGGATGGATCAGCTCGTGACGAGACGCGCTCTCTCCTTCTAACTCCGCCTCTTCTTTAGGTGGTTACTTTAAATCCCTCTAGTTTCACAGCCTCGGAACATCCGTAAAGTTATCCGAATTTATGTCATCGGTGTCATGGCGAGCGACTCAACACAAACTTCGATGCCTGAAAGTCAGCCGTGTGATTGGGAGGGCTGCGAGTGCGCGACGGTTACGGTGCGTGACAATGATGAGCCGGACGGATGGCTTTCCACTTTTCATTTGGACGCGATAAAAACTGTGGTGACAAGGCTGTTGAGTATAGTCTTGTATCGCTACCGAGAGGAAACCTGCTACGGCTGTATCGTAGACCATCCTAGCCAGAAACACCACGAGTGTCTGTGGGGTTTTACGGACGAATTTTTCCAAAATAACTTTGAAGAAGTGCGTAAGAGACTATGGACTGATCGATTTATTCCGTCCATCCTACGCTTTCTGGAAGCCTGCAGTCTGTCTCCAGCGGACGAGACCAAACTGCGCGCGGTGTCCGAGACCTATCTACACGAGTTGAGAACCACCGAGGGCGTCGAAGAGACGCTTATACAAATACAGAGTGCGTTAACCGGACAGGACGATACAACGCCAAAGAACCGAAGCTTAGAAAAAGTTGTGAACTTTTGGTACGGGAACGACGTCTGAAGAAGATGGGTAACTGCTTGAGAAAATGGAGTTCGTATATGCACGAGTATCTGGTGATCAGCGAGTTGCAGAGACTGGTGGTTAAAGTAATCGAAAACAGAGTCGACGACGCTTTAAAGTTTAAATCCAATTTCAACTGTGTACCCGGCGAGGTAAAGAGATTCGAAGAGATTCTATGTATTATTAAATCTGTAACCGGTTCTACATACTGGGACGAGCTTGTGCAGGCTGTATTACACATGAACGAGAATTCCCCAGTTATTACTTTTTGTAAGATTATTGATGTTTTGAATGAAAAAGAAATGAACATGCATCATATGTTTACACTTTATGCGTTGTTTATCGATATTATGGTTATTTTTTTTAAAAACAATCATTCTGTAGACGTTGTTAACGACTTGCGGAAAATACATGATGCTGTTTTATATAGAAATGGCAATATAATCCTTATACAAGCTTTGAACGTAATCAAACGCTAATAATAATATTACTACGTGATTATTCTTCTTTTTGTTTTTTTTTGTTGTTTGTCTGTTTATATATATATAAATATATTCCTTATAAAAGCTTTGAACGTAATCAAACGCTATTAATATTACTACGTGATTCTTCTTTTTTTATATATATATAAATGTAATCCTTATACAAGCTTTTGAACGTAATCAAACGCTGTTAATATTACTACGCGATTCTTCTTGTATGTTTTTTTTATGTATTCCTTACACAAGGTTTGAAGGGATACGTGATTTTTTTTCTTCTTGTATGTTGTTTTTCTGAAAATAAAGGATATTCTTTTTTAACTCTCATGTCTTCTCATGTCACCTCCTAATTGAGCATTTAGCAAAAATAAAGGATATTCTCACAGCGTGTAAGCAAACTTTCTAAGGGTCATAAAAAAAAAAACACTCACACCTCCTAATTGAGCATTTAGCTAAATAAAGGATATTCTCACAGCCTGTAAACAAACTTCCTAAGGGTCGTAAAAAACACACTCACACTTCCTAATTGAGCATTTAGCAAAATAAAGGATATTCTCACAACATGTAAACAAACTTCCTAGACGAGTGATAAAGCTAAATGGGTCATAAAACACTTTAGAGTGTCATAAAACATGAATCGGTTTTAAGCCTAACAGATCTTTTTTAAAAAAATAAAAAAAATAAAAACTCACACACCTTAAACGACAAGAGTAGACGGAGTCTTAACCATAAACACTCACTCGGATCAAGGATAAAGTTAATCGGATAGAGAGAGAGAGATGTCTCGAAACCTCGATAGGCTGATGGAAAAAATATATTACGATCCATCGCACCCCGCTAGTTTCGGAGGGGTGCAGAGGCTGCATATGGCCGTACAGAACGAGTCTGGGCAGAAAATAAATATCAAGAGGGTTAAGGATTTTCTAGCCGAACAAGACGCGTACACACTCCATAAAACGGCCAGGACGCGATTTCCGCGAAATAGAGTTTTTACTTCAAGACCTCTCAATCAGTTCCAAGCAGATCTCTGTGATATGCAAAAACTGGCGTCCTATAACGACGGTTTTAAGTATTTACTGACGGTGATAGATATTTTTTCAAAGAAAGCATATGTAAGAGCTATAAAGAAAAAATCAGCTACCGAAGTAACCTGCGCCTTTGCGTCGATTTTAAAAGACAGCGGGATTCCACGTTTCCTTCAAACTGACAAGGGGAGCGAATTCTACAATAAAACCTTTCAAACTTTATTGAAAAAGAATAATATCACGCTTTTCAGCACGTCCAGCGATGTGAAAGCGTGCGTGGTCGAGAGATATAATCGGACGTTGAAATCGAAACTCTTTCGCTATTTTACCGCTAAAAACACTTTAAGATACATTGACGTGTTGCAGGATTTCGTCAATAGCTATAATAACACCTACCATTCCAGTATAAAAATGACCCCTATGCAAGTGACCTCCGAAAACACTTCCCAAGTTTTTCAAAACCTCTACGGTACGTTCCCTCTACGGCATAAGAAAAAATTAAAGATGAATTTTAAAGAGGGCGACCTGGTCAGAATATCCAAGCTGAGAGGTGTTTTCGAGAAAAAATATACACAGAGTTTCACGGACGAGATATTTAAGGTATCCGAATGCATACCGCGTTTCCCTCCCGTGTATAGATTAAAGGATTACGACGGTGAAGCGTTAGAGGGTACTTTCTACGAGGCCGAATTACAGAAAGTAAAGGTCGCAAAAGACAGAGTCTTTCAAATAGAAGAAATTCGGGGTGAGCGTATGATAAGGGGGGTGAAACATTATCTAGTGAAATGGCGAAACTGGCCTGAGAAATTCAACAGCTACGTGAAAGCCTGCGATCTGATCAATGTATAAAATATCAAACTCGAGGATGCAGTATCATTCACGCTATGGAACGCTCAAGCAGAGAGGCTTTTTACATCACCTTACCCTCGAACGCCAGCTACGACGTGTTTAAAAATAATACAAACTCGAGTTTTCGTGTCGACCTGGCGAAGCATATTGTCCTTGACGGTGCTTGGGAAGTGGCGCTAACCGATGTATCATATTCGCATTCCTGGCATAACCTGCCAAGAGAGGGAGCGGAATTTACGTGGATAGACACATGGGAACACGGAGGCCGCGGTGGCGCCGACGAGCTGGATTTGAGCGCCTTTACCCCGCACAGAGCAAAAATAAAATACGGTGTTTATGAAGATAAAGATCACCTCATGAAAACTCTGAACGAGGAGTTTAGACTGATAGGATGTGACGTTGGGTTGAGCTTTAACAGAAACCTACAGAGTTTCCAATGGATGGGGAGCGGGCGCTATCGTCTGCGTTTTACAGCGCCTCTGTGTTTCATGTTAGGTGTGAAGCCTGCTAAATGGTTTACGACAGGCCCAGGACCAAAAATTTCCCCATTTCCCGCCGACATGAAAGCGGGATTTTATCATCTCTATTTCTATACAGACGTTATCACCCCTCAGATTGTAGGTGACGCATACGCGCCTCTGCTCCGCGCGGTTAAAATAGAGGGTAAATATGGTGATGTTATCACTCGCTCGTACGGCACTCCCCAATACGTACCAGTGGCTAAGAACCATATTGAAAACATACACGTGGAGATTAAATCTGATCAGAATAAACAAGTAGTCTTCACCTACGGTAAGACGATACTCACGCTCCATTTCAGGCCTATTAAAACGTCAATATGGCCTCGTTAACTTACAGAGCGGACCCCAGGCGCTTTGTAACTTACTATGAAAACCAGGTAGGAGGCTTACCGGGGTTTACCGGCGCCCCGGTTATGTACGGACGAGGAGTCGGGTCGGTTTTTTCGAGACTGTTTCGTTTTATAATACCTCTGGTAAAAAAGGGTTTTAGCGTTGCTAAGCCTCATCTAAAAACAGCTGCTAAGGGCATCGCCTCGGACGTGATTAGCAGAGCCGTCAGGAAAACAGGCGAAGGTTCGGGAGATCAGGAAGGGTCAGGAATCGGAATTCTATCTCGGAGAGCTCTAAAACGCCCGCCCGGTCAGCGTGTATCAAAGTCTAAAAAACGAAGAGTATCTAAGAAGAGGAAATCAGTTGGTGAAAGTAGATCTGCGGGAAGGAGGTCGACGGCGAGGTCTAGAGACATATTTCAGAGTTGAAAAAAAAAAGAAACAAAAAATCAGTCATGGCTCTTTTACACGAGAAATCGGCCGAATGCGCCATGACGGAGCTTGATTTATTTTCGGCCCCTATGACCCAGCTCTCTATCGAAGAGAGCCAACGCATAGAGATTCAACCTTTATCCGCAATAACCGATAGAGGTCCGATAGAATTCATAATAAACGGTAGCGGACATCAATATCTGGACCTTTCTGAAACATTATTATTTTTAAGATTAAAAATTACTAATCCAGACGGATCTGATATCGCACCCGACGCGCCCGTGGGGCTAGTGAATTACCCCTTAAACACAATTTTTTCACAATGCGACGTTACACTGGGAGACCGATTGATCTCCCAAGCCAGCGCCACGCATCCTTACAGGGCTATTATAGAGACTCTGCTGAATTATTCAGAGGACACTCTGAAAAGTCAATTCAGCGCCGGTCTGTTTTACAAAGACACAGCGGGAGCCATGGATTCAGTGGTGGTGATAAACGGCCCAAATCGAGGCCTTGTTCAGAGGGCCCGATTCAGTCAGGAATCTAGGGAGATTCATCTGCTAGGCGCCCTTCATGCAGACATTTTCTTCTGCGAAAGGCTCCTATTAAACGGTGTGGATTTGCGAATCAGGCTGATTCGCTCTAGCGAAGAATTTTCCCTCATGCATCCGAGCAATCGTATTTACCATCTAAAAATACTGGGAGCGTCTCTCTTTGTCAAGAAGGTCTCGGTCGCCGCCGCTGTACGTTTAGGTCACGAGACGGCCTTGGCACGAGGCAATGCCTTGTATCCTATTTCGCGTATAAACGTGAAGACCTACTCGATCCCTGAGAATTCCCGCGTATGTAACCACGAGAATCTATTTCTAGGGGCTACCCCAAAATACGTGGTGTTGGCGATGGTGAATCACGAAGCGTTCACAGGTAAATGTGACCTTTCACCGTTTAATTTCATGCATAACGACGTCGAATATCTAGCGTTGTGTCAAGACGGTAGACAAATCCCTGCCAAAGCGTTCCAACCTCAATTCAACAACGGCTTGGCCGTCAGAGAGTTTTACAACATATTTACAGCTACAGGAAGACATCTGAAAGATCTACCACTCGCCATCGACAGACAGGATTTCCACGAGGGTTACGCTTTATTCGTTTTTAACCTCAGCCCCTCCGAAGACACAGAGGCTGTTTTTCCTGTATCCAACGGTTCTCTCAGACTGGAGTTACGTTTTCGCACCCCGTTACCTCACACAACCACGCTGATAGTGTACGCGTGCTATAATTCAATTCTTGAAATAAACTCTAAAAGAAACGTCCTACTTGACTATTACTGAGTCTGTACCGACGGGGGAGGAAAAAAAAAAAAATGGCTCTGACGAGCTACCAATGCTGCCTAAAAGTTTTCATCGACCGGCCTATTTCATAGTTAACACGCACCCGCGACACATGCCCGGAGAACACTGGCTCGCTCTCTCTCTGGGCGCCGACGGGGAAGCGAGCTTTTTCGACTCTTTCGGTTTCCCTCCGGACTTTATGTATTACCCAAAAACAATCTTGGATTTTCTGGAAAATCAGAGAGGGGTGAAAAACATTTTCTATCATAACAGACAGCTGCAGAGCCCCGTGTCGGCTGTCTGCGGGGAACATTGCGTGTATTATCTGTGTCATAGGGCATGCGGAGTGGCGTACGAAGACGTGCTATCTTTTTACGGAGATGATGTGATAAAAAATGACAGGATGGTCTCTGAGTTTATGAACAGATATCAGAGTTGTATAAGGAATCGTCGGGCGGTTCTATTTAATCACACTGTCTGCTCTCTAAAGATGTTCACCGAGTGTCATAATATGTAATAGTTTTTTTTTTTTTTTTTTAAAGTGTGTGTGTGTGTGTGTGTGTGTGTGTGTGTGTGTGTGTGTTACACCCCTTTATTTTCTAATATTTTTTTTTCCGTAAACCTATATAGTCAAAAAAGAGTGTGTTATTTTTTTTTTATTTTTTTTTTATAAACCCTGATATGCAGTATAATCAAAAGACTGTGCTATCCTTTTTATTTTATTTCTATTATTTTAGCTTCATTTACCTTGATATATATTCAAAAGAGTGTTACCCACTTTTTTTTTTTATTTCTAATATTTTAGCTTCATTTACCTTGATATATATTCAAAAGAGTGTTACCCCTTTTTTTATTTCTAATATTATTCTTCATATACCTTGATATATATAATTAAAAGAGTGAACATAAAAATACCCCTTTTCAATTTCTATTTTTTATTTCTAATATTATTCTTCATATACCTTGATATATAATTAAAAGAGTGAACATAAAAAAAAAGACATGATATATTGTATTCGAATCAATAAAGATTTTATTTTCAAAAAGGATAAAAACAATGTGTTGTTTATGCACTCAATTCATTCATGAAATATTAAGCCATCGCGGCGAGATATTTGCGAGTCGTCGCTTCTTCCTCTTCTTTTCAAATACCGATAGCGGTGGTGTCTCGGCCATTTTCGCACGCGTTGCCTGATGAGGCGGCGAGGCGGTGGTATCAGCGTCGTAACTTTTACCCGACGAGACGTCCGCGCCACCGTCTTTAAGCGATTCAATGTCCCGCCGCGCTTGGTTGTTGGGGATGATAGACAAGGGGATATTCAGGATCGAGAGTGTCTGTGTAAAGGCGTTCCAACCAGCAGGGCGCCTGATAAGAGACATCTTCCGTGTACTTGTTAAATGTTTCATCAAATCGACTATGTGGGAACCGTTAATCACACGCTTCTTAAAAATAAACTCCCCATTTTCGTTCCACTCCCCAGGCCCTGAGGCCTCTGATATCTTTTGTAAAATATAACCTGCATTCCTTTTGAAACGAGGGTTAACGCAGTCGATAACGTCGTTTAAAATAACGTCTTTCTTTTCTTTCCGGTCCTCGACGCGCCCTTCAGATTCTTTAGGTAAAGTAAGGGTGATCTCTCGAGTCTCCCCTTGCTTCTGTTTCTGAAAATTTAGGTATCTTTGCAGGAGAACGTTGTACTTTTTTATTTTCTCGTCGGGTGATAAGCCTTTCTGATCCAGGATCTCTCTCATCTTCTGATCCAGCTCATTCTCGGCCGTCTCTCTGATATTCTCACCGTGCTTAACCTTGTCGTTTAGTTGGTTTAGTTGTTCAGGGGTGATGAGATACATTTTGCGCGAGGTCATTGTTTTATTTAGAAATAGCACCGCCGATCAGCTGCGCTACGAACGGTAGAGCCGTGGTAAGTAAAGGTAGGAGAAAACCGCCTGTTTGAAGAATTTTTCTTTTCCGCGATACGGGCGTCTTCTTATCGACGATCAGTCTAATGTGCTTCTTCTGTCGCTTGAGTTTATTATACTGTTGTCTCGACACGGGGATATTCCCTTTCAAGAGGTTTAAAGCAATCTCGCACAGAGCTCTAATGACATCAGTTGAACACGTTTCCAATATAGCTTTACGCTGACGCGGAGGAATGGAGACTAAGGATCTGAGCAGGGGCATGTTTCTTTTCATACGAGCAGACATTTTATTATTATTATTTTTAAATGGTTACTTTTTCTTGGGTAAATATACACAAGCCGTCTCTGCGGGTAGTAGACCGGCTCTCAGTCTGAAGCGGTCTGGACAAGAGGGTGTCAAGTCTACTAATAAATAGCCATGGGGGTTATTTGTAGCGTCTTCGTAACTCTCCAAAAAGAAGGCCCTCTGCCTCGGTAATATCTGATTTGCTAATATAGACATCTGTAGCTTGTCACGGGGGTTCTTAAATAAAATAAGATGAGTGCAGTTTAAGTTGAGGGTTCTACTGTATTTACCTTTATGAAAAATGTTCTGAGTCAGAAACATAACGGACATATTCCTGTGATGACGATACTGCGTGAAAATTTTAACAACTTCGGGATGATCGGAGGCTTCCAAAACGACGTCATCCAAAATAATCAGATGATTTTTATCTTGAGGAAAAATTGTTTTATCATCAAACGAATCAGGCAGACCTTCTAAAAATGTTATCCTTTTATTCAAGATTTTTTGCATTTCACTGTACATTGGCTGGAAACACGTGTATATCCATACAATATTATCAGGCTGTGTATCCAAAACATGTTTACAATTTTCCAACACGTTCTTAACAAAGAATGTTTTCCCTGACCCACTGGGTCCCACAACCAGACAGGAAAATGGTAATTTTAGTCTAGGGTCGAAAACCATTTGCTCTGAGACTTCGAGGTGCGACATTCTTTCAGTAACCAAAAGGTAAGCTCGCGCCTCCGGTCAAGAGACGTCTCTTGTCAAAAACGACACGAAACTTTTTATCGATCGAGGAGTTTTTTAAGCGAAAACCGTTCTTCTCGCGAACGATGGTGTGTTGCGGCGTCGTGAGAAAACTCTCGCGTGAACCACCGATATAATCTTCAACGAGGTCTTTCACGGTGTCGAAGTTGATTCTTTGACAACATTCGTACGTCTGTGTGATGCCTTTAACACGCAGCACTACTTTAGACGCTCTAGTCTGATAGGCGTAACTTTTAGGACCGGCAGAAACAAATTCTTTTATCGTATCACCGTCCAACTCGTCCGTTAACTGGCCTAAATAATTCCCCAGCTCGAGAGGGGTCTCGCCTTCTCTGGTTATATAAATCAGGCTGTCGGTGTCATAATACAAGACTCGCTCTTGCAACTGATCCAAATAACCATACAGTGTCATTCGGCCGTAGCCCGTTGTAAAGGCCGCAATAAAAACATTATCTGTTTTGTTGGGGGGAGCGATACAACGCTCGCTGTGCTGCCATTGTAACATCGCTACGTTCTCGTTTAGAAAACTAAAATAGTTAACATTGTAATTACCTGAAAACATGTAATTAAAAAAGATTTCAGGATCGTTTATGAGTTCGGTGTTAATCATGTTAGAACGCTGAGCGAATTTACCCCAGAAGCTGTTCAGACAGAGTTTAGCCACTTGTCTTCTGGCAGGGTTAAAGGCGATTTTGGTGGCGTCTAACAGAATTCCCTGATTACTGTTATAGTCGGCTATGTAACGTTGTTTACCCTCCTCGTCCGTAACCTCCGATGGATATCCGCTTGCCTCTTGTTTACTTTTTAAAAAAGTTTTAATGTAACCCTTGAAAAGGTCGGCACTCTTCTCATTAAAGTGCCATACCTCGGTGATCTCAGCTATTACATAACCCTTGTCTAAGGCTAGAGTAAACTCTGGCGTTACCCAGACCCCTGTCAATGCGCGTTCCTCGTCAGTGTGTGTGCAAGAACCTCGCTGGAAATTCAGGTCGGCGCATGTACGACAGAGAGTAAAAACCAAACGGCCTTGCGCCGATCTATAAGGTAAAACAGGGAAAAATAAACCTCTTGGCGGATAAACTCGAGCTCTTATTAATCCGAAATATTCGCGGGGGTTTCCGAAATCCTTAAAGATTATTTCAGGATGACCCATCGGATACGTGAATGAATAATTTACATAGGGGTAGAGGGACGTCACGTCTACATACCTCACGCTTTCAGAGGGACCCGTCGTGTAACGCAATCTTACGGGGCAGGTCCGGCCACCGTACAGCGCATCGCGGGGGGAGAGCGGCTGAGGGGGATTAAAGCTTTTAAGAAAACTCTGCAGACCTTGATGGGTCTGTTTCATCTCGACCCACGTATGCTCTCTTATAGCTACGACTTTCACCCCGTGCGTATGTTGTAAGCGCCGCAGTTTCTCCTCACTCTCCTCGTTCATGCATTCGTACGTTTTACCCGTTAAAGGATTAACGTCTTGTGGAGAAAAGCATTGCGTACAGCCGTGATAAAAACAACCCTGGAATTCATAAACTGTCGGCACATCGTTTACCACGGAGTAACCATCTACAAAATACCGCCCCAGCTTCTTTTCGCCCGTGTTCAGAGCATGTTGGATAAATATATTTTCGCTGAACATTACCCATTCTAACCATTGAATACCAGCATCCGAATATCGTTTATACTGTTTCCTGTAATCGTCGGGGGAAGGTATAGCGATTGTGCGTTCTCGTAGGAAATGAGTGCAGAAAACAGACATACAGGCCGACGCTATGGTGGCTGACTTAAAGGGATCGACCCCGGCCTCTTCTACAAACTCTTTTCTAAACTTTGAGCAAGCCATCCTGAGTATTTCGGTATCGTTCCTGCAATAATACCTGGCTTCCTCCCTAAAATTGAAAGTCCCCTCACACACGGTGCTATACCATGTCAGAAACTCGCTTCTGTGTTTCTCGGTCATCTGATCGACGCCGTAATATTCGGGGCCAGGGTAAGCACCTACATAGGTCAGATTCCCCTCGGAGCTGAAACGATGTGGAAAATAGCCTTTAACCTTTTCGGAAAAACCCAGGGCTTTTGGAAGCTGCGAGAGAGGGAATGGGAGAAAAGACGCGGAGTCGATAAATTTATGTTTATAATCGGGCTCTGTGAATAGAATCACTTTACTCCCCTGCATAACGATCTCTGGTTTTATGCCAAGGTCGATCATTGCGTTGATTATAATGTACCCGTCGAATCCTTTTGAATTATGAGCGATAAAGATGGCTCGGGTGTAGCAGGGCCTCCTGAAGCGCAGAACGAATTCTTTGGCGCAGTCAACCCCGTCAGCACACCACTCTTTACCCGCCAGTGTTTTTGTGCTCACGAAAAAAGGTGTGTGCGTGCCGTCCCGGCTTGGAAAGGTTTCAAAATCGTAAAACACGATTTTCCTCGTGTAACGTATATCGATGAGCGTAGGGAGTATGTAACACTGGTGCTGGTCTGCTTCTGAAATAAACTCTGTTTTCTGACCGCAAATCTGACACTTGAAGCCTGGACATTCGTGAGGTTTTGAAGGTTTAGTTAAACTCACAGAATACAATCTTTTACACGTTAAGCATTTCTTGACCGTGTCACATTGACTCGCGTAGACACCGGCTCTCGGATGCCAATTTTTCTCCTTATGCATGGTTAAGCAGTAAAGAGAGCGACAGGATCTATTGCACTCGTGACACGTTATATATTCCGGTTCGTGATGGCTGCACCCCGAATCCAGACACACGTTACAATGACCTTCACACATGTGCGACAGAGCATTTTCGTAGCCCTTGTAGCAGAAATCGCAGACCTTACGCACACCTAGAAAAGCCGCGACATTTTTTATACCGTAGTAATGATTCTCAAAGAGAAATAAGAACAACGTGGTGGATTTTTGAGGGGTAGAAGTATGGAAATTAGCCAGTGTCTCTCTCTCATCGGTTCTGTAAAACACTACAATTTTACAATCCAACACACGTTCGAATTTAGGTATGTCTGAAAAAGATACAGGGGTATGCTCAGACAATCCCGCTTTTATCTGAATCTCCCGACCGAGCGTTTGGGCTGCAGCATCAGTGATCTCGGGTTGAATCAAATGAGCTAGGTTGATGGCGAAGCATAACTGATCGGACGGATTTTCTACTAAATAGAGCAATCTCTGCTTCTTTTTAAGGATTTCACAGTCCAACGTTTTTTTCAACAACCTCTTCCCCCCGCCCCGATGATTTCTAACAATCTGAACAACAAGCTCTAGGGTCTTATCGCATAACACCGACATGTTAGATTGAACTAAGCGGTCTAGTAAATCCTGGAAAACCGACAGATCGGCTCCTTCGGAGACTTGTAGCATGGAAGAGAGACCGTTTCTCAGACTCTCGCCTCTTAACTCTAGCTGTATCACGTCTCCCTCCTGAGCGTATGAAAGCGCTTTATTGACTATGTCAAACACGCCACCCATCACGTCCCCGTAAAAAGAGCCGTAATCTGCTACCTCGCTCTGCGGCAAATTTAATAACTGTCTTATTTCTATATTATTAAATCGTGACCTCGTCACCACCCGGGGTTCGTCTGAGGCAGTCTCCGATGGGTTATTAGCGCTACTTTGATCATTAGAGCATGGGGGATTAGCGGGGGGTTCTACTACCGAGGTGTCGAGATCGTCACCTCCTCTTCCTATTTGCTCTGTTTCGAGCCTCTGGATAATGTCTACCGTTGAGTTTACGGAATGAGAAGGGGGAGAAACAGAACAGGGTTGATCTGTGGAAGCTTCCTGCATAAGATTGTTTATGCTTGCCAAATGAAGTAACGTGTTTTCTATTTGCGCGAGTCGTGAAGCTAAAGACTCGGGCTCGTTATCTGATAATAATTGGTGATGCGCGTGATCTGTTGATGTCTGTGATTGGTGATGTTGCACGTCCTCATTTACAGACTCGGGCTGTCGGAGGGATTTTAGCTGCTTTATTAATCACTGATATTCTATTTGCTGCTGATGATTCGTTGTAGAGGTTACCTCGTCATCTTCCGAGCCGTGTAAACCGTTTGTTAACTGTAATAGCGCAGCTTCTATTTCAGAAAGCTGAAATGTCAGAGACTCTTTATCTGTTTCATTGTTTATAGAGTTTGTGTTATGAGTATTTACAGAGTCTGGACGGTGAAGGGATAATATCTGATTTATTAACACTTGATATTGTTGCTGATCCGCAGCGTCGGTGGTAGGAACCGAGGGAACGTTTATTGATAGTGTGTGTAACTCTGGTTGGGGACCCCGTGAATCAGACAAAGACGACGTCAAAGAGTGTTGGTTATCATTATTTACTAGCTCATTTTCCATATCTAACATTTCTGTAAAGTCAATGGTAGCAACATCAACATCATCAACATTTACATGAAAGGCCATACTTTTCAACACAGTTTAAACACAAAAATAAAAAACACCCTGGTACAGAAAAAAAAATCAACGGAGAAGCGAGTGCAAAGTTGCGCTAAACGTAATACCGATTGCCCAGAGAACCTCTTCCCTCGGAGGCTGGTGATAACGGCGATACGGTGCTGAAACGCTCCTGTAGCTCAATCTTCTTCTTCTTCTTCGTCGAATATGACTCTCTATGTAGGAATATCAGAAGCGCCAGAAATTAGGTTGTGGAATTTTTTTTTTTCTACTCATGTGATAAAGATACAGCCCCTGGGGGAAAAACTCACCGTGTGATGATGAGGATGAAGAGGGCGAAGCCGAAGTTCTTCGACGACGACTTGGTCGGGATCTTTCGCTTAACCCCTCTTGTTCACCTCGAGCTTGAAGAGGAAGCGCACCCGGCAAGGAGCTGCTTTTAGCCCCGTTCAAGGTTTGCTCGGAGACCTCCGCTCCTCCTGCTGTAGACCCGTTCAAAGTTTGCTCGGGGGCTTCCGCCTCCCCTGATGTTGTCACCTCTAAGGGTTCGGGCTCAAGGACGCTCATCAGCTCAACGTCTTCTACTACCAATGAAGGAAAAAAAAAGAAAAAAAGAGTAACCTTTTTTTTTTTCATTGCATCAACATAAAAATAAAATAAATAAACGAGTAGAAAATAACCCACCGTAACTAGGATCAGATTGCCTCTGTAGATGAGGCGGACCAGACGTTTTATCGGATATTCCGTCAGCAGCAGTTTCTGAAACATCATATAGGTTAATATTTTAGGTTAATATATATATATATATATATATATATATATATATATATATATATATCCCCTCTAAATCACGGTAAACTCACCGATAACCTTAGGCGTAGATCGCGACGGCTCCGTTGTTTTAAAAATCAACGTTTCTAATTCTAAAAAAAAAAAAAAAGTGAAATTCAGTTTAGCTACAACAACAATCTCTCTAGAAGGTAAAAAATAAATAAATAAATAAATATATATACACAAATACATAAGAGAAAAAAAAAACTCACCGTCTTGCCAGCCGGCTTCTGATACAACGTCGTAAGAATCAATAGTCAGGTTGTTTACTGCGGAGTTTAAAACGAATTCTTTTTTTTTAAAAAAAAAAAGGACAACATAAAACTAGTGTAGATAAATAACATTTGAATCTAGTCTCTACCTGGAGCCATAGCGAAGACGCGAGAAGCGAAGACACGTTGTTGTGCAGACCCACGGAGAAATGCCGGAGTTTTTTTGCGGCTTCGCTCAATTGTAGGTTTTTTTTTATACAACCTCATAGCACACCCTCGAGAACATAAAACATAAACGGTCGTAAAATAAACGTCAAGAACTTTTGCGCTACCTTGTTATTTCTTTAACATACAAGTCTACCCAATGGCCATAATCGCTCCCTAGAGATCGATCATAACATAGTGGTTGTTAACACTAACGGTGAAAGTTTTTTCTTAAAGTTATAAAAAATAGCATGTTTTATATATATTTTTTTTATTTTTATTTATTTTTTACTCTAGTTTTGACTTATAAGTATAGGTAAAAAAAAAAACAGTTAGGCCTACAACCCATCTCCTTAGAGCGACGCCCTGCTCACCATCAGAGCATTTCTGTCCCATTAGGTCGTAAGACATTTTACCTTGATATTTCACGGATCCTGGCTCGCTTCTCTTTCTCTTATTAGTATTTTATTTCAGACACCTTCTTTAGCTCTAATTGTTTTAAAAAAGTTGTAAAACTATTTTTTTTATTAGTGAAAAAAAACATAAGCTTTCAGATGAACGTTAGAGAAACTTACTTTAAAAAAAAAAAAAAAAAAAAAAAAGAGGAGGCGGAGTTTCGTCACGCACAGATCCGGCCAATCGCGGCATCTGAAGGGAAGGCCATTTCGTTTCGTTCAGTCGCTCGACAAACTCAGCGCTCATTCCGTACCATACGAGACAACGCTGATCACGCCTCGCATGCGTATAACATCGGACAAGCTCACGCCGCAATAGTTTTTCCTTCTCAAAGGTTCAGGGCTCTCACCCTCCGGTAACGCTTATTCTTCTTCTTTTTTAAAAAGTAACTTTAAAAAAAGTAACAAGTTCTATTGGCCTCAGTCATTTAAAGTGATGCACGTTTTTTCTTATCACACTGAATAAACGTTTCCATGTTCTCCCGTTGGTAATAAATACACTTCCCCGTCTTAATAGTTAAGCACAAACATCTTGAAATGAGTTCACACACTAAGCATGTTGTTTCAAAAAATAAAACAAAAACACACTGAACAAATTCTTACAAAAAGTAAATGAAAAAAACGTATATGAAATAAATAAAATAAACGATGATTAAATAAATGAGTAAATACGTACATAAATAAAAATAAATGAAATAAGTGAATGTCTAGGAATGCTTAGGTGAAACACCCCCACCCCTCCCTGCACATTCCTAGGGTCATAAAAAAAATCCCAAAGGGGCAATAAAACTGTCAAGATTCTGTTTGACGAAAGGTTGTTAGGATATATTTTTCTCCACTCGACCACAACAGTTACTCGCACCGTTCACCAGCCTGATCTCATTATGAACTAATTTATAACAAATAATGTTTTTTTTTAACTAATACAAGATGTTTTTGGCAGTTTTGCTTGAGTTATACAGTAAAATAATCAAAGTTAAGCCCCCCCAAAAAATAACTAATGACTCAAAGCGGTTCATATGAACAACTTCTCTGCTCTTACCCACAGTGATGGTAATGGAGCTGCTCCAGGATGATCTAGAGTTACTTTCCCTGTATGTGTAGTCACAGGTGTACTGGCCCTGATGTGACTCATCTACAGTCAGATTAAATGTTGTTGTAGTCTCTGCGGTTTGCTTCTTTATTAATGTCCCAGTTTTATACAAACTGAAGTCTACAGAGATGCATGTTGTGCTGGGTGTTGAACATCTAAACTGAAGGACTTCTCCAGGTGAGACCACAGAGTTTGAGGACATCTGAGTCAGTGTGGGACTCTGTAAATCTTTTTATAAAAAGATTTAATAAATATGGCAGTTTTTATTAATTATTATTATTATTATTATTATTATTATTATTATCATTATCATTATTATATAACTGTAATTAATATATTTGTTTTAAACAGGATCTTACAAAAAAAAAGGAAAAAAATATCTTACCTGAGCACACGACTCCAGCATCTTCATGATGTCCACAGTTCTCATTTCCAAATCCTCTGTGTGAGCACTGATCTATGTAGCTCTCAGTTCCAGTACACTGAACATCATCCAGCCAGGTTGGTTCACTTCCCTGACCAAAGCGGGCATTATGAGGAGCGCTGACTGCTTTACCACATCCAAGCTGTCTACACACCACCTCTGCATCCTTTAAGTCCCAGGAATGATTACACACTGTTCCCCACTGGGCTTTGTGCTGGATCTCCACTCGACCACAACAGTTACTCGGACCATTCACCAGCCTGATCTGATGATATTCTGATTTATTAGATAGAAAGACACTAATGACTGATTTGTCTCTTTATTCATTAGACCCACAAGCCTTAAAATACAAGTATGTTATGTGGTGCCCGTGTAGGGCAGGCTTGGAGGACCCAAAAGCAGACACAACAAACTGAACTTAGTTTTTAATGAACAATGTGAAAGATAGAAAAAGAAGAAGCTTAAGCAGCGAACTAGTTCTTGGAGTGTTGTCTATGGTGGGCACCAAATCGTAAAGCGAAGAGAGGTAACTGGGGGGCAAAAGGAGGTCAAGAGCATTAAGGGTAACAAAGTATTCTAGGCAAGATCTAGACACAGAAAAGCACAAAGCTTGGAGCGCACAATTATTCGGTAATGAGTGGTTGCTTGTGTGAGACATATATAGATTAAAGTGATGAATGAAAATCTGGAGCTGGTGTGCTCAAGCCCGTTAATGAGGAAGCAAAACTAAAGCCGCAGAAGGGACTGTGGAAAGGAGTCGTGGTGATCATGGTCCTATTTGCTCTGTTATTCTTGTTAGCACTGATAACCCTGAAGGCCCTGTAGGCTTTGTTTGCCCTGAAGAACGTGTTACCGCTGGATATTCTGTTTGCTCTGAAGGTCTTGTTTGCTCTGAAGGCTCTGATGGCCCTGAATGCTCTGATAGCAACAAATATCCATCACTTACGTTGATTCGTTATACTTTCTGTTTTTGAATGTTGAGGCGGTTATCTGGCGTTAGCTTGTATCCATGCTCTGTTTGCTTTGCGCATTGTTTTATTAGACTGCACTATGTGTTGATTATTATTTCTTTACTAAGGACAAGTTGTTGGACTCAAGTCAAGGTTAGTATGCCATAGAGTGAAAACCTGCAAAAAAACACTAGCTGGAAGTTAGCGGCCATCCTATGCCCAGAATTTGTTTTTGTTTGTTAGATTAGATTGATTCTAATGTCAAAGTTAGAAGGTGTTATGTTTTATTTATTTATTTGCTTTAAGCTCCACTCATGGCTCTCACTATTGAGTTCATTATTTGAATCGCATGTATATATTTTTTATAATTTGTTTCTTTCATTATTTAAGCTTTGGTTTCCACTGTAACTTAGGAGCAATTGGGTGTATTGTTGTGACTTCTCTACCAAAGTTGGCTAACGTTAATTGCACGTTTCAAATTTGCTTCATTATTCCACAAAGTTTATTCCCCGCTTAGTAACTAGTGACAATTATATCAATGTGTTTAGTCCTTTAAGCTGCCTTCACAAAGGATGGCTCCTAAACTGTGGTAGGACTGTGAATTGGGGTATAGTTTGATGCTGGCATATGAAGGATGCAAGGGTCATACGGGTGGGAAAGAGCTCACACCTGATGAGAATGTGCCTAATTATTGTTTGTCTTTTTGCATGGACTAGGGGAGCATTAAAAGAGCAATCAAAATGGGTGAGAAGCGATAGAATTTCCCTTGTAGATATGTGTGTATGGTGAAAAGCCTTACTCAATTTAAAATGAAAAAGAGAATAAGTTAAGAGAAAAGTTTGATTCACATGTTTTGCCTGTGTTCATCGTACTTCCCTCAAGTTGACATTTATTACAGTAGTATTTGGCAGGTTATTTACTGTTGTAGTTGCAGGTATCCAGGTTGCCTTAACATGTGAGAAATTAAAAAGTTAAAAATTATTATTATTTTTTTTTATTTATAGTTTAATTAGGATCCAAACTAAACATTGCTGCACACAGGCAATCGATGCCGCATACATGGGGCATATACAGTGGTGGAAATAAGTACTTGATCCCCTATAGATTTTCTAAGTTTGGCTACTTACAAAGAAATGAAGGATCTATAATTTTTATCATAGGTTTAGGGATTGAGACAGAATATCAACCAAAAATCCAGAAAAAGCACATGATACAAATTTTATGAATTAAGTTGCATTTCAATGAGGGAAATAAGTATTTAATCCCCTACCAACCAACAATAATTCTGCCTCTCACAGACTGGTTATGTGCTCTTGTGGTACACATATAAATTTAAAAAGGTGCTCCCAACAACAATGTGGTGTGTGTATAAAAGCCACCTGTCCACAAAATCTCTATCTTCCATTCAAACCTCACCACCATCCGCAAGACCAAAGAGCTGTCAAAGCAAGTCAGGAAGAAGCTTTTAGACCTGCACAAGGCTGGAATGGCCTACAAGACCATCAGCTAGAAGCTTGGTGAGAAGGAGACAACTGCTGGAGCGATTATTTACAAATGGAAGAAATACAAAGTAATCATTAATGGCCTATATGCAAGATTTCTGTCATGCACACTCGGTCCACGACCAGCACAAAGACCCGGAAGTATAAAAAGAGTAAACAAACCACAACACATCTCTCAGTCATTGAGTTCGCCCATGCCACTTCAGATTCGTTCGGATTCGTGAGTACTCACTTTTTTGAGTTTGCTTTCAGATTAAGTGTGTGTTTATAGGACGCGGGTTAGATTGTGTCTTTCCCTTGCTCCCCATTTGTGAGAGTCTTTAGACTAAACAGCGTGATTATCCTGCCTACTCGCGTTCTTCCGCGTTTGGGTTTACCATTTACCAATAGAAAATTCACGGAGAGAGCTGTAACCCTCATTGAAATGCAACTTAATTTATAACATTTGTATCATGTGCCTTTTCTGGATTTTTGCTTGATATTCTGTCTTAATCCTTCACCATAAACCTATGATAAAAATTATAGACCCTTAATTTCTTTGTAAGTGGGCAAACTTAGAAAATCTGTAGGGAATCAAATCTTATTTCCCCCACTGTAGCACAGGGCTAATTTGCAGTCCTGTCCCTGCAAACTGTAAAGTACTGTATAATAAGTACTTCGGTACATTTGGTAGGTAAATTTACTCAATTCATCAGTGATGTATAGCATGGGAGATCACACAGTTGAGCAATTCATAGCTAATCTTAAAGGTACTTTGTAACAGTTGGGTACATTTTATCAAACTATTCATTTCACAGCTTACAAAATACATAAAAATAATTAATACAAAATACAAATAAAGTAAAAATTAAACAAATTAATCTGCACTTTACCTTTAAAAAAGTAAAAATAAATCCCGACATTTTATGCGCGCATGCGGTGCGTGTGTGTGTTTCTGTATGTGTGTGAAGCTAAAGTAGGAGGAGAGGAGGAATCATCATCGTACACAGTAAACCTTTCCCCCCCCCACCCAAACACACACACACACGCACTTTACCTTTTTAAAAAATCGCGACAGAGCAGTGTTTCTGTGTAGAGCAGTGTGTGTGTGTGTGCGTGTGTGTGTTTCTGTATGTGTGTGAAGCTAAAGTAGGAGGAGAGGAGGAATCATCATTGTACACAGTAAACCTTTCCCCCCCCACCCCCACACACACACACACGCACTTTACCTTTTTAAAAAATCGCGACAGAGCAGTGTTTCTGTGTAGAGCAGTGTGTGTGTGTGTGTGTGTGTGTGTGCGTGTGTGTGTGTGTGTGTGTGTGTGAAGGCGAGAGGAGGAGGGGTGTGTGTGTGTGAAGGGGCACGGTGTTCTATGACGCACGCACAGACAAAGTGCAGGCTGACACAGAGAGGGAGAAGATGGATCTTTAACCTCTCTAATGCGACTTTCTTTTCCTTCACACGTGCGCACACACGTGTTATAATTAACAGTGCATGTGCGCTGTACACACGTATACAAACACACGCGCTCACATGTGGTCACAGTGTTATAGTAAACAGTACACGCACGCACAGAGGTTGATTATACCAGTAAGAGACGCGCAGCAAGACTGAGCAGTAGAGACGATTACCCACAATTTCACAGTACAAGAAAGAGAAAAAACGTTTTCTCAGTTGTGATCACGTGATGCTCGGTGTTAAAACAAAAAGCGCATACGTGATACATGATACTCGGTACTCATAAACAAAGACTTTTTTCAAGTCAAAATTTATTCAAAAATCATTGCTCGTCTTGCGAAAAACTTGCAAAGCGCATTATTCACAATCCGAGGTTTCACTTTATGGGGGTAGTGGTGGTGAGTGTTGCTTGCACACCACACATGACCTCCTTCAAGGTGATCCACAGGATGGGGGCACAGATGGCTGTTGCTGACTTTCTTTCATGGCCTGTTGGGGGATTGACTGAGCTTTGAGATATGGCTTTCTAACTTCAGTTTGATGGTAGGCCTATGTGGTGGCAGGGGGCATGGTTTGGTGCCAGGATGTAAATGATGCAAGGGTCAGGTGGGTGAAAAAGAACTTAAAGCTGATGAAAATGTGCCTAATTATTGTTTGATAATAAAAGTAGGACCACACTCATGTGTGTATGTGTGTGTATGCTTAAAAGTTTTACCAAACTCAAAACATACAAAAGAATAAAACTTTTACTCTCATCTGTCACCTGTGTCCGTTGTACTTCCTCCAAGGTGTCCTGTTACAGTGGTATCTATTACAGTAGTATTTGGCATGCTTGTTTCAGTTTTAGTTACACGTCTCCAAAACACAGGTGTCCAGGTGACTGTTAACAGGTGAGAAATCATAGCAGATTTTGACAAGTCAATTCATAGCAAATCATTAAGTGTAATAGGTACTTTGTAACAGTTAGTAGGTAAAGCTTTGCAAGTACATTTTATCATTTTGTATGAGTAATCAATGAATAGGTGAATCATATCATACAGTATAATGAGTTCAGTAACAAAGGACAATCATAGACCATTCAAATTTGCATCAATTCCCCATGCTCTAGCCAAAAAGTTTGGGAATGTTGGAAAGTCCTGCATTATTTTACACTAGTTTTTCATCCCTATTGCAGCAGCCATCTTCTAAGACTCAGATTGTGTTCACACATGAACTAGCCATCACATTGTGCACCACAATCAAAGCTAACAGTGGTCTAAAACATCTTGAAGTGTGCAGTTTTTAAGCAGTGCATTCCAAAGAACAGACAATTACAGTGAAAAAGAGCAAAACAAACAGCATTTAAAATCACTATCTAATTTTAAATACCATCAATTGTTTGTAAACCGGAATGAATTATGTTTGTAATTAGTAGTTTATATGCGACCTGCTTATATGGCAACAAGAAATAAACTTAAAAATTGATTAAATATAGTCTTGTTTTTTTTATGGACAAATTACCTTTTTTTAATTATATTATTTGCAAATTGACATGTTACAAGAGAAGTAAATCCCTATCACAAGGCTGCTGACTGGTCCTACTAAAAATAGTGTGGCGTGGGTGGGGTTTGAGTAACAACCATCATGCTTTGCGGAAGGGATTGTTATGTGTTCACCGTGTTGGGGAAAGGTGTTTGGGGTAGTGGTTTCGGCCAGGGTGTGTGTGTGTGGGTCAGAACTGTGTCTTGTTGAGTGTTACGTGAATGTGCTGTTGTGTGACTTTTGGCTGTGTGCTAATAAAATACTCCCAGCCATTTGCATTGGGCAGCAAGGAAGCTCACTCGTCTCTCCACGCTCATTGGTAGCTGTGAAAAACGCTACATTTGGTGTCAGAAGTGGGATGGAAAGTAGCGGGTTAGAGCGGCGACCGGAGCGAAGCTGCGCGTTCCAGGTTCCGGCACTGGACCTTGGAGAGGATTCTTCCAGTGACGCAGCACCGGCGCAAGCTACAGCTCCGTGCCCTGTCCGCCAGCGAAGCGACCTGCAGCTGCGCCTGCCGGCCTACAACGGCGCCGTCGATCCCCACGCGTTCCTCGCCCAGGTAGAACTAGCCGCCGACTTCGCGGGCTGGTCCTCGGTGGAAACAGCCGTCCGGGTGGCCCTCTCGTTGGAGGGTGACGCGCTGCGGGCGTTGGAAGACCTCCGGGCTGATGAGCGGAAGGACTGGGCAAAGCTGCGGGAGTCGCTCCGCTTCCGGTTCAGCGCAGGTGACCGTAAGGAGGCCGCGTGCGAGGAGCTGGCAACCCGCGTGCGGAGCGCCTCCGAGCCACTGGGGGCGTTCGCCATGGACCTGAGGTCTCTCGCGCGTAGAGGCTATCCAGAGTTCGGGTCCATCCAGCAGGAGGAGCTAGCGCGCCGTGCGTTCCTGCGGGGAATCCGTCCGTGGCCGCTGCGCGAGCACATCCGGTTAGCCGCACCGGCTTCCTTGGCTGAGGCGCTGCGCGAGGCTGAGCGCGCCGAACCCATCATGGCCGAACGCCACGGCGAAAGAGCCGAGCGACCTCCCGTGACTCAGGGCCGCTCGGTAGGTGAACCTAGCCGGGGACAGGGCAACCCGTCGTGGCTAGGCCCCGACCCAGCTTCCAAGGTTCCGCGACGTCGCCGAGGCCAGGGACCGCCGGATTACTGCTGCAATGTTCTCAGGCCTGAGGACAACGTACCCCAGCAGCCGTTAAAACTAGCTTCGGGGGGCGCCGAGGGGAAGCCGCCTCCCACAGCCTTCTTTGTTTCCCCAACTACCGGGTTCAACCTCCGGTCAGGACGTGCAGGAAATCGCGCGGGGGTCTACGTTGACTGTGGCCTGGACAACGTTTCGTTGCGGGCGCTCGTGGACACTGGCTCCACAGTTTCGCTGCTGCGCTGGGGAGTACTAGGACAAGGCGATCGCGGTTGTATGCTGCCGGCCCCAGCCGTGAGCATTCGCACCGTGTCGGGGAGCTATCTAGAGATACTGGCCTGTCGCACAGTGCGAATACAAGTAGGTACAATCATTCTTTTTCATCCATTCTTGGTGGCGGACATTGAGGATGATTGTATCTTGGGGTTGGATATTTTGGAAAGGTGGGGTGCAGTACTTAATCTCGTTGACGGAACGTTGCGTGGTAGCTTCGGGTTAGCCAGGTTGCTAGTGCCCAAAGCGCAGCCGGACATGTTAGTGAAGCACACCAGGGGGGCGGAACTTCCGGCGGGCGCGCCTTGTAAACATCCGGTAGCAGACCGAACAAGAATAATGGCCGAGCTTATGCAGCGTAGCAGCGTAGGGCTCAGTCAGACACAGGCCGACACCGTGAAATCCCTGCTACCAAGTTCGCAGACATTTTCGCGGTTGATGAGCGCGAGTGCACACATACCAATTTGGTGCAGCACACGATTAATACGGGTAACGCGGCTCCTGTTCGGTTACATCCGAGACGTCTTCCTTTAGCTAAACGAGCTATCGCCGAACAAAAGCTACGTGAGATGGCCGACTCGGGCGTCATAGAGCCAGCGTCCGGACCGTGGTCTTCACCGTGGTTGTGTTGGTGCGCAAAAAGGACGAATCGTGGCGGTTTTGTGTCGATTACCGGCGGTTAAACGAGGTGACGCGCAAAGACTCCTATCCGTTGCCGCGTATAGATGACGCGCTGGAACACGTTGCGGGCTCGGCGTGGTTTAGCTCGTTAGATCTGCGAAGCGGGTACTGGCAAGTAGAGCTCGCCCCGGAAGCGCGACCTAAAACTGCGTTCTCGATCGGGCAAGGGCTATGGCAATTCCGGCGCATGCCGTTCGGCCTGTGTAACGCTCCAGCTACCTTCGAACGGCTAATGGAGAAGGTATTAGCCGATGTTCCTCGCAACCGTTGTGTCGTTTACCTGGACGATTTACTGGTGCACGGCAGGGAGTTTGAGGTCGCTCTAGCTAACCTACGGGAAGTATTTCTGGCTATCCGGCGGGCGAATTTGCGACTCAACCCTAAAAAGTGTCAACTGTTGCGGCGAGAGACCGGCTTCCTAGGACATGTAATTAGTGCTAGAGGTATTGCCACCGATCCAACAAAAATAGCGGCGGTACAGAATTGGCCTGAACCGCTAAATGTGTCCCAGCTACGCACCTTCCTCGGGTTAGCTTCTTACTATCGCCGGTTCGTGAACGATTTTGCTACGATCGCCAGTCCGCTGCACGGCCTCACGAAAAAGAATCAGCCGTTCCGCTGGGACAGGGCGCATGCGCGTGCTTTCACTCGGTTACGGGAAGCTCTGGTCACGTCGCCCGTTCTCGGATACCCTGACGCGTCTCGTAGGTTTATCCTTGACACGGACGCGAGCGATGTAGGGCTGGGGGCCGTCCTGTCTCAGGTGTCCGAGGGTAAAGAGCGGGTTATCGCCTACTTCAGCCGCGCATTGTCTGGACCTGAGAAAAATTACTGCGTCACGCGGCGCGAGCTGTTAGCGGTCGTCGCGGCCCTAAAACATTTTAGGCCGTATTTATACGGGCAATCCTTCTCGCTGCGGACCGATCACGCTTCGCTGGTGTGGCTACTTAGTTTTAAAGAGCCCGAGGGGCAGTTGGCGCGCTGGTTAGAGCGGTTGCAGGACTACGACTTTACCGTCCAGCACCAAGCTGGAAAACTGCATGGTAACGCGGACGCTTTATCCCGCCGGCCGTGTAGCAAAGAGCGTTGTCGGCACTGCGAGCGGGTTGAAGAGCGCGTGCATGGTCGTGACATCGAACACTCCCCGACCCCTGTGAATCGGAACATTCTCCCTGCGCAATCCTCCGGAGTCTCCGTCGGTAATCCGCCGTCCGAGTCAGCGTGCAGCCGAGTTACCGCGTCGCCTACAGCATCGCCTGTAGTCGTTCCGCCTGTGCCACAGATGGACCGTGATCAGCTCATTGCCGAGCAGGAGAAGGATCCAGCGCTGCAACGGGTACTGGGTTGGGTTAACGCGGGCCAGAGACCGGATTATGCCGCGGTTGCTCACTTGGGACAGGAGGAAAAAGCTCTCCACTCGCAGTTTAGTCGACTAGCGTTGCGGGGGGGTTTACTATACCGCCACTGGGAACGGTCGTGTGGCGCTGGCGAATCTTTTCAGCTGCTGGTGCCGCGGACTCTGCGGGCACGAGTGTTGGAAATGATTCACGGGCATGCGGGTGCGGGACACTTCGGAGTCACCAAAACGCTGCAGCGGTTGCGTGCCCGCTTCTACTGGCCGGGCTGTCACACTGATAGTGAACTCTTTGTTCACCGATGCGATGTCTGCACGGCAAAGAAGGGCCCTACCCAGCGCTCGCGAGCACCTTTGCAAGACTTTCGGGTGGGGGCACCCATGGAGCGTATGGGCGTGGACATTCTTGGGCCTTTTCCCATCTCCGATCGCGGGAACCGGTATGTGCTGGTAGCCATGGATTATTTCACCAAGTGGCCGGAGGCGTTTGCTGTTCCTGACCAGAGCGCTTCCACCACGGCCCGAGTGTTGGTGGATGAGGTGTTCAGCCGATTCGGCGCCCCAGAGCAGTTGCACAGCGACCAGGGGCGTAACTTCGAGGCGGAGGTATTCGCAGCGGTGTGCGAGCGCCTCGGGGTGAAAAAGACCCGCACCACGCCCCTTCATCCGCAAAGTGACGGCCTTGTGGAACGCTTTAATCGAACGCTCACCACCCAACTCGTCGTGCTTACCAGCGACCGGCAAAAGGACTGGGACGAACATTTGCCTCTCGTGCTTTGGGCTTATCGCACAGCGGTGCAGGAGTCCTCACAGCTCACGCCAGCTGCGTTAATGTTCGGTCGCGAGTTGCGCACGCCCGTGGACCTTGTGTTCGGGCCTCCTCCACAAGTGGATTTACCCGCGAAGCCGGGAATGGATTACTTTTGTTCCTTAAAAGACAAACTGTTTCGTGTCCACGAGCTGGCGCGTAGACACTTGGCGAACGCCGGGGTGAAGCAGCGCCGCTTGTATGATACTCACAGCCGGGGGCGAGACTTTGCTGCTGGGGAGCAGGTTTGGGTCTATTCCCCCGGAAGAAAAAGGGGGCTCTCGCCTAAGCTTATGTCGCACTGGGTGGGCCCCTGCACGGTCGTTGCTCAGCTCTCCGACGTAGTCTACCGGGTGCGGTTGACGGGGCGGTCGCGATTGGTCGTGCTCCACCGGGACCGGCTCGCTCCCTACCAGCCCCACGTCAGCAAAACATCGAGCTCTGTGGAGGCTGGTCCGCCTCAGGAAGAGGGCTGCGCCCCGCCTTCCCCCGCAAAAAGACTCCGGTGTTCACAACGCCAGCGCCGTCCACCGTCACGCCTGCTAGACTGAGTTCGCCATGGTGACCGGGGACGGTCACAGCTCGGGTGGGGGCAGTGTGGCGTGGGTGGGGTTTGAGTAACAACCATCATGCTTTGCGGGAGGGATTGTTATGTGTTCACCGTGTTGGGGAAAGGTGTCTGGGGTAGTGGTTTCGGCCAGGGTGTGTGTGTGTGGGTCAGAACTGTGTCTTGTTGAGTGTTACGTGAATGTGCTGTTGTGTGACTTTTGGCTGTGTGCTAATAAAATACTCCCAGCCATTTGCATTGGGCAGCAAGGAAGCTCACTCGTCTCTCCACGCTCATTGGTAGCTGTGAAAAACGCTACAATAGAGTGGTGGCAACATTCTTGTCCAGGTAAAAGGTAAAAGCAGCATTTTCAAGACTCCCACTATCACACGCCCATGACTTCTCTCTCCCCTCTCTTTTTACAGACATAACACACGTAGCCGCGTATTTTTAAAAATGGAGATTTTTCTTCTTTATTTTTAAAAATAATTCTGTCCACATGACCTACGTTTTAATTTTTTTTTTTTCACATGAAAACCAAAACGCCCTGTTAAGTGCTGTTAGGAGCCTCCCTAATCAACAGGGGGCCAATCAGAAGCCTAGACAAAACGTCAATACCTGTTTTACAGTAAGCTTAGTAGTACATTTAGGCACCTCTGACCGCAGGAGTCAAGCCATGTGCATAAAAGAGCTAAGAGGGCACAAAACGTGGGCATTGCAGTAAGTCAAGTTTAATGTTAGCTGACAAAACAGTAGTAAATTATACCTTGCCAAGTTAGCCTAAGCACTTGGCTACACAACTACTTTTCGTTACTTGCATTGTTGTAGATGTCCAGCTTATTTAACAGTTTTTCATGTTTGAATTATACAATGTTGTTTTAAAATGTATGTATTAAAGCGGTTTTAAGTCCACATTACAGGAAGCTGTAAGGAGCCTCCATAATTCAGAAAACAACCCACATAAATACAATCCACAAACTGTGTAAGAATGTTGTTTCTTTACATGCTATGTATGGGGTTTTACATAATCATTTTAAATGTAATTAATGACACGACTCTCTTTCCACACAGAATGAGTTTACTTCATGATCAGGCAGTGATGACATATCTGCTGGAGGAATTAAAGGTGACTTTTGCTGATGCAGACCCTAAGTGTATAAAGGGTAATCAGAAATTGTTATGGTATCTATTTTTATATCCCTTTATTTTTGTCCCACTAATAATTTGAATTGTTTCTATCACTTATCTGATTTCTTTTTTTTAATCCAGCATGTAACAGGACTTACTATGAGACATTGCAGAGGAAATACTCTTTGTCTCGACCAGGAAAGTCCCAACTAAGAGACTCCATTAAGACAGGGGCTAAAAACCGACTATGATTAGTAAGTGTACAAATTCATCTATGTATTAAGTTCTGTACATTTCTGGGTGTTTTTAGGGGTGTGTTTTGCATTTCCTGGAGTCCAGGTGTAGAGTCATTCAAACAGATGAGAGAGAACTGTGGAAGACTGCAATGCTGGAACGGATGTCCGATGAGGAGGATGGCATTGTGTGCCATGCTGTCAGCGTGTAATACCTAATGGGACCAAGCTAGTATTGCTTTAGTATTGGACATCTAACAAGCACTGGTGCATGTTTGTTTTAGTATTGCTTTTAATTTATTTGCATCTTCATATTTTTTTCCCTTATTTTTACTTTGCTTTGTATATTTATTAGTGTTTGATTTAATTTTAATAATAAATATATATATATATATAGTACTGTGTGTGTGGGGGGGTCTACTGTATCTACATACCCACCCAATAACCAATCAAGTCACTAAGTTATAAGGGCTTGGGTTGGGCTAAATAAAAAGTAATGACTGGGTAATGTCCCAATAGATGTCAGAGTTTTGGAAGTGTTGAGATAAAAAAAAACAATAGGGAAGAGCAGAGTTGTGCAAAGGTGTAAAATGCAAATGGCGCTTGAGGTATAAATGTCTCCTGACAAAATCCTTGAGTGGATTATTTGCCATGGCAACAAATGGCTGTACCATGGAAGGGTTACTCAACTAGATATATCCGAATTGGTATCGATCCGGAAGTATCCTAGCTTGGTGGAATTTGATGTATACGCTAAGTGGTATATACAGGAGTTTTCTAGTACAGATACACCTCTTGTCATGCAGTGTATCCTCATAAACAAAGCTGACATTAAATCAAGGAGACGAGCACACAAGGTAACGTTACAAGCTAAAATCCGTCTCCCCTGTCCACACAACACCACTTGGTGTGTTTTCTAAAAGCTCCATTTTCAACAACAAAAACTGCATTTGCGTGTGGACGAAAGGCGAAAACCACAAAGAAAAATCTCAGTTTTTAAAAATACCTGGCTACCTGTGGACATGGCCTTAGGTTTAGGGAGGCGTTGTCCCAGGCAGTGGAGGGGGAAGAAAGTCCCATCCTGTACATCAGTCAGAAACTCACTGTATAGCAACATTAGGATTAAGAGTCTTTGGACATCCTCACCAAGTCCTCTTTGGCAATCCTCTATTACTACTACTGCTCTACTGCTCTAGAGAGCCTTCTCTCTTAAGGTTCAAGGTTCACCAAACTCCAGTGACTCTACTGCATGACGCTTGCCAACATGCATATCTAAAACTATAAAATAGAAGTTCCTTCGAGGTGAAGCACAGGCTGGGGGCACAGATGACTGCTGCCAACTATGTCTCTCACTCTGTTGTGGAGTTGGCTGCAGAAGGTATGGTTTCCCAATTTCAGACTGATGGTAGGGGTATGTGGTGGCAGGGGGCATGGTTTGGTGTATGTAAAGGAAGCAAGGGTCTTGTGGGTGGGAAAGAACTCACAGCTGATGAGAATGTGCCTAACTATTGTTTGTCTGTTTGCATGAGCTGGGGGAGCATTAAACGAGCAATGATAAAGAGTGAAAAAAGGTAGAATACCACTCGGAGGACCACATACATGTGTGTACTTTTACTTACATCTGTCGCCAGTGTCCATTCTACTTTCTTCAGGATGTCTTGTTACAGCAACATTTATTGCAGTAGTACTTGGTGGGTTCATCACAGTTGTACTCACAGTTTTATTAAACAGAAGTGTCGAGTTCACTGTTAACAGGTGAGAAATCATATCAAATCTTTACAAATCATAGCAAATCAGTAGGAAAGCAAAGTGCTTAGGTACGTTGTAACAACCAAGCTTCGAGATTCAGCAGCAGAAGATAATGAGGCCGCTGCACTTGATCTTAAGTTCCCTTTCCCCAGCCAGGATCGCCACTGCGGTAACCAACGTTACAGCGACAGCTGATGTTGGCTGCGCTCACATTTGACTCCTGTCTGCGCCGCCCCCGAAAAGGGCTGGGTGGGGCCAGTTAGCCAAGACAGCGCAAGGAGTTGCATTAAGGAGCTTACAGGAGTCACTGCCAATGCAGGTACACTCTGCCTCTCTGCCGTCACTGTCTCTGGACTGGCGTGTGAAGACCATCTTCACTTTCCTTACCTTTTCCTTCTTTAAAACACTTTCCTTCTCCCTTTGTTTCTATTAAAATTTAAATTTTTTAAAAATACCTGAAGGCTACCTGTGGACATGGCCTTAGGGTTAGGGAGGCGTTGTCCCAGGCAGTGGAGGGGGAAGAAAGTCCCATCCTGTACATCAGTCAGAAACTCACTGTATAGCAACATTAGGATTAAGAGTCTTTGGCCGTCCTCACCCAGTCCTCTTTGGCAATCCTCTGTTTGAGTTACATTTACCCTGTTACATTTATTTAAGTAATTACGTCTATGAGTAGTTTTCCTGCACCATACTTTTTACTTTAATTAAATAGATTTGTGAAAAAGAAACGCTACTCTTACTCCGCTACATTCAGCTACACTCGACTCGTTACATTTCTAACCATTCTACACATGCAGCCTGTGTGTAAGGGTTAACCCTAGCGGGCGATAAACGCCCAGACTTGTTTTGTGTTTTTGTTGTTTTATTTAAGCTAAAGAACTGCATGTCCCAGGATGTACCTCGGTCAGGTGATGGGAACATACACGCCGACAGCCTCATCATGACAGAATGCTACACCTTTAAAGTGGCATAGTAGAGGTGTCTCCCCTAAATGTTTTTTTTGGGGGGAGCAGCGAGGATGGAGCCGGAGTGAGCAGACTTTAGGAGCGGTCGGCTGGCAGACCAACACAGCTTCGGGGGGCACACAAGTGCCAAAGGAATGGAGACCAGCCGAGTGCGCAGGAGGTTATGGGAGCAGAATGAACGAATATGTGCTTTGAGCGGAGGAGAGCCTCAAGCGCATACGCAACGTGCGGAAGCAGGTGGAGGAGCTTCAGAGACTACTTGGCCAGCTCAGTCTCCACAGGGGCCGTGCTGCTGACACTGATCATCACGAGGGCCAGGCAGAAGGCTCTGATCTTATTTCTCCTCCTCCGCCGCTCCTTGACTACGAGGACGTCGCGCTTCCTCTGCTGGACAGCGAGGAAGACGCGTTTCCTCGTCCGCCTCCTCCGCTCGATGGAGAGGACTACGCACCTCTGCTGGACAGCGAGGAAGACGCATTTCCTCCTCCACCTTCTCCACTTGACGGAGAGGACTACGCGCCTCCGCTGGACAGCGAGGAAGACAAGTTTTCTCCTCTGGCTCCTCCGCTCGACTTGGATGACTGTGTGCCACTGCAGCTTCTGTGTAAGGAGGCCAGACTCAGAACATTGGAGAGGGAGTCCTGGACCCCCATCGGCGCTCCGGAGGAGCGTTTTTAAGGGGGGGGGGGGGTACTGTAAGGGTTAACCCCTAGAGGGCGATAAACGCCCAGACTTGTTCTGTGTTTTTGTTGTTTTATTTAAGCTAAAGAACTGCATTGATGGGAACTCTCACCTGAGCCGAGGCGACTAATTAGTGATATTTAGTATAAATAGTCAATTTAAGTTAAGCCCTTAACTTAATATATTAAAGTGATATATTAAAGTTTTCACAGGGCTCTAGGATAAGAGCTTTGGTTTGTTTTAGGTTTTCCTTAGTATATCAATAGGTTATTGAAAGATTTAAAAGATTAAAAAGGGAATTACTTGTCTGAGCCTCTGAATTTATGCCACATACATGACAGCCTTATCATGACACTGTGAATGCCGGTGGTACCACATGACAGTGTTTCACCAATTAAACATAGGAACAATAATCACATGACTCCATTTGACCAATTAGCCACAATAACAATAACTACATGTAGTCACATGATCACACACAAACTGACAGCAGAGCAGGAAAAAATCTTTATCTGTACGAATGAAAACAAAATTAGCAGAGGCGTCTGTCTCCAATGCTACAACAGAAGAGGATGACCACCCCTGGCCTCATAAACAAAGCCTGTTCCGCTTATACACAGTGCAAAAGAACAGCTTCATACTGCGGTGTCTTCTTTGTCTGCCGGACAAACGGACAGACATTTCAGGAGATAAAACCTGACTTCTAACCTGAGGAAACATGTTTCATTGAATGTGGTAATGTTAGCATATATAATTATTAGAAATATTATAATTATATAAAATATATAATATATAATCATTATAATAAAAAAAATTTATCGGACATAACGATGAATCAGTTACTGTGTACTTGAGTAGTCTTTTAAACAAATACTTTTTTACTCTTTCTTTAAGTTATATTTTTATTATATTTTTACTTATACTTGAGTAATATTATTTTAAATTACACCTACACTTACTTGAGTACATTTTTGAGTACCACCTCTGTGTGTAGGAGGTACTTTGTAAAGGTTATTAGGTAAATTGTGACAGTGCTTGAAATATGTGGATGACTTTTGCACAACCTCAAGTCCAGTGAGAAAAGGGAGAATTACACTCATAGCACCATATGCATGTGTTTGTGTGTGTGTGTGTGTGTGTGTGTATGGTGAAAAACTTTACCAAATTCAAACCAGACAAATGAATAAAAGTTTGACTCACATCTGTCGCCCATGTCAGTCACAGGTGTCCAAGTCCCTGTTAACATGTGAAAAATCACAGCAGTTCTTAACCAGTTCTTAACTAGTCTTGACAAATCATTCTCATTGGTTGTAATAGTTGACAAGTAAATTGTTTATTTAATTTAATTGTTAATTTAAAAGTGATTTATAACATGTGAGTTCAGCAACAAAGAACATTCCATCAAGGATGCAAATTTTTGGTAAATTCCCCATGCTCTAGTATAAAGTTTAGGCATGTGGGACTCAAATTATGAAAGAGTGGTTCTAGGACTCAAATTATGAAATTCATATTTTCACATATGAACTGGTTATCACTGTGAGCTGTGCACGACAATCAAAGCTAAAGGTGGTCTTAAATATCTTATTTTTAACTGCATTCCACAAAACATACAATTGCAGTGCAAAAGAGCACAACAAACAAACAGCATTTAAAATCACTGTCTACTTTTAAATATCAACATTGTAAGTACGTTTGTCAGAGTAAATTCTCAAAGGTTGGACGTAAACTCTCAAAAATAACATGCTTCCACATTTGGATATTGTTGATGGTGTACGTTTCACAGTGTGTACACCTGCATTTAAAATCACTGTCTAATTCTAAATAACATAAACATTATTTGTTAAGTGTCAGAGTTCACACGGATAGCTCTGTTTAATTGGGCTGGTTGCTTTGTGGTGCACACACCCCAGTTTGTATACCTGCTCATATCATAACAACAACAATTGTTTATGGATTAAACATATTATTTAAGGTTTTGATGAATAAAATTAATTTTAATTGACATTATTTGCAAATTGACATGTTATGAAGAAAGTAAATTCCTGTAAAATGAATCCTACAGTATATACAGTACAACCACACCCCCTTGTGTTTTATGTCTGACTTATGTCCAGCAGCAGCTGCCCAGCACAAGAAAGTTTGGGGTAAATGAGTTGGCTTGTGGGTTCCACTCAAACTCTGTACTCAAAGTTTTTGAAATAATCCAGATACTATACTTTTTGCTAGATCATTAAATCTACTTGAGCATGATATGTTACAAATAAATTTGTTCAACAGAAATTCTTTCTCATTCATTGCATGGTCTTATTATAAGAGTTTCCTTTACCTGAGCAGGTAACACCAGCATCTTCACCATGGCCACAGTTGTGTCTTCCAAATCCACTATAAGAGCACTGTGTAATGGTGCTTTCTCTTCCAGAGCAGTGAACATTATCCATCCATATTGGGCCATGTGTTAAGTATTATTACAGATTTTGTACCTAATTATTCTGATGTCACTAGCAGGCTAAGTAATCATACTAAAGATAGAGTGGTGACAACAAACTTCCATGTAAAAGCACCTGCTTTTACCACACTTTTTCACTTCATTACGTAAAATAAATGCAGGTGTGGGCAGTCCTCGCACATTACTACCACCTACTCTAGAGAGTTTTTACCGTAATTGTTTGGATTAAGCCCCACTCCAGTGACTCCACTGTATAAAGGATACTAACATGATTACCTAGCTCTCATAAACTTCAATAAGGTGATCCACAGCCTGGGAGCTCAGATGGATGAGGTTCTCTCCCGCCGCATCATTGAGTTGCCTGCACAAGGTCCACAACCTCAGACTGGTGGTAGGGGTATGTGGTGGTTGGGTATGGTTTAGTGCTCGTATGTAAAGGATGCAAGGGTCCAGATAGGATTGTGGCTAATTATTGTTTGTCTTTTTGCATGGGCTGGGGAAAGATTAAAGGAGCAATCCAAATGAGTGAGAAAAGGGAAAATTCCACTCATAGCACCATATGCGTGTGTGTATGGTGAAAAGCTTAACCAAATTCAAAACAAACAAATAAATAAAAGTTTCACTCACATCTGTCACCTGTGTACATTGTCCTTTCCTCAAATTGTCCTGTGACAGTGATGTTTGCAGTAGTTGCAGTAGTATTTGGCAGGTTTGTCGCTTTTGTAGTCCCTGTTAAGATGTGGAAAACCATAGCAATGATTGGTCTTGTTATGTCTTGACAAATCATAGCAAATCATTCTCATTGGTTGTAATAGCTGGTAGGTAAATTGTTCATGGTCAATTAAAAAGTGATTTATAGCATCTGATGTCAGAGTTTAGCAACAAAGAACATTCAATGAAGAATGCAATATTTTGGTTAATTCCCCATGCTCTAGAAAAAAGTTTGGGAATGTGGGATTCAAAATATGAAAGTGTGGTCCTGGGAACCATTTTTACATATAAACTGGCTATCATATTGTGCACCACAATCAAAGCTAAAGGTGGTCATAAAGATCTGAGAGTGTGCAGATTTTTTAGGCAGTGCATTCCACAAAACATACAATTACAGTGCAAAAGAGCAAAGCAAACATGCAGCATTTAAAATCACAGTTGACTCGTAAATGCTATTAATATTGTTATTAAAAATTGTCAGAGTTTGTTACTTCAGCTCACTTTTAAAGGTTTAATAAATAAAATTACTGACATTGTTTGCAAATTGACATGTTATAAAAGAAGTATATCGCTGAGCAATTAATCCTCTATAAAAGCACACCACTTTGTGTCTTATTTCTAACTTATTTCCAGCAGCTGGCACGGTAAAAGAAAGTTTGGGGTACAAGTAACGCCAGCATCTGCACCATGGCCACAGTCATGTGCTCTAAACACATTGTGAAGTACTGTGTAATGATGCTTTCTTTCCCAGAGCGGTAAACATCGTCCATCCATATTGGGCCACTTCTCTGGCATTTTGATGAGCGCTGAAAGCGTTACTACATCCACAGGTGTGCATCATTAATGCCCCAGTTATCATCACAAACTGTTCCCCACTGGTTATTATAATAAACTTCCACTCTACTGGAGCAGGACTGACTGCCACCATCAAGTCATATGTTAGCACCAGCTAAGACTAAATGCAAAAAGTATGTTGCTATGGGACAGATGATAGCATTGCAATCGAAATGAACTTTAAAAAAAGTGCACTTATTTAGTTGATTCTGTACCCTAATATATGCTACTCTGCATATGGTGATGTTCATAATTTCTACAGGTCCTCATAGCACAGTTATCCAGGTGGCTGTGATGAGGTGAAAAATCATGGCAGTTTTTGCTAGTGTGTTATCTTTAGAGTTTCTTTCGAAAAATAACATCCTTCCACATTTGTTGGTTGGTGGTGGTGGGTGTTGATAGCACACCACACAGTTTGTAAGCATGCTTACTGTGTATGGTAACATAGAATCCCGTCCTGTTCATCAGTCAGAAACTCACTGTACAACACCATTGAGATTAAGAGGCCCCGGCCATCTTGTGGGCAGTCCTCACCCTCTATTATTACCTGCTCTAAAGAAACCTCCTCTTTTATGGTTTAGTCCATGCCCCACTCCAGTGATCTCTACTGTAGAAAAAGATGCAATCATGCACATCTAAAACTTTCTTCAAGTTGATCCACAGGCTGGAGGCACAGATGGCTGTTACTAACTTTCTCTCCTGCCCTGAGTGCTGGAGTCAGCTGCAGAAGGATAACTGCCCAACAGGGGTATGTGTTGGCGCACTGCTTTTTTCCCTTCACATGCTTTCTCTGGGCAACATAATCCGTAAGCATGGTATTAGTTTTCACTGTTATGCTGAAGACACAGTTATATGTCTCAGCAAAACCTGATAAGAAAAAAACAGCTTACTAAAGTTTAGCAATGTGTGCAGGAAATAAGAAATTTGATACTAATTAACCCACTTCTGCCTAATCCAGATAAGACAGAGGTTCTAGTCATAGGACCGCATACAGCTAGAGGTAAGATTCTAGGTCACTCTGTAACATTAGATGGCCTTTGTGTTCCATTAAGTGCAACAGTAAAAAACCTCGGTGTAATTATAGACTCCAGCCTTTTATTTGAAGCTCATGTAGATAATATTACCAGGATAGCATTTTTTCACCTCAGAAATATTGCCAAGATAAGAAATATATTGTCACTAAACGATGCAGAAAAACTAGTTCATGCTTTTATCACCTCTAGGTTGGACTATTGTAATGCCTTACTGTCTGGTTGTTCAACTAGGTGCATGAACAAGCTTCAGTTAGTCCAGAATGCAGCAGCGAGAGTCCTCACTAGAACCAGAAGATATGAGCACATCACCCCTATCTTATCTTCACTCCATTGGCTCCCTGTGAAATTTCGCATTGATTTTAAAATACTACTCTTGACATATAAAGCATTAAATGGTCTCGCACCGCAGTATCTGAGTGAACTGCTAGTGTCTTATGATCCGCCACGCCTACTTCGATCAAAGGATGCAGGCTGCTTGTCAGTACCGCGTCACAAATCGCTTTTTCTTACAAAGCCCCAAAGTTATGGAATAGTCTTCCAGATAGTGTTCGGGACTCAGACACAGTCTCAGTGTTTAAGTCCAGGCTAAAAACCTATTTATTTAATCAAGCATTTTTATAAACAGATTTGCCATAGGTAAAGGAGCAGATCTGGGGGACTCATGGACGTAGAGTATTATGGTGAACTGGCTGTCCTCCTCACTCTCATTGATCACTCAGGTTTGCTGACGGTGAGGTGATTGTTTGCTTTACATCTCAGAAAGCCCTCATGTTTGTGTTTCCTTCTGGCTCTCCCTTTTAGTTATGCTGTCATAGTTAGTCCTGCCGGAGTCTCTGCTTGCACTCTACAGTTAATATACATTCACATTATACATTATATGACCGTGACCAGACCTACTGTAACTGGTATCTCTTCTCTTCTGCTCTCTCTCCTGCTCTTTCTCTTCCCTCTCTCCCCCTCTCTCTCCTTCCCTCTCTCTGTTGAGCTACACATGTCGTTCCCGAGCTGCCAGTGATCCAGACTCCCTCTGCCCTCCGGACCTGTCTGACCCATCCTAGTGCCCCGCTTCTGGCTAAAGATCTCGTCACATGGATGTCCCGTGTGTCTCTCTGGGATGCGTCTGGTGTCTGGGAATGATTCTCTCTACCTAGAAAATGGTTCTGGCCTTGACTGGTGTTGGCAGCTGTTTCTCTGAGGACTTGACCGTTCGATAGTTCAGGACTGGAACTTCATACAAGTCTACCTGAGTGTTCAATAACTAACTGGACTCCATATTAACATCAATTAACATCAACTGTGTCGTGGCAAATTTGCTGTGTACTATGCCAATTTTCCAAAACAAAGTCAATAACTACTCAAGCACTAAAATAGCAAAAGAGTTTATTGCAGCCAAAAGTAAATGGACAGCACTGGGCCAGCCAGACAAAAGACAAACCGACAAACTGCGAAGCTGTCTATCTCTCACCTCCTCTAACTTCCCTAATTTTACATGGTTTATATACCTTCATTTAACACTTACATCATTGTTTGCTCCTCCTTAAGTCAAGAAATCACTTAATATTTATTAGATGTAAGCCAATTTTGCCTAGGTTAGGTTGATGTAGCGCCTCCCAATTGCCTAATCTCTCTTTTTCTTTTTTTTTTCCCATCTCATATTTATTTAAGTCTGGGCCTAAGAAGTCTTATGCTTTCCCTTTTTTGGAGAAAATTTGGTTTGTTCCTTTTTCTTGATCAGACCATTGACCACCGCTGGTGACTTGAGGTTTTGTTGAAGCCGCAGTCAATTTTTCTGACATTTCCTCATCAAGATGTGTAAGTGTTCTATTTAAATAATTATATTTAATTAATTTTATTATTCCCATCACAGTATATTTTGTCTTATCTGTTTTTAACTGTCCATTATATATGTTTTAGAGACTTTAGCTATTTTAGGGACATTTCCCAGAGATTATTTGTCTATTAATACTTTAACATATGTTCTGGTTATTCATTTAGATTATGCTTATAACTAATTAATTTAACAGATTATTTTAATGATTTTTTGCCCTTATATTTTAACTGAGATAAGCATTGAGGTATATTTAATCATCTTAAATCTGATTAAAGTATTTAAATGACTTTAATCAGATTAATTCAATCAATTGATCATATTTGTTAATATTTAATTTTTGTTTACTTACTATTCCCATATTATGTGGGAATATAAGGTTAGTTTAAACAATCACATTAATCTGATCATTGCATGTTTAAACAATCACATTAATCTGATCATTGCATGTGGGAATATGAGGTTAGTTTAAACAATCACATTAATCTGATCATCGCATGATTATTTGCCAGTTTTGAACCTACACTACTAAAATCAAGATTACGTGATTACATGTATACATATATATAAATTATTATTATTGTGTATATTACACTATTAGTCCAATTTGGTTACTGGTTGGTAAAGTAATAATTAATTTTTTAGTTGTGCATGTTGCAGTATGCTTTGTTTTGTTATATTTCTTTTAATATGTGCAGAGTGCATTTATTTCAGATTTTTATTTATTGTTCTAGTTCGCAGGCAGCGCTCTTCTCGTACATCTTCTCGTCTAAGATTCCTTCTGGGAGCAGGTGGCTACACCTTCCCTTACCCAAATCGTCACCATTTGCGCCTGATTCGAGCTCTGATGGGCGAGGATGATGATACAGCTGAAGATCATTGATCTACTTTTTACTTTACCTGATATACTTCTTATATTTTCTTAACAATTTGATAAATCTGATCTTGTTTATCTGTTTTTTAAAGCAGAAGTCTGGCTTTTTTGCACTTTGTCCCAATTAAAGCAGAACCGAAAGTTTATTTTTATATTTTGGATCACTGCCTGCACTTTCTGAATTTTCCATTCCAATAAAGTTGCACAACTTCTTGCACTCTGTGTGTACGGGTTGTTCTTGGGTCACACTATGCATATTTTCTTTAATTTACATTACCCAACCATCATTAATCATCTTAAGCGTAAACGTAGTGAATATTATTAGTATTATTATTGCAGATTACAGGTTATTATTTTTCCTGATGTTAGTTTTCTTATCTTATTGCTCTATTACCTAACTCGCTTTCTGCCTGCATGTTTTTCTCACTTCCTCAATTTGTCGTGCAGGCGCCTTTTTAAACAAGTGCTGCGAGGATTAAGGCCTCTTGAACTAAGGCCTTCTGGGTATTTGGTACCTTCCACTCAACTTCAATTATAGATCGATAATTTTTTTCCACAACTGTTATGCTGAACTGCCTGCCAACTAACACACAGTATGAATGCAGATCAATTCCCGCTCTCTGTTTCACCCAAATGAGGATGGGTTCCCTGTTGAGTCTGGTTTCTCTCAAGGTTTCTTCCTATTACCATCTCAGGGAGTTTTTACTTGCCACTGTTGCCCTTGGCTTGCTCACCAGGGACTATCTGACCATTTCAATTCATACACATTCAAATTCCACACAAACTTAAATAATTCTTTTGATTGTGTAAAGCTGCTTTGGGAGAATGCCAGTTGTTAAAAGCGCTATACAAATAAAATTGAATTAAATTGAATTGGCAGGACGCAGGGTTAGGTGCAGGTATGTGAAGGATGCAAGTGTGGTGTGGGTGGGAAAGAACTCACACCTGATGAGAATGTGCCAAATTATTGTTTATCTGTTTGCATTAGCTGGGGGGAGCATTAAGGGACACTACTCATAGGATCACATGCATGTGTGTATGTGTGAATGGCTGAAAAGCTTTACCAAACTTACAAAAGAATAAAACTTTTACTCACATCTGTCACCTGTTTCCATTGTTCTTTTATCAAGTTGTCCTGTTACAGTGTCATTCATTACTATAGGGAGGTTTGTCACAGTTGTACTTACAGGTCTATCAAACACAGGTGTTGAGGTCACTGTTAACAGGTAAGAACTAATATCAAATCTTTACAATTCATAGCAAATCATGAAGTGCAGTAGGTACTCTGTAACAGTTTATAGGTAAATATTCATAAGTACATTTGAACATTTAGTAGCTAAAGCATAATCAACTAAGGACCCTTAAGAATCTAAATTTGGGATAATTTGACTTGCTAGTTTGGCAAAAAGTTTTGGAATGTGGGCGGGTAAAGGATGCAAGGGTCTTTTGGGTGGGAAAGAACTCACACCAGATAAGAATCTGGCAAATTATTGCCTGTCTTTTTGCATGGGCTGGGGGGAGCATTAAAGGAGCAATCAAAGTCAATGTGTGGGAAATGTTTTTAATGAATAACGGCATTACATTCTTTTGAAATAGTTTGTCCCTCCTGATAGGACAGTTGTTTTTCATCATGCTGGAAATTGTAAAAGCTGTAAAAGTTGTTCTTAGCTAAAGGTGTTCTTAGACATCTTAGAGTTCGCAGCTTTTTTTTATTTAGGCACCTCTTTCCGAAGAACAGTTAATTACAATGTAATTAACCATTGTCTAATTTTAAATACCATCATCATTTTTTGAAAAGTGTCAGTTCGCACTTTTAACTCTATTAATTTCTTTAATTCTGTTTTTAGACTTATTTTTATTATTACAACCTTCCACATTTTGGTGGGTTGTGGGGGGTGTTGCTGGGTTTGCAAACCCCATAATTTGTATACCTGCTCATATGGTAACATGAGATAACTTGAGTAACATGAGAATGACTAAAAATCATTAGACATATGTGTTTTTATTTATAAAATACTGAGTCTATTGGCCCTGAACACCTTCCTCTGTATCTGGATCCTGGACTTTCTGACCGAAAGACCTCAGGCAGTGCGGATCGGGAACTATACCTCTAGCACCACCACACTAAGCACTGGGGCCTAAAGGGCTGTGTGCTCAGTCCCCTGCTGTTCACGCTGCTGACTTATTTATCTGTAGTGACACACAGCTCCAATAATGTCATCAAGTTTGCTAATGACACATCCGTGGTGGGTCTCATCAGCAAGAGCGATGAGTCAGCATACAGAGAGGAAGTGCAGAGGCTAACGGACTGGTTTGAAGACAACAACCTGTCTCTGAACGTCGATAAGACAAAAGAAATGGTTGTTGACTTCAGAAGGACACAAAGCGATCACTCCCCGCTCAGCATCGGCGGCTCTTCTGTGGAGATCATCAAGAGCACAAAACTCCTGGGTGTCCACCTGGAGGAGAACCTTACTTGGTCCCTCAACACCAGCTCTCTGCACAAGAAAGCACAGCAATGTCTTTTCTTCCTGAGAAGGCTGAGGAAGGCCCAGCTTCCACCACCAATCCTCACCACCTTCTATAGAGGAACTATGAAGAGCATCCTGAGCAGCTGCATCACTGTCTAGTTTGGGAATTGTACCATATCAGACCGCATGACCCTACAGCGGATAGTGAGGAAAGCTGAGAAGATCATCGGGGTCTCTCTCCAATCTATCGAAGACATCTACACCACACGCTGCATCCGCAAAGCCACCAGCATTGTGGCTGACCGGACACACCCCTCTCACACACTCCTGCAACCTGGAAAAAGGTACCAAAGCATTCGGGCCTCACATCCAGACTGTGCAAAAGCTTTTAACCACATGCCATCCGTCTCCTCAACACAAAGGGACTGGACTAGTAAACACTCAAACACACACACACACACACACACACACACACACACACACACACACACACACACAATTATTCACCTTAATATCATTGGACTGAACTGATGAACACACATGCACAAACACACTGATCAACAACCATCTTACAAATGTTTGTACCAACCTGAAATTGCTCTTTCGCACAATATTTGCACATTATTTGTTATTTGCACAAAAGTCTCATTTTTTGCTGACATCTACAAGTTATGTTTACTGTTTCTCATTGCACTACCTCATATAACTTCCACAGAGCATTGAAACATAGAATGTTGTTATGTTGTCTCTTTTGTCTGAACATTTGCTTGTGCACTTTGTTGTCTTTGTCTTTTCCGTATAGGACTTTAGATAGGATAGTTTCTGTTCATTTATAATGTTAATCTGGTTTGTCTCTTCTTAGTTAGTTAGCTAATTAGTTTTGTTGTAACTTTGTGTCGTATGTGTTACGTTCCGTGGTTATTTTCCGTGGTTATTTTGTATAATGTTGGATGCTATGTGCTGTGGTGTGCTCTTCTCTCTCTCTTTTTGTGTGTCTGCTCTACCTGCTGCTCAACCAGGTGTGGAAGAGAGGGAGGTGATCGCTCTCACCTGCTGCTCGTTACTGGGCTGAGGTTGCAAACAAAGGTTGCTTGGCGTGCCAGCCACATTGAAGCTTGCCTTCCAGAGTGCTGTTCCCCTTGCCTGCCTTGTGTTGCTGTTTGTTGGGTCACAGACTTTGGTCTTGTCCAAAAACTACAAGTTACGGCTTATTGTAGCCCTTTTTGATCTGTTGTTTAAGTTTGTGTGTATTGGAAGCTGTAAGGAGGTGGGTGCCATTTTATTTCTGCGAAACTCTTTTCTCCTGTTTTTGGTTTAGTTAGGGAGTTAGTGTACATTTCTGTTGTTAATTTTCTTTTATGTTGTCAGTTTAGACAGTTTTACTCCCTAACTAGTTAGAGGGTCCTTTTGTTTGTTGTTTTGGCCTTTCCCCCTCCTGAAGTCTATTTTTGCTTCCATTTTCTACTTTGTTAATCATACCCTTTTTCAATAAAAAAAACAGATCATTTGAAATATACTGTGTCTGTTGTGTGAGGCAGGGGACGGGTACGCACTCACCCCAACCAATTTTATTTTTACTTTTCACTGTTACGTCCCTTCCCCTAGACTTTTAACTCAGGGATGTAACATATGTAACACCTTGGTCCTGAAGGAATGTTGTTTTGTTTCATCGTGTACTAAACTGTTTATGGTTGAAATGACAATAAAAGCCTACTTGACTTGACTATTATATTTTCAAGCAGGCAGCCAATATTACAGCATGCTGAACAATTGTGCTACACCTGTGCATAGACAGAGTTTGACATTTGCAATATGGGGCAAACATTTTTATCCTAAATCAGTATACAGTTTAACTATTGTAGGACATGTTATGCATATAGACTGCTTTGCCAAAAAAAAAAAAAAAGTCTCACACACTAGAATTTTGTGGAAATACATTTTGCTTTGATTATGGGATGCATACATTATTATTTAGGCATTATTTTGATAATTTTATGTAAGGTCACAACATTTATTTTATTATTATACAACACAACAATTTGGAGTCATGTATTGATCATAGGAGTCAGACCCTGGCATAAAGTCTTCTTCAGCACATCCCAAATATTCTAAATGGGTTAAGTTTCAGATTCTGTGGTGGTCAATACATGTGTGGAAATGATGGCTTATGCTCCCCAGGTATAAAAACCTGGTCATTCAGTATATTCAGGTCATCAGTTGACTTTGTTTTTTGAGCACATAAAAATTCTGAACCTAAACCAACAGAAGCAACCCAAAATCACCTTGGCACTGTAAGAGCAGCAGCCTGTTACAGGAGCTTTTTAGTTACTGCCCCCTCCATCTTACCGGAATCAAGCACTAGATTCCTCCGGAGTTTAGAAAAACACGTCGTGGATGCAGAGCCGGTACAAAGCTGAGAGTGAAATGGAAGAGATTTAAACCACCAGTCCTGTCTGACATCATGGATAACGTGTGGTTCATGTGTAATAAGATCGACGAACTTTTCGCGTTGATTCGGACCTAAAAGGATTAACGGGAGAGCAGCTTAATTTGCTTTTCAGAGACGTGGCTACATACAGACTTCCTGGATCACAGGGCCTCCATACCGCCTTTAAACTTATTTGGGCGAACAGAGACGCGATGCTCAGTGGTAAGAAAAAAAGGTGGTGGGTTAGCTGTATATGTGAATGAGAGATGTAATTTTGGAATTTTACCATAAATGAACGTCTTTGCTTTCCGGATAATGAACTTTTAGCTGTGAGAAGTGCACATATTATTTACCGAGGGTATTCTCCTCTGCCATTTTAATTGGTGCTTACATTCCGCGGACAGCTGATCCGACAGTAGTGTGTGACGTTATAAATGGCACTGTTGCTAGGCTACAGTGTGAACACCTTTAGGCATTTGTGACTATTACTGGTGACTTTAATTTGTTGACTGTCCGACACAAAAAAAAAAAAAAAACATTGGACCTTCTATATGCTAACAACAAAGATGCATACAAAGCCATTGCTCTTTCCCCACTTGGCAATTCTGATCAAAACCTCTGTATGTCCTCGCAGTTCAAAGGCAGCCTAAAGTCAGTCTATCTCCACAAGGAGTGCATTTTGGCATGAGAATTACGAGCAATAAGGACATGTTATTGACACAATGACGTTTCACTATTACGGAGGTGTTAATGACCTCAATATGCGTCTGTTATGTTTTTGTATTTCTTGTTGTTTGTGATCTGAGTATAGTTTGACTGAAATAATACAGCTCACATCGACAGCACTTTTTACTTTGCAAAAATGATTGTCAAACTTTCCAATTATTTTTATCATTATTACCTTTGTTTTTGCTTTCGTCTTTATTAGTTTTTATCCCTAGCGTCACTTTACTATATGTTTGCCTGCACAGTTAAATGCGTGTATATATTTTTTATAATTTTCTTTTATTTTGGGACTTGATTCTGAGCTTTGGCAGTTAGAATGTATGCTGGAGCCATCATAATATTGTGTGCGTTTTGTAGGATTCTCTATTAATCAAGTGTGTTATCCATTAAATATTGCCGTGAATATAACCAAAAAATGTGTGAAGGCGTTTCTGCTACTTCTGCTCTGTAAAGACTTCATAACGCCTCTAATCTGAGGTGCTGTTAATTGGTCATTTTTCAGGCTGATAACTCTAAATAAACTTCTCGTCTGCGGCAGAGGTAGGTTTTGGTCCCCTCCTGGGACGGCCTTCATGAGAGCCAGTTTCATTATGGCGTGCCCCTTCACCCCTTATCTCATCTTCACACACACACCTCTAGGTTGGACTATTGTAATGTCCTACTGTCTGGTTGTTCAACTAGGTGCATGAACAAGCTTCAGCTAGTCCAGAATGCAGCAGCGAGAGTCCTCACTAGAACCAGAAGATATGAGCACATCACCCCTATCTTATCTTCACTTCATTGGTTCCCTGTGAAATTTCGCATTGATTTAAAAATACTACTCTGGAAATTGTAAAAGCTGTAAAAGGTGTTCTTAGCTAAAGGTGTCTTTAAGACATCTTAGAGTTCGCAGCTTTTTCTTTATTTAAGCACCTCTTTCCGAAGAACAGATAATTACAATGTAATTAACCATTGTCTAATTTTAAATACCATCATCATTATTTGAAAAGTGTCAGTTCGCACTTTTAACTCTATTAATTTCTTTAATTCTTTTTTAGACTTATTTTCATTGATAAAACCTTCCACATTTGGGTGGGTTGTGGGGGGTGTTGCTGGGTTTGCAAACCCAATTTGTATACCTGCTCATATGGTAACAAGAGATAACTTTAAATCATTAGACATATGTGTTTTTATTTATAAAATACTGAGTCTATTGGCCCTGAACACCTTCCTCTGTATCTGGATCCTGGACTTGCTGACCGAAAGACCTCAGGCAGTGCGGATCGGGAACTATACCTCTAGCACCACCACACTAAGCACTGGGGCCTAAAGGGCTGTGTGATCAGTCCCCTGCTGTTCACCCTGACTTATTATTTTGTAGTGACACACAGCTCCAATAATGTCATCAAGTTTGCTAATGACACAACCGTGGTGGGTCTCATCAGCAAGAGCGATGAGTCAGCATACAGAGAGGAAGTGCAGAGGCTAACAGACTGGTTTGAAGACAACAACCTGTCTCTGAACGTCGATAAGACAAAAGAAATGGTTGTTGACTTTAGAAGGACACAAAGCGATCACTCCCCGCTCAGCATCGGCGGCTCTTCTGTGGAGATCATCAAGAGCACAACACTCCTGGGTGTCCACCTGGAGGAGAACCTTACTAGGTCCCTCAACACCAGCTCTCTGCACAAGAAAGCACAGCAATGTCTTTTCTTCCTGAGAAGGCTGAGGAAGGCCCAGCTTCCACCACCAATCCTCACCACCTTCTATAGAGGAACTATGAAGAGCATCCTGAGCAGATGCATCACTGTCTAGTTTGGGAATTGTACCATATCAGACCGCATGACCCTACAGCGGATAGTGAGGAAATCTGAGAAGATCATCGGGGTCTCTCTCCAATCTATCGAAGACATCTACACCACACGCTGCATCCGCAAAGCCACCAGCATTGTGGCTGACCGGACACACCCCTCTCACACACTCCTGCAACCTGGAAAAAGGTACCAAAGCATTCGGGCCTCACATCCAGACTGTGCAAGAGCTTTTAACCACATGCCATCCGTCTCCTCAACACAAAGGGACTGGACTAGTAAACACTCAAACACACACACACACACACACACACACACACACAATTATTCACCTTAATATCATTGGACTGAACTGATAAACACACATGCACAAACACACTGATCAACAACCATCTTACAAATGTTTGTACCAACCTGAATTGCTCTTTCGCACAATATTTGCACATTATTTGTTATTTGCACAAAAGTCTCATTTTTTGCTGACATCTACAAGTTATGTTTACTGTTTCTCATTGCACTACCTCATATAACTTCCACAGAGCATTGAAACATAGAATGTTGTTATGTTGTCTCTTTTGTCTGAACATTTGCTTGTGCACTTTGTTGTCTTTGTCTTTTCCGTATAGGACTTTAGATAGGATAGTTTCTGTTCATTTATAATGTTAATCTGGTTCGTCTTTTCTTAGTTAGTTAGCTAATTAGTTTTGTTGTAACTTTGTGTCGTATGTGTTACGTTCCGTGGTTATTTTCCGTGGTTATTTTGTATAATGTTGGATGCTATGTGCTGTGGTGTGCTCTTCTCTCTCTCTTTTTGTGTGTCTGCTCTACCTGCTGCTCAACCAGGTGTGGAAGAGAGGGAGGTGATCGCTCTCACCTGCTGCTCGTTACTGGGCTGAGGTTGCAAACAAAGGTTGCTCGGCGTGCCAGCCACATTGAAGCTTGCCTTCCAGAGTGCTGTTCCCCTTGCCTGCCTTGTGTTGCTGTTTGTTGGGTCACAGACTTTGGTCTTGTCCAAAAACTACAAGTTACGGCTTATTGTAGCCCTTTTTGATCTGTTGTTTAAGTTTGTGTGTATTGGAAGCTGTAAGGAGGTGGGTGCCATTTTATTTCTGCGAAACTCTTTTCTCCTGTTTTTGGTTTAGTTAGGGAGTTAGTGTATATTTCTGTTGTTAATTTTCTTTTATGTTGTCAGTTTAGACAGTTTTACTCCCTAACTAGTTAGAGGGTCCTTTTGTTTGTTGTTTTGGCCTTTTCCCCTCCTGAAGTCTATTTTTGCTTCCATTTTCTACTTTGTTAATCATACCCTTTTTCAATAAAAAAAACAGATCATTTGAAATATACTGTGTCTGTTGTGTGAGGCAGGGGACGGGTACGCACTCACCCCAACCAATTTTATTTTTACTTTTCACTGTTACGTCCCTTCCCCTAGACTTTTACATCAGGGATGTAACATATGTAACACCTTGGTCCTGGAGGAATGTTGTTTTGTTTCATCGTGTACTAAACTGTTTATGGTTGAAATGACAATAAAAGCCTACTTGACTTGACTATTATATTTTCAAGCAGGCAGCCAATATTACAGCATGCTGAACAATTGTGCTACACCTGTGCATAGACAGAGTTTGACATTTGCAATATGGGGCAAACATTTTTATCCTAAATCAGTATACAGTTTAACTATTGTAGGACATGTTATGCATATAGACTGCTTTGCCAAAAAAAAAAAAAAAGTCTCACACACTAGAATTTTGTGGAAATACATTTTGCTTTGATTATGGGATGCATACATTATTATTTAGGCATTATTTTGATAATTTTATGTAAGGTCACAACATTTATTTTATTATTATACAACACAACAATTTGGAGTCATGTATTGATCATAGGAGTCAGACCCTGGCATAAAGTCTTCTTCAGCACATCCCAAATATTCTAAATGGGTTAAGTTTCAGATTCTGTGGTGGTCAATACATGTGTGGAAATGATGGCTTATGCTCCCCAGGTATAAAAACCTGGTCATTCAGTATATTCAGGTCATCAGTTGACTTTGTTTTTTGAGCACATAAAAATTCTGAACCTAAACCAACAGAAGCAACCCAAAATCACCTTGGCACTGTAAGAGCAGCAGCCTGTTACAGGAGCTCTTTAGTTACTGCCCCCTCCATCTTACCGGAATCAAGCACTAGATTCCCCCGGAGTTTAGAAAAACACGTCGTGGATGCAGAGCCGGTACAAAGCTGAGAGTGAAATGGAAGAGATTTAAACCACCAGTCCTGTCTGACATCATGGATAACGTGTGGTTCATGTGTAATAAGATCGACGAACTTTTCGCGTTGATTCGGACCTAAAAGGAATAACGGGAGAGCAGCTTAATTTGCTTTTCAGAGACGTGGCTACATACAGACTTCCTGGATCACAGGGCCTCCATACCGCCTTTAAACTTATTTGGGCGAACAGAGACGCGATGCTCAGTGGTAAGAAAAAAAAGGTGGTGGGTTAGCTGTATATGTGAATGAGAGATGTAATTTTGGAATTTTACCATAAATGAACGTCTTTGCTTTCCGGATAATGAACTTTTAGCTGTGAGAAGTGCACATATTATTTACCGAGGGTATTCTCCTCTGCCATTTTAATTGGTGCTTACATTCCGCGGACAGCTGATCCGACAGTAGTGTGTGACGTTATAAATGGCACTGTTGCTAGGCTACAGTGTGAACACCTTTAGGCATTTGTGACTATTACTGGTGACTTTAATTTGTTGACTGTCCGACACAAAAAAAAAAAAAAAACATTGGACCTTCTATATGCTAACAACAAAGATGCATACAAAGCCATTGCTCTTTCCCGACTTGGCAATTCTGATCAAAACCTCTGTATGTCCTCGCAGTTCAAAGGCAGCCTAAAGTCAGTCTATCTCATGTGCATTTTGGCATGAGAATTACGAGCAATAAGGACATGTTATTGACACAATGACGTTTCACTATTACGGAGGTGTTAATGACCTCAATATGCGTCTGTTATGTTTTTGTATTTCTTGTTGTTTGTGATCTGAGTATAGTTTGACTGAAATAATACAGCTCACATTGACAGCACTTTTTACTTTGCAAAAATGATTGTCAAATTTTCCAATTATTTTTATCATTATTACCTTTGTTTTTGCTTTCGTCTTCATTAGTTTTTATCCCTAGCGTCACTTTATGTTTGCCTGCACAGTTAAATGCGTGTATATATTTTTTATAATTTTCTTTTATTTTGTGACTTGATTCTGAGCTTTGGCAGTAAGAATGTATGCTGGAGCCATCATAATATTGCGTGCGTTTTGTAGGATTCTCTATTAATCAAGTGTGTTATCCATTAAATATTGCCGTGAATATAACCAAAAAATGTGTGAAGGCGTTTTTGCTACTTCTGCTCTGTAAAGACTTCATAACGCCTCTAATCTGAGGTGCTGTTAATTGGTCATTTTTCAGGCTGATAACTCTAAATGAACTTCTCGTCTGTGGCAGAGGTAGGTTTTGGTCTCGCCCTCCTGGGACGGCCTTCGTGAGAGCCAGTTTCATTATGGTGCTTGACGGATTTTGCAAATGCACTTGACAATACTGTTCTTGCAAGAACTATTACAGAAAGGCTGACCTCTGTGTCTTAAAATAACAACTAACTGTTGTTTTTCTTGTTGTTACGTAATTACCTAATCCCATATGTGTTATTTTATAGTTTTGAAATCCCCAGTATTGTTGTTTACTAAACAAAAGAAAAGAAATTTGCAAGTGTTCTAAAACTTTTGAACGGTAGCGTATTTTTTCAACTGTGCTTAATCATGACTGTTTTCCCTAAAATACCACTTTTTTAATTTTGTCATTACTGTCCCCATTTAATAAGAGGATTTTGGGCTGCTGAATGCTGCTGAACAGGTAAGAAGGTGATAAAAATAAAGACTCCATAATTGGGCATAAAAGCAATAATGACTCAATAACGGCGCTTATGGCTTATCCCAGTCCCCTCGTGACATTAACACCTAATTTATGCCTTGGTATACCTTGAATTTTCATTATTTCTTATGTGGAAATTTGGTTTGGTTTACAAGTGTTTTGAAATACGAGCTCGCTTCTGGAAAGAATGATGTCCATAATCCAAGGTTCCACTGTATCCAGGGTTCTCTAGTTTAGTTCTGTTCAAATCATTTTAAAAGTTTATTTAAGAAATAGCATCCTTGTTATGTGTTAATTTTATTAACAAAAATAATGTCAAAAAATATTAATTTGGTAACCTTTTTTCATAAGACTAAGACAAGATGATAACAAAAAGTCACAGATATGAATTAACAGTGATGATGAAATCAGCACGCAACGTCGTTGACAGAAAAAGACGAGACTAAAATGTGTTTTTAAAAAATTCAAACTAATAAAACATCTGTCTTTATGATGTTCATTCATTATCGTATGAGCAACGGTATTTCCCGGGTCATGGCATGGGGCATATCAGGAGTGGTTGGCACGCGCAATGATGGGATTTTACAAGCACAGTCATCTTTACATGAGGCGCCATATAAGGCTTAAATCAAACTTCACTCATGCACACAAATTAAACACTTTAATACACATTTATAAAAAATGTAAAAAAAAATGTAAATGTAAACATATACCTATATAAGAAACAGTCACGCATACATATATACTACTAAGTGCTGAAACAACTGAAAGTTTGTGTGTGCACGCGCATTTCATTTATACAGTGGAGCCTCGGATTGCAAGTAACTTGGTTTGCGAGTGATCCGCAAGACAAGAAAGGGGCTCCAAAGCTTTGGAATAGCCTTCCAGACACTGTTCGGGGAGCAGACACGGTTTCCCAATTCAAAAGTAGACTCAAGACGCATCTCTTTAATCTGGCATACGCGTAACTCATCCCATAACCTCATACTCCAGTACACCTATCCTGAATGGCAACTACGCTAATTCTCTCCATCTTTTCTGTATTTTTCTACCCATCCTGAGACATCTGGAGATTGTGCCAGCTTCAGTAGACAAAGGCCAACCCTGCGAGGTTTCTAAGGCATCTTGAGAAGGACCTGCTCCAGCTAGATTCTGCTTTATGATGGCTGGAGCTACACATCCTGCTCCTGTGCTTCCAGTGATCTGACCCCATCTGCCCTCTGCACCTACTGCTGAACTGAATCTACACAACTTCTGTTATATTGAACTTTCACCTGCACAACACACTTGATGTTATTTCTATCTGTTATCACCCAGATGAGGATGGGTTCCCTGTTGAGTCTGGTTCCTCTCAAGGTTTCTTCCTATTGCCATCTCAGGGAGTTTTTCCTTGCCACTGTCGCCGTCACCCTTGGCTTGCTCATCAGAGACATTTCATTCATCATTCATTCATTTCATTATTATCTAGACACATTTTTCTCACACATACACACTTCCAAATATTTTCTTTTCTTTTCTTTTCTAAAAAAAAAAAAAAAGAAAATCTTTAATTTTTTTTGTGAAGCTGCTTTGGGACAATGACCATTGTTAAAAGCGCTATATAAATAAAATTGAAAATTGAACAAGAAAAAAATGTAAATAAATTTTTACTTGAAAAACGAGCAAATTTTGGTTTTCAACAACCGTGTTCACTAAAACACTGTGACCACGTGTGTGCGTGTAATACATATTTTATTTTATGTTTGTATGCGTGTGTGTACAATGGGCGTGTACTGTTCATTATAACACTTGTGTGTGCGTGCCTGTAAAGCAAAAGCAAGTCTCATTAGAGAGGTTAAAGATCCATTTTCTCTCTCTCTCAGCCTGCACTTTGTGTGTGTGCACGCGCGTCATGGCGTGCCCCTTCACCCCTTATCTCATCTTCACACACACACACACCCCTCCTCCTCTCGCCTTCACACACATGCACGCACACATGCACACAGACACACACACACACTAACAGAAACACTGCTCTGTCGCGATTTTTTTCGAAGGTAAAGTGCATGTTAATTTTTTTTTTTTTTACTTTACAGCAGTGATTCCGTTAGTGTGTCGCATATTAGAGATGTTCCTTGTTATTTTTTTCTGATAGGCAGTGTTTCCATTAGTGTGTGTTTCTGTGTTTAAAACTCAAATAAGAGAGGAGGAAGGGTTACATGTTAGAAGAAAAGTAAATTCCTATCACAAGCCTGCTGACTGGTGCTACTCAAGATAGAGTGATGGCAACATTCTTGTCCAGATGAAAGGTAAAAGCAGCATTTTCCAGAATCCCACCATTACATGCACATGACTTCTTTCTCCCATCTCTTTTACAGACAAAACATAGGACGAAGATTTTTTCGTCCCTCATCAACAGGAGGCCAATCAGAAGCCTAGACAAAGTGTCAATACCTGTTGCGTTTGTCTCGTCCAGAACCACCATCACTGTCTGCGGGGTCTGTGTGGTCAAAGTTTTGTAGAGTATGTAGCAGCAGTGAGCTTAATAGTACATTCAGGCTCCTCTGTTTATTAACACTAGAAGCGCCGCGCCAGTGTCACCTACTAAAAGCGCGGTTCAGCGGTCATTTGACCGCCTATTGTTTTGAATGGGAAGCTGTTGCTGACACACAATGATCGCTAGATGGCGCTTTCACCCAAAGCAAATAGTTTAGCTCCAAGATCAACTTGCACTTGGACAATGCGCCATTCATTCCCGCGTTGATAATAAGCGGTATCTTTTTTTCATATTCAACTGAGAAAACCTACTACAGAGTCTCTAAGGGGACAAAGGAAAAGGGGGAAAACAAGTCAGAGGGGAAAAACAAGTCATGTTTGGAATTATAACCCAAAGTTTTTGACTTTTTTCTGCCGTTTTTTCTTCTCCTTTGTCCATCTAGGGGCTTCGTACTATAACAAAAAGGAAAGATCTTAATTTTATATCGTATGGAGAAAATGTTATTAGTTTGTTCATTCTATTTGAAGCTTCTGAACGCCTCGGAGCAGCGATTTAGTTCTGAACTCGCTTCCGTGAAATTATCGCTAAAACAATATTAAATTTGAATAAATCAGATATACTACAGCAAATAATAAACTATGCTATGTCATAACCGAAGGAAACACAACGAATATGTCTCGTTTCGTTCAGTGTTGCTAGGCAACGGACCACGCGCCTAATCGGTTCACTTGGCCGCGGTGTATTATAAACCTGCGGAATGTTTCACTGCTTATGTTCATGTAATAAAAGCGAGGGAAATGTGGAGGTGATGTGTGGCCACTGAATGAGAACTAAATCAAAGATTTCAGTAACTACACTGAGTGTAACATCTGCATAGTGACACTAAACAGCTGAACACCTTCACTTTCCCGTTTTCCTCTGAGAAAAAAAAAAGCTGTATGTTGTTTGTTTATATGTTTATAAAAGTACACGAAGTAGGCGCGCGCGCACACACACACACACACACACACACCTCCCCTGAGCCCTCGGTCAACATCTATTGACCGTCGGTATGCAAATGAGTCAAGACGTAGCCTAATGTGGTGTTGTGTTGGATTTCAGCGGTCAAAGAAAGTGGAAAGACTTTGAAGCAGTTGCAGCGTTTTTTTCAGTTACAACAAGCACAGCGATGAGTCCACGTTGTTTCACTGGTTATGACATAGTGACACTAAACAGCTGAACAACTTCACTTTTCTGTTTACCTCTGAGAAAAAAAGCTGTATTTAGTTTGTTTATATTCAGAGTAACACCTTCCAACCACCTCTCATAGTCTATTGTTAGTTTTAATGATTTGGCTGAAACTAATTCTATACATGCAACAGAAAATGTAGATGCAGATTCCAAATGTATAAAGATACATGCTATATATATATATATATATATATATATATATATATATATATATATATATATATATATGTGTGTGTGTGTGTGTGTATTTGTGTGTAATCGAGGCTGGCTCTATTCAGGGGCAATAGGGGCAGCGCCCCATCAACTAAATGTCTGCACATGTTAATATATTCCTAAAATTAATATATTACAAGTTGATAAACTGATCTGCGGTGGCAGAGAAATCCGCTGAAAAAGGGACACTACACAATAAGGTATTAGATGTCCCTCATGTCTCTGTCCCTCTGCTGTGCGTATTCATTCACAGGCTGCAGCGCGCGCGCGCGCTCACACACACACACACACACACACCTCCCCTGAAGTAGTTGCGGCGTTTTTCAGTTACAACAAGCACAGCGATGAGTATAAGAATAAAATAAGGTAACAGTTTGGTCTGTGTAGTTAGTGCCCTTGTATAGAATAAATAAATGAATAACACATTCCATCCACCTCTCAATAGAGTGCCATAGTTTTGCAAAAATACTTGCAAAACAGTAGCATACATTGGAGGGAACTTCTGAGGTGGTCAGTGATTGATGGCACGGTCGTTCGGAGGGGGTTGTGATCACACCTACAGTTCTTTTGTTCTAAGCTGTCGGTCAAATATCTCTCCACTTGAAATGGAAGCACAAAATTGAGGGGCAACATGCAAGGGATTTTAGCATCTCGACGCACAGTGTTTGTAAAGAAGACACTCTTTGTTTTTTTATTTTGTAATCTTTCTCGTGTTTACCTTTTACTGTACAATGTATATTCATTTTATTAATGAATTGCTGTGAATAAACTACATATGCACTTGATTTATATATAATTATATAAATATATATATAGGGAAAGATTAAGAAACACGCTGAAGCGGAATATATATATATATATATATATAGCATGTATCTTTATACATTTGGAATCTGCATCTACATTTTCTGTTGCATGTATAGAATTAGTTTCAGCTGAAACTCATGATCAGGGGTGTTGGGGTACTTATGTAGTGATAATTAGTTTCAGCCAAATCATTAAAACTAACAATAGACTATGAGAGGTGGTTGGAAGGTGTTACTCTGAATATAAACAAACTAAATACAGCTTTTTTTCTCAGAGGTAAATAGAAAAGTGAAGTTGTTCAGCTGTTTAGTGTCACTATGTCATAAACAGTGAAACAACGTGGACTCATCGCTGTGCTTGTTGTAACTGAAAAAAACGCTGCAACTGCTTCAAAGTCTTTCCACTTTCTTTGACCGCTGAAATCCAACACGACACCACGTTAGGCTACGTCTTGACTCATTTGCATACCGACGGTCATTAGATGTTGACCGATATATATATATATATAAACTGCATATATGGAATGAAACCTGAGATAGTTACACATACGCACTGAATGACGCATAAATAGTATGCGCGATTCCTTGCGCCATCTGCTGAGAGAAATGAGAATCGCAGGTTGGAAAAGACAGGAAATGTCATGCCGCCGCGCAGCTGTCAGCGATTTCACGTAAATAAGAGCAAAATAGCTTTATACTGGCTTTTACTGGTGCGATTTTAAAAATGTAAGCATACAGGGTGATTAAGCTCACAGAACTAGGAAAAGTCATGAAAGGAGGGTCCTGGAAATTGATCGAGTGTGAAGTTTTTTTTTTTTTTTACCCCCTTGCGGTCAATTGACCGCTGCTCGGCGCTTCTAGTGTTAACATAATGTGTGAGTAACTGCGCGTGTATGTACTCGCATGTAAAACGTCCAGTACGCAACGTTAACACAGTGACTAGTTTACTGTACGTACATCCACTACTGCACAAAATATCCCCACGAACAAAGCTGACATCAAATGGTGATCAAGGTGATGTTACAACAAGCCAAAATCTTCGTTTCCCTGTGTCCACACAACACCACTAAAAACAGTGATTTGGAAAAACTTCACTTTGGATGGAATTTTCCAAAAGCTCAGTTTTCAACGACCAAAACTGCGTTTGCGTGTGGACGAAAGGCGAAAACCACAAAGAAAAATCTTTAAAAAATACCTGGCTACGAGTGGACATGGTCTTAGGGCAGTGGAGGGAGAAGAAAGTCCCAGTACATCAGTCAGAAACTTACTGTATAGCAACATTAGGATTAAGAGTCTTTGGCCATCAAAGTAGGCAGTCCTCACCCTCTATTACTACTGCTTTACTACTCTAGAGAGCCTTCTCTCTCAAGGTTCAAGGTTTACCAAACTCCAGTGACTCTACTGTATAAAGCTTGCCAACATGCACATCTAAAACTAGAATTTAGTTCTTCGAGGTGAACCACAGGCTGAGGGCACTGATGGGTATGGTTTCCCAACATCAGACCGATGGAAACGGTACTGTATGCGGTGGCAGGGGGCATGGTTTGGTTTATGTAAAGGAAGCAAGGGTCTTGTGGGTGGGAAAGAACTCACAGCTGATGAGAATGTGGCTAACTATTGTTTGTCTGTTTGCATGAGCTGGGGGAGCATTAAACGAGCAATGATAAAGAGTAAAAAAAAGCATGAATACCACTCATAGGACCACATGTATGTGTGTATGCTGAAAATCTTTAACAAACCCAAGCGTACATAACAATAAAACTTTTACTTACATCTGTCGCCAGTGTCCATTGTACTTTCTTCAAGATGTCTTGTTACAGCCACATTTGTTGCAGTAGTACTTGATGAGTTCATTACAGTTTTATCAAACAGTAAAGTCAAGTCAAGTGTCGAGATCACTGAGGTCACTGTAAACAGGTGAAAAATCATATCAAATCTTTACAAATCATAGCAAATCATGAAGTGCAGTAGGAACTCTAACAACAACGCTTCGAGATTCAGCAGCTGAAGAGGAAGAGGCCGCTGCAATTGACCTTAAGGCCCCTTTTCCCAGCTGGGATCGCCACTGCGGTAACCAAAGGAGTGACAGCTGATATTGGCTGAGATTACGCTTGAATCTTGTGTGGAAAAAAATTATTGAACTATAATTGAAGTTGAGTGGAAGGTACCAAATACTCAGAAGGCCTTAGTTCAAGAGGCCTTAATCCTCACAGCCTGCACGACAAATTGAGGAAGTGAGAAAAACATGCAGGCAGAAGGCAGGAGTTAGATAATAGAGCAATAAGATAAGAAAACTAACATCAGGAAAAATAATAATCTGTAATCTTTAATAATAATACTAATAATATTTACTACGTTTACGCTTAAGATGATTAACGATGGTTGGGTAATGTAAATTAAAGAAAATGTGCAAAGTGTGACCCAAGAACAACCCGTACACACAGAGTGCAAGAAGTTGTGCAACTTTATTGGAATGGAAAATTCAGAAAGTGCAGGCAGTGATCCAAAATATAAAAATAAACTTTCGGTTCCGCTTTAATTGGGACAAAGTGCAAAAAAGCCAGACTTCTGCTTTGAAAAACAGATAAACAAGATCAGATTTATCAAATTGTTAAGAAAAATATAAGAAGTATATCAGGTAAATTGTTGAAGTAAATCACAATTTCCAGGTGGCGGACTAGGCCCATCAGAGCTCGAATCAGATGCAAATGGTGACGATTTGGGTAAGGGAAGGTGTAGCCACCTGCTCCCAGAATCGTAGACGAGAAGAGCGCTGCCTGCAAACTAGAACAATAAGAAAATCTGAAACAAATGCACTTTGCACATATTAAAAGAAATATAACAAAACAAAGCATACAGAAAGAAAGCAAACATGCACAACTAAAAAATTAATTATCTCTTTACCAACCAGTAACCAAATTAAACTAATATTGTAATATACATATATGTATACATGTAATCATGTAATCTTGATTTTAGTAGTGTAAGTTCAAAACTGGCAAATAATCACAAATAATCATGCAATGATCAGAGTAATGTGATTGTTTAAACTAACCTTATATTCCCACGTAATATGGGAATAGTAAGTAAACAAAAATTAAATACTAACTAACAAACATGATCAATGGATTGAATTAATCTGATTAAAGTCATTTCAATACTTTAATCAGATTTAAGCTGATTAAATATACTTCAATGCTTATCTCAGTTAAAATATAAGGGAAAAAATCATTAAAATAATCTGTTAAAGTAATTAGTATAAGCATAATCTAAAGGAATAACCAGAACATATGTTAAAGTACCAATAGACAAATAATTTCTATAAATGTCTCTAGAATAGCTAAAATCTCTAAAATATATAATGGACAGTTAAAAACAAATAAGACAAAATATACTGTGATGAGAATAATAAAAAATTAAATGTAATTATGAAAATAAAACACTTACACATCTTGATGAGGAAATTTCAGAAAAATTGATTGCGGCTTCAACAAAACCTCAAGTCACCAGCGGTGGTCAATGCTCTGGTCAAGAAAAAGGAACAAACCAAATTTTCTCCAAAAAAGGGAAAGCATAAGACTTCGTAGGCCCAGACTTAAATAAATATGAGATGAAAAAAAAAGGAAAAAAGGAGATTATGCAATTGGGAGGCGCTACATCAACCTAACCAACCTAACCTAGGCAAAATTGGCTTACATCTAATAAATATTAAGTGATTTCTTGACTTAAGGAGGAGCAAACAATGATGTAAGTGTTAAATGAAGGTATATAAACCATGTAAAATTAGGGAAGTTAGAGGAGGTGAGAGATAGACAGCTTCGCAGTTTGTCTGTTTGTCTTTTGTCTGGCTGGCCCAGTGCTGTCCATTTACTTTTGGCTGCAATAAACTCTTTTGCTGTTTCAGTGCTTGAGTAGTTATTGATTTTGTTTTGAAAATACAACAAATTTGCCACGACATATTGGCGTTGTCGGCATAGGATACCCCGGCTGGTCGTTGCAGCCCCTTGGGGGTCGGCGACCCTACGCAGTCAGCGGAACTGCCGCGGCAATAGGAACAAGGTAAGCAGAAACCTGTTATTCAAATTCTGCTATAGTTTTCTGCTGTCTGTGGGGGTCGGTTGATTCTTGGGGGACGGCTGGCTGGCCCCGGGAACCAAATTATGTGGAAATTGAGTAATGTAATGTGTAATAATGTAATGTTAAATGCAATTTGAAGAAATAGCAAAAAAGTATGCGCTTATAAATTGATGTTGATTAATGTGCGTTGTGCTTTTGTGCTTGCTGAGCTGAGCTTGTTGGCTTGTTGGTTGTTATTTGTATTGTGTAAGTCTGTTGTGATTGTCTTGAATTGTAACATTTTACAAGTAGGGCTGCCTTCAATTAACAAATAGTGTTGATTGGAAGAGTGGATAGAAGAAATACTGGTAGGTAGGGTGTGTGATTGTGTAGGTGCATGCATGCGTTGGCATGGAACAAGTAACCGTGTACTACAATATACCTAGGTACCGTGGTAATATGTAGTATACAACTACGGTGTGAAAGGAAATCTCGTGGATACCGCTATCATCATGATACCATAGTACGTCCAGGTATAATGATTGGCATGATAGATAGGGCTGAACGGGCGAGTGGAAAAATTCCAGCGGAAAATTCCTGTATAACCGCTGCTCTAGGGACTGGAAAATTCCTTTAGCAGGGCTTAGGTGACAGGTGGAAAAGTCCTGATCAGGTGGCTGGTGGGAATGCATGATTAGAAAATTAGAATAGATAGGTTTGATTTGTGGTTGTAACTCTGTGATTTTATGATGTTGTGATTGGTATAATGTCTTGAATTGTGAAACGTGTGGCAAGTGAAGAAAGAACCGGATAAAAATAGAATTTCTGAATATGTGGTAGCAGAAGATGGTTATTGGTTAAATTGATTAAGTACACTCATATAGTGCTATAAAAATATATGTAATAAATTTAATGTCAACATATTCATACTGTACTTATTAGTTCCAAATATACAATATATTTATATATATATATAGTGTATTAGCATATACATGAATAGAAATAAGAGTAAATAAGAGTAATGTTAGTAAAATAAGTAACATAAGTAACATAAGTAGAATAACTTTCTGTCTGTGGTGGCAAGTGCGGCTATACCACTCCTGGAACATCCCTTAAGTGGGATCTGGCAGAGCTGGATAGACGTGCTTGCGCACGAGGACAGAAGTTACATGAGCTCCGGAGAAATAAACCGGAGACATAGATAGAATAGCTTCCTGTCTGTGGTGACAAATACAGCTATACCACTCCTGGAACATCTCTTAAGTGGGATCTGGCAGAGTTGGCTAGAAGTATTTGCGCACGAGGGCAGAGGCTGCATGAGCTCTGGAGAGATAATCCGGAGACATAGCAAAACACATTAGTATATTATATGAGCTCTGGAGAGATAATCCAGAGACAAATAGAGTAATGAGGGATAGTAGAGCACACAATAATCTGAGAAGAAGGAGACGAGGAACACAGTCACCAAGCACCAACCCTGTACACACACATGCCAATTTTTTGATTCCATATTATTACCAAATGGTTCCCTCACAAGCACCTATGTCCAACCAGCACTTACTCAGAATATCACGAGGCACGGAGCGCATGATGGAAGAACAATTATTTAGGAACGCACCATTTCCAGAACGTTTAATAGCTCTTGCATTAACTGCTATGAACGTAGATTTGATATGCTTGCCAATGCAGATAATATTTTCAATCCCACATACTCGGGGGGGACACATGTTTGTGAGGCGATATTATTTGGGTAGAGAAAGTAGGCTGCAAAAGAAAACGTATATATTAAATGTTGGTAGATAAACTGAACTGTTTAATTAAACAACCGTATAGAAATGAGAAACTGAACTGAATATGTGTATTAATTAGAATAATAATAATAAAATGATATATGCTCATATTATGCAATACATAACTGATATAAAAGGAAATAATCTAATTAAAATTATAACCGTTATCCGTTACATTGTGTTTGAGTTGAAGCAGACGTGGCTGTGGGTGAATCAGGAAACGGCACACCGCAGCGCACACGAATCACATGCACCACGAACATTGAGAGAAGAAAATCTCCAGTGACAAGCAAGGGGAACAATGGGAACCAACTTGGACGCCTGGTTGCTGAGGGAGAAGACTTCACATAGTAACATAAAAATTGTTTTATATGCATATATACATAATGTAAGACGACTGCTACTGATAGACTTATTACTGAAATATAAATCTGTAATTGTGCACAAATATATGTTAAAGTCAACCAGCTAAGAAAAAGCGGAACAAACCGCTCGCAAGCTTCTGTAAAAATGTGTGTTAGATCTTAATTTAGAAACGTTTAAGAGGCGGAATAGAGGAAACACGTGAGGAAACTGCAATGAAGCGCCATTGATGTAGGCTTTACTGCTATGTTATAATTTTCTATGGCGCCATCTAGTGTACCATAGAAAAAATTGCAAATCATTGTTGAATTCAAAAAAGGGACTTGCTTTCATGGTGTGGATGACAGAGGATACTGTTACTAACAAAGGAATAAATATATTGTCATTTTTTCCAGTTTTCAATAAAAATTTGATAATAAATAAGGATTTAAAAAAAAAAAAGTCCAGTAAACTTCAGTAACAAGACTTAACTTAGATCATTTAAATAATTAAACTAGAATGGAAAAACCAGTAGAAATCATAGTTGAACAACACCGTCTACTCGAAAAAGAGATCAGAAAATATATGAAAAAATGGCATGATAAAACAAAAGGATATTCAAACCAATGGCCTACTGATGGGTCGTTTAACATAGAAACATGTACCCAATTAAGGCAAAAGATCATAAGCTGGGGAGCGGAAAAAAAGAAAAAAGAAATGGAAGAAAAACTCAAACTTAAGTTAATGATAATAGATTATTTTAAGGAAGAAGGACAACGAAGGCAGAAAAGGCAACAAGAAAAAACTGAACAACAAATGATGAACATGATATTAAAAAGAGAAAAGGAAATCAAGGAAAATGAACAAAAAAACAAAGCCAAACATGAAGAAACTACAGAAATTCAAGATGGACAGGAAGAAACATTTCCGCCACCACCAGAGATGTGCATGAGGCCACCACCCTATAACACTGAACAGCCCCAGGAGAATAAAGTGTATCCTACTATCCCTATGATGGGAGTAACAACAATTGAAGATGAATGGACAAACGTAGAATTACAAGTTAATGGTACGCTGAAAGGATTAGCACGGTCAAAGGAGCAGGAACCAAATCTAATGTCGGCTGGCAGAGGAGCTGGAAGAAGAGCTCAATCTTCAACCCCAGGTTCAAAAAATATTGCAGAAAAAAGGTTACCAAGTGAAGAAATCTCAATTTTCCCTGAAGAGCAGTCATGGAAAAACATGATGAATAAAAATGCTCAGACATACTGGAATGAATACCCGAGCACTAGTTCACCACGAAGGCAAGGAACCGAAGACACTAAAATAAAACCTCGATGGGTCTCATGTCCTGGTGAAAGTTCATGCCTGAAAAAAGAACTACCTATCTCTCAGCAAGGTGAAGCAAGCACAAGACCAAAGAGTTTTGCCCATACTCGTTCCGAGTTGGAAGAGAGAAAGAATATGACAGAAAACAATCAGGGAAAATTAGTCAAGCTAGAAGGAGAAGTGAAGATAACTCCACTAGAAGAGGAAGATAAGTTACTTCATGGAGTCTTTGAAGATCTTAATGGAAGAAACACTACCCACTTAACAAGACAAATACGACTGATAGAGACACAAAAAGAAGCCCTTAAAGAAAGTCAAAGCCTAGTAAAAGTTTTAAATGAAATGGCCAACAGTATTAAAAATATAACTCGACTAAATGCAACGCAAGAACATAGCTGGACTGCAACCAAGGAAGTATCAGAACCTAATAACAGAGAAGGTGCAAATGAAGACCCACAAAGAAGAGAGAAGCTTCCACATAGCTTAAGGGCACAAAATCATGACTCAAATGTAACAAGCCTCATAGAGATAGATATGGAGGTGGAAGGGGAAAAAGCCATTCAAACTACTAGAGCACTGAGAGACAGATCCACTCTGAGACAACCGGATCGATACAGCAGTACAACACTCGCTTGCGTTCAACATGAAAGGTGCAGAAGAGAAGAGGAAAGGAAAAGACAAGTGGATGAAGATGAACCTACAACCTCTTCATCCCAGTGTCCACTAATAGTAAAAGGAACAGCACTACACTATGTGCCATGGAGCTTTATGGATGTGACTGGACTCATAGGTAGACTTCCAGACCTATGCGAGGGGGCACAGAGATGGATCACCCAATTTGAAGAAAAAACAATGGGCCACCAACTGGCCCTTGGAGACATTAAGGCCATATTAGGTCAAACTATCGGGAAAAATAAAACCACTGAAGTTTTGCAAGAAGCTGGAATGCCACCTGAGGCCGAAGATGCTAGATATGATCATTACCCACTGGGACCCAACAGAAATGCAATCTGGGGAGCCCTAAGGAAAATGTACCCAACAAAGATGGATCCAGGACGATTGGAAACTATTAAACTGGCTGAAGAAGAAAATGTAGTTAAGTTCATACAAAATTTCCAAGATGCTTGGAGAGATGAGATGAAATTGGTGGTCATTGGGATGAAAATGATACAAGTAGAGGCCTGTTTAGAATGATGTTGAAGAAAACTTTGCCACTCTCAGTGCAGGAGAAATTGGATGGAGTGATTGGCCTCAACACCATGGCCTGGAAAACCTTCCAAGCCCACATAATCCATTTTGTCAATCAATATCGAAAGGCAAAACTCGAAGCGAAAGAAATGTCAAATAATTTGATGACACAATTGTGTAAATCGCAACTGGGAGAAATAGTTAGAAACAAACAAGAAGAAAAAGAAAAGAAAAAAGAAAAAGAAGCGGCTACCAAGCAGGCTGCACTTATGGTAAATCCCCAACCAACTTCCCCACCCGTGACTCAGCCTTATCAAAACAACCCCCCAATGCAAACAATGACTTCATTTACACCAAGATATCGAATGACAAGACCACCCCAATATGGCAGAGGCAGAGGAAGAGGATGTTGGGCCTGTGGTGATTTACGCCACTTTAGAAGAGACTGTCCCCATGTTCAATTCCTATGGGGAGACAGAGTGGAAAGAGCCGAACAACAAGGTCAAACATTGGGACCCCGAGGACCTCGAGGACCGCAGACAGCCCAAATGTCCCCGCCATTGCCAGCTACACAACAATCTGGCTGGTCAGATACATGGAAGGGACAAAACCAACCAAACCAAAGACATGATCAACTACCTCCACCAATTCAAAGTGGACAATGGGAAGGCCCCTCAGAAGGCCAAAACCCCAATTATTGAGGATGCCCAGAGAAGCCTAATAAGGGGGAACTTATGCAGTTTGTCACCACTTTGTATCCGGCCCAAGAACCAACGGTGACAGTGAAAATAGGACAATATCTAGAGGCACCATTTATGATTGACACCGGAGCTACGTACTCAATTGGACAAGCAGGCTCTAGACTCCCCCTGACCCGTAAAGCAATACAAACAGTGGGCTTCTCGGGAAAAACTCAGACTTTACGGTTTACTGAACCTCAAGAACTAACATTAGACGGAGTAACTATCAATGCTTCACTGCTGTATTCCCCACATGCACCTATGAATCTCTTGGGGAGAGACGCATTATGTAAATTAGGAGCAAAAATACACTGTGGACCAACAGGACTCTGGGTAACTTTTCCAGAAACCTTAGTAACGCAATGTCTACTCATTCATAACCCAGATATAACACCGAAAGAAGTTAATGTGGTATACTGGTTAGAATACAACCAACCATCTGGCCTTTGGAACACTTATCAAGAATGGAAACCATGGATTACGCACTTACGTCCAGATTGTCAAGAAACAGACTTACCCCTACATTGCACCATAAAATATGACTCACAACATGATGAGGAATTCGCTACATTGTGGGAAGACTTAATAGAAGGCCGTGAAATGGACATGAAAACCATGGAGATTATAATCGGAATTCAAGAGTGGTACCAAGTTGAACATGCAGCGCCACATGTCTCTCTGATGATCGCGGAAAACTTTGAACAAAAAGATTTAGGTAAGATGGTTGAGGAAGCCAAACAAATAAATGATAGGGAACCAACGTTAAATCCATGCATACATTTATCACCTGATAAAAAGTTCATGTATATATCACAAGAAAACATAGGCAGAGTTGTTGCCACCCATGTAGACATAGAATTGCAAGATAAAGACATAGCAATTTCACAGATGTCAATGATTAAAGAGGAAGCAAAAGAAACAGAAGATAAAATACTTCAAGCAGTTCCAGAAATAGTATGGTCAAAGCATCATATAGATGTAGGACTAGTCAAACCAGCAGGATTAGTAAAAAATCCAGGTTAAACCCAATGCCCGGCTCCCATACATAAAACAGTATCCACTGTCGTCCAGGGCAATTGAAGGCATCAGACCCACAATTTTAGGATTAGTAGAAGCTGGAGTACTTATTCCCACTTCAAGTCCTTGTAATACCCCTATTTTTCCACTTCAAAAAGAAAACTCACAAAAGTGGAGATTAGTTCACGATCTCAGAGCTATTAACAATATAGTCATTGCAGACTATTTGACAATATTGTCAAATATCCCTGAGGGAACTAAGTGGTACTCAGTTATTGATTTATGCTCTGCCTTTTTTAGCATTCCTCTACATCCTGACTCACAGTACTTATTCGCATTCACTTACGAAGAGCAACAATATAAGTACAAATCCATACCACAAGGATATGTGGAGTCTCCTTCCCTCTTTAACCAGGTGTTAGCACGCGATTTAGCGACGCTCTCGATACCAAGTCGTCTGTTAATATATGTTGATGACATTTTGATTTGCAGTCCAACAAAAGAACAATGTCAACAGGACACAATAAAAGTATTAACTATGCTGGCAGAAAATGGACATAAGGTAAGCAAAGACAAGTTACAATTCTGTAAACAAACAGTCGAATATTTAGGTCGAGTGTTAGAAGGAACGAACAAAAAAATTTCACCAACCCACATTGAAGTCATCCTAAAGGCACCTCAGCCCCAAACAGTAAAACAAATGTTATCATTTCTGGGAATGGCAGGGTTTAGCCGACCCTGGATATGCGATTTTGCATCTCAAGTACAACCATTGAGAGATCTAATTAAAGCTGCTGATCGAACTAAACCTAACTCCCTTCTTACCTGGACACCTGAAGCATTAGCTTCATTTAACTGTATCAAGACAGCATTGGCCACAGCGCCTGCTCTAGCCAGTCCTGATTATACCAAACCGTTTCAATTATACGTGTCAGAACGACAAGGATTTGCTTCTGCCGTACTAACCCAAGCTCAACACGGAATGGGCAAACAGCCCATAGCATATTATACTGCCGCCCTCGATAATATTGAAAAAGGGATGCCCCCCTGTTACCGTGGTCTTGCAGCAGCTGCATTTGCGTATGAAAAGGCATCAAGTATTACCATGGGGCATCCAACCACACTATATACTACTCATGCAATACACGCGTTACTAACTAGTCAAATGTTTGTAATAACTAATGCTAGACGCTCAGCATATGATGTAATTTTATCCGCGTCTGAATTAACCATTGAACGATGTAAAACTGTAAACCCGGCTAGCTTAATGGTGCTGCCAATAGACGGAACCCCTCACGATTGCTCAGAAGAGTCTAATAAATTTGTTAAAGCCCGACCTGATTTAGAAAACCAACCACTAAAAGAAGCAGAGCAGGTATTCTTTGTAGACGGATCATGTTTCCGAGACCAATGTGTAAATAAAGCTGGACACGCTGTAGTGTCCCTATCGGCAGACGGTAAAACGTATCAGGTCGTTTCCTCTGCTTTCATCCCTCAGCCATGCTCTGCTCAACTAGCGGAGATTAAAGCATTAACAGCCGCTTGTAACCTCGGCGCAGGAAAAAGGTGCACCATATATACTGATTCATCATACGGATATGGGGTAATACATGTTTTCGGAACAATATGGGCGCAGAGAGGATTTTTGCGTACTGACGGGTCGCCAATTTCCCATGGACAAGCAATATCTGACCTCTTACATGCTATGACACTCCCATTAAAATTAGCTGTTGTAAAATGCCGTGCCCACAAGTCAGACGGGTCATTTGTTTCACAAGGCAATGCTGCAGCCGATGAAGCTGCAAAGAAAGCAGCCTTAGGACCTACTTGCAGTATGGTCCCAGTAATTGCAGAAGACGTAGAACCGTGTGACACAGAATTAACTTTAAAAACCATTGCAGAAATGCAAAACTCAGCCCCTGCATACGAAAAAGCAATCTGGATAAGGCGCGGAGCAAAATTTGATCAAGATACTAATATTTGGCGTAATGTCGAAGGACTTTTTGTAGCACCTGCGTCATACCTTCCCATGTTAATAAAGTCCGCGCACGGAATTGATCACTGCGCCAGGGGGGAAATCCTGCGAACAATACGCTTAGAATGGTGGTCTCCTTATCTCGCTAGCCAGGTCGATAACTATCTATCAACATGTGAAATCTGTGGTCAATATAACATACGAAAAGCATCAACAACACCTCTAGGACATATTCCTCAACCTATGGGCCCATTTAGACACTTAATAATGGATTTTGTAGACATGATAGAGCGCAAAAGTGGAAAAAGATACATTTTAGTAGTGGAAGACCGATTTAGTCGATGGGTAGAGGCTGCTCCAACTGCTAAAGCAGATGCAAAAACCGTAGCAAAATTTCTAGTCAGAGAAATAATTCCAAGATTTGGAATCCCAGATATATTGAGTTCGGATAATGGATCCCACTTTGTAAATGACATTATAAAACATATCACAGTGGCTCTATGCATTACACACAAATTAGGATGCGTTTATCACCCTCAATCACAAGGAATGGTAGAACGTGCTAATGGAGTATTAAAAACCAAAATTGCTAAGATTTGTGCAAGCTCAAAATTATCTTGGATTGATGCGCTACCCTTAGCACTAATGAAGATGCGGTCTCAGACCAATCGCATGACACACTTAACTCCACATGAAATGCTTACCGGACGACCAATGTCTGTCCCCCACATTCGCACACCATATGATGGACCTACTCTTGAACAACTTGAAAATGAAATGGAGAGTTACGTCAAACACTTAACGGATATTCATAAAGTTCTATTTTCACAGACTAACGCAGCAACTCACGGAGGAACAATTAACAAGAAAGGACTTCTATCAACAGAAATAGGAGACTGGGTATATATCAAAGTATTTAAAAGAAAACACTGGGCACAAGGTCGCAGAGACGGACCATACAAGGTGGTACTTGCTACTCCAACAGCCATCAAAGTAGAAGGTAAAGAGCACTGGTATCACTTAAATCACTGTTGCAAGGCAAAAGGTCCTAGAGACCTCCAAGCTCCTCCAAAGGACATAGAAATCCCGTCCACAGAAAACAACTATTTCAACGACAATGATAGTGAAAATGAAGAACATGGTCCAGCACACCGTACCCGAGCACGAGTAAAAGCCACACAACCAACAGCTTTATAAAGAAAGTGGGAAAATTCCACAACTCTGTCAAATTAGGATCTAAAACAGCTACTAGAAATTATTTGGACATTGGTAAACATACACAACCACACAGTAAAACACAATAAGTCCACCACCATGCGACAGCAAAGCAGACTAAATCATGCTAACATACATGCATTAACATTAGCAATGGGTTTTATGTTTGGAACTGTCATCATGATAAGAATATTGTATATTCGTATATTCGAATTCGCCAGTTAGCCAAGACACCGCAAGGAGTTGCATTAAGAAGCATTAAGGAGCCCGCCAAGTGCCCACATGCCCGTTTGGCACTGTCTCTGGACTGGCATGTGAAGACCCTCTTTACTTTCCTTCCCTTTGCCCTCCTTAAAACACTTTTCTTCTCCCATTCTTTCTATTAAAATATTTTTCCATAAGACCTCGCTTTGTGTATGTGGGGTCACCCGAGTCAAAGATCTTACAGTTACTAACGCACATTCAAAGCATAGGTTATTTATAGCATGTAATGTCACAGAGTTGAGCAAAGAGTAGTTCACTAAATTTGACTAATTTAGTCAATAGTATATTATCAATAGTATATAAATTGCCTGTGGTGATGTTTAATATGGTAATGCACAGAAGGTTTATAATTCCTACAGGTTTCCAGGGCACAGATATCCAGTGGACTGTTAACAGGTGAAGATCATAATGTTTTTGGCAGGTCATGACAATTCAGGTTGGTAGTAATGCGTTACATTTACCCTGTTACATTTATTTGAGTAACTTTAAAAAAAAATACTTCTATGAGTAGTTTTTCGTGCACCATACTTTTTACTTTAATTAAGTAGATTTGTGAAAAAAAAACGCTACTCTTACTCCGCTACATTCGGCTACACTTGACTCGTTACATTTCTAACCATTCTACACATGGAGCCTGTGAATGCCGGTGGTACTGTACCACATGACAGTGTTTCACCAATTAAACATAGCAACAATAATCACATGACTCCATTTGACCAATTAGTCACAATAACAATAACTACATGTAGTCACATGATTACACACAAACTGACAGCAGAGCAGGAAAAAATCTTCATCTGTGGAAATGAAAACAATGAAAACAAAATTAGCAGCGGCGTCTGTCTCCAATGCTACAACAGAAGAGGATGAACACCCCTGGCCTTATAAACAAAGCCTGTTCCGCTTATACACAGTGCAAAAGAACAGCTTCATACTGCGGTGTATCATTTGTCTGCCAAGACAGACAGACATTTCAGGAGATAAAACCTGACCTCTAACATGTTTCACTGAATGTTGCAATGTTAGCATATATAATTATTATAATTATATACAATATACTGTATAGTATAATATATAATTATTATAATTTCCAAAAAAAAATCGGACATTACGATGAAACAGTTACTTGTACTTGAGTAGTTTTTTAAACAAATACTTCTTTACTCTTTCTTTGGGTAATATTATATTTTTACTTATACTTGAATAATATTATTTTGCAGTACACCTACACTTACTTGAGTACATTTCTGGGTACTCTACTCCCCTCTGTGTGTAGGAGGTACTTTCTAAAGGTTATTAGGTAAATTGTGACAGTGCTTGAAAGATGAGGATGAGTATGAGGATGAGAAAAGGGAGAATTACACTCATAGCACAATATGCATGTGTGTGTGTGTGTGTGTGTGTGTGTGTGTGTGTGTGTGTGTGTGTGTGCTTTACAAAAGTCAAAACAAACAAATTAATAAAAGTTTTACTCACGTCTGTCGCCCGTGTCAGTCACAGCTGTCCAAGTCCCTGTTAACATGAGAAAAATCACAGCAGTTCTTAACTCGTATTAACAAATCCTAGCAAATCATTCTTATTGGTTGTAATAGTTGACAAGTTATTTGTTCACAGTTGATTCAAAAGTGATTAAAATTTGGGTCAATTCCTCATCCTCTAGAAAAAAAGTTTAAGAATGTGGGACTCAAATTGTGAAATAAATATTTTCACATATGAACTGGTTATCACTGTGAGCTGTGCACGACAGTCAAAGCTAAAGGTGGTCTTAAATTTCTTATTTTTAACTGCATTCCACAAAACATACAATTGCAGTGCAAAAAGCAAAGCAAACAAACAGCATTTAAAATTACAGTCTACTTTTAAATATTAACATTGTTAGTACGTTTTTCAGAGTAAATTGTCAGAATTTGTACTGTACTGTGGAGATTGTTGATGGTGTACTTGTCACAGTGTGTACACCTGCCTTTAAAATCCCTGTCTAATTCTAAATACCATAAACATTATTTGTAAAGTGTTGGGGTTCACATGTTTACCTCTGTTTAATTCTTTCCATGTGTGGGTGGGTGAGTGAGGTGGGGAGGGACATGGGCTGGTTGCTTTGTGGTGCAAACCCCCCTCAGTTTGTATACCTGCTCATATCATAACATGATATGAAGACAATTCTTCATGGATTAAATAAATCATTTGAGGTTTTGATGAATAAAATAACTTTTAATTAACATTATTTGCAAATTGACATGTCATGAATGACGTAGATTCCTGTAGAATTAATTCCACAGTATATACAGTAGAACCACACCCCCTTGTGTTTTATTTCTGACTTATTTCCAGCAGCTGGCAAGCACAAGAAAGTTTGGGGTATATGAGTTGGCTTGCGGGTTCCAATCAATCTCTGCACTCAAACTATACAAGTAGTTGAGATAATCCAGAAAATACTATATTAAATAGATTAAAACTCTACTCTAAAAATCTACTTGAGCTTGATATATTACAAATGAATTTGTTCAACAGAAATTTTATCTCATTCATTGCATGGTCATATTATAAGAGTTTCCTTTACCTGAGCAAGTAACACCAGCATCTTCACCATGGTCACAGTTGTGTATTCCAAATCCACTATGAGAGCACTGTGTGATGGTGCTTTCTCTTCCTGAACAGCCAACATTATCCATCCATATTGGGCCACTTCCCTGACCAAAAGTGGCACTTTGATTAGCGCTGACAGCATTACCACATCCAAGCTGTCTACACACCACCTGTGCATCATTCATGTCCCAGTCATCATTACACATTGTTCCCCACTGGTTATTATAATAGACTTCCACTCTACCAGAGCAGGAGTTACTGCCACCAGCAAGACGTATGTTAGTGCCATCTAAGACAAACAGCAAAATGTATGTTGATATTAGAAATATGACAGCATTGCAAGCAAAAACAAAATGAATATACTTGATTTTAAAATCTAAAATATTGCACAAATTTTGTAGATTGTATACTCTAATAAATGCTACTTCGCATATCGTGACGTCCATAATGTCAACAGGTCTCCTCACTAGAACCAGAAGATACTTATCTTCACTTCATTGGTTCCCTGTGAAATTTCGCATTGATTTTTAAATACTACTCTTGACATATAAAGCATTAAATATGGAGTCTCTGCTTGCACTCTACAGTTAATATACATTCACATTATACACTGTGTGACTGTGACCATACCTCCCCCTCTTTCTCTTTCCTCTCTCCTCCTGTCTTCCCTTTTCACTCTTTCTCTCTCTCTGTCGAGCTACACGTCATTCCTGAGCTGCCAGTGATCCAGACTCCCTCTGCCCTCTGGACCTGTCTGACCCATCCTGGTGCCCCACTTCTGGTTGAAGATCTCGTCACATGGATGCCCCGTGTGTCTCTCTGGGATGCGTCTGGTGTCTGGGAATGATTCTCTCTACCTAGAAAATGGTTCTGGCCTCGACTGGTGTTGGCAACTGTTTCTCTGGGGACTTGACAGTGCGATAGTTCAGGACTGGAACTTCCTACAAGTCTACCTGGGTCTTCAATAACTACCTGGACTCCATATTAACATCAATTAACATCAGCTATTATAGCTGAACTGCCTGTCACATAAAACACTGTATAAATGCAGATCATTTACTGCTTTCTGTTTCACCCAAATGAGGATGGGTTCCCTGTTTAGTCTGGTTCCTCTCAAGGTTTCTTCCTATAAGTTTTTCCTCGCCACTGTCGCCCTCGGCTTGCTCACCAGGGAAAAACTGACCATTCTGATTCATACACATTCAAAATCCACACAAATTTCATACAAAATTAAATAATTCTTTTGATTGTGTAAAGCTGCTTTGCGACAATGACCATTGCCGAAAGCACTATACAAATAAAATTGAATTGAATAGATGGATGAGGTTCTCTCCCACCAGGTCATTGAGTTGCCTGCACAAGCTCCACCACGTCAGACTGGTGGTAGGGGTATGTGGTGGTTGGGTATGGTTTGGTGCTGGTATGTAAAGGATGCAAGGGTCTTTTGGGTGGGAAAGAACCCACATTAGATAATGTGGCTAATTATTGTTTGGCTGGGGGAGCATTATAGGAGCAAAGCTTTTCAAAATTCAAAACAAACAAATAAATAAAAGTTTGACTCACATCTGTGACCTGTGTCTATTGTCCTTTCCTTAAATTGTCCTGTGACAGTAAGGTTTGCAGTAGTATTTGGCAGGTTTGTTGCTTTTGTAGTCACTGGTGTCCCAGAAGTCCCTGTTAAGATGTGGAAAATCATAGCGATGATTGGTCTTGTTAGGTCTTGACAAATTATAGCAAATCATTCTCATTGGTTGTAATAGCTGGTAAGTAAATTGTTTATGGTCAATTAAAATGTTATTTATAGCATGTGATGTCAGAGTTTAGCAACAAAGAACATTCCATCAAGAATGCAAATTTTGGTCAATTCCCCATGCTCTAGAAAAAAATAATAAAAGAGTGGTCCTGGGATCATATTGTGCACCACAATCAAATCTAAAGGTGGTCATAAAGATCTGAGAGTTTGCAGATTTTTTAGGCAGTGCATTCCACAAAACATATAATTACAGTGCAAAAGAGCAAAGCAAACATGCAGCATTTAAAATCACCATCTACTCCTAAATGCTATTAACATCATTGCAGATCATTTACTGCTTTCTGTTTCACCCAAATGAGGATGGGTTTCCTGTTTAGTCTGGTTCCTCTCAAGGTTTCTTCCTATTACCATCTTAGGGAGTTTTAACATTGTTAGTAAAAATTGTTGAGTTTGCTACTTTAGCTCTGTTTTAAAGGTTTAATAAATAAAATAAATTTTAATTGACATTATTTGCGAATTGTCATTTTATAAGATAAGTAAATCCCTGTGCCATTAATCCTTTGTACAAGCTCACCCCCTTGTGTTTTATTTCTAACTTAACTTGAGCGCTCCACCCAATCTCTGCACTCAAACTACACAAACAGTTGTAATACTCCTGAAAACACTATATTAACTTGGTTAATGATATAATCTTTGCTAGGGTATTTAATCTACTTGAACATGATCCATTACAAATTAATTAGTTTAATAGAAATAGAATCGCATTCATTGCATGGTCATATTATAAGTAAGTAAGCACATAACATTAGCATCTTCACTGTGACCACAGTCATGTTCTCCAAACACATTATGAAGCACTGTGTGATGGTGCTTCCTTTTCCAGAGCGGTGATCATCGTCTATCCATATTGGGCCACTTCCCTGGCATTTTGACGAGCGCTAAGAGCAATACGACATTCTAGCTGTTTACAGACCACCTGTGCATCATTAATGCCCTAGTCATCATCAAACACTGTTTTCCACTTATTACAATAGACTTCCACTCTACTGGAGCAGGGGTGACTGTCACCAGCAAGTCATATGTAAGCGCTAGCTAAGACAAACAGCAAAATGTATGTTGCTATTGGAAATATGACAGAATTGCAATCGAAATGAACTTAAATGTCCTTGATTTTAAAAAAAAAAAAAAAAAATGCACTTATTTAGTAGAATATATACCCTAATATATGCTACTCTGCATATGGTGATGTTCATAATTTCTACAGGTCCCCATAGCACAGTTATCCAGGTGGTTGTTAAAAGATGAAAAATCATAGCAGTTTCTGCTAGTGTGTCAGGGTTCTCTAGCTCTAGCAAACTAGCAAAGATAACATCCTTCCACATTTGTTGGTTGGTGGTGGTGGGTGTTGCTAGCACACCACACAGTTTGTAAACATGCTTACTGTATATGGTAACAGAGAATCCCATCCTGTTCATCAGTCAGAAACTCACTGTACAACACCATTGAGATTAAGAGGCTCCGGCCAGCCTGTGGGCAGTCCTCACCCTCTATTCTTACCTGCTCTAAAGAAACCTCCTCTTTCATGGTTTAGTCTATGCCCCACTCTAGTGATCTCTACTGTAGAAAAGATGCCATCATGCACATCTAAAACTAGAATCTAGACCTTCCTTTAAGTTGATCCACAGGCTGGGGGCACTTACTTTCTCTCCTGCCATGAGGGGTGGAGTCAGCTGCAGAAGGATAACTCCCCAACAGGGGTATGTGTTGGCAGGATGCTGGGTAAGGTGCAGGTATGTGAAGGATGCAAGTGTGGTGTGGGTGGGAAAGAACTCACACCTGATGAGAATGTGCCAAATTATTGTTTATCTGTTTGCATTATCTGGGGGGAGCATTAAGGGACACTACTCATAGGATCACATGCATGTGTGTATGTGTGTATGCTGAAAAGCTTTACCAAACACAAAACATACAAAATAATAAAACTTTTACTTACATCTGTGACCTGGTTCCTTTGTACTTCTAGCAGGTTGTCCTGTTACAGTAACATTCATTACAGTAGTACTTGGGAGGTTCGGCACAGTTGTACTTACAGGTCTATCAAACACAGGTGTCGAGGTCACTGTTAACAGGTAAGAAATCATATCAAATCTTTACAATTCATAGCAAACCATGAAGTGCAGTAGGTACTCTGTAACCGTTTGTAGGTAAATATTCATAAGTACATTTGAACATTTTTGGGATAATTTGGTTTGCTAGTTTGGCAAACACGTTTTGGAATGTGGAAAATAATGTTTTTAAGTAACAACGGCATTACATTCTTTTGAAATAGTTTGTCTTCCTTAATGGAACAGTTGTTTTCCATCATGCTGGAAATTGTAAAAGCTAAAGGTGTTCTTAGACAACTTAGAGTTTGCAGCTCTTTTTAAGCAGCTTATTCCGAAGAACAGATGATTACAGTGCAAAAGAGCATAGCAAACAACATTTATAACCACTGTCTAATTTTAAATACAATCATAATTATTTGATAAGTGTCAGTTCACACTTTTAACTCTATTAAATTCTTTTTAGACTTAATTTCATAAATACATGCTTCAACATTTGCATGTTGCAGATTAGCAGTAAACACCTAAGCTTACTGCATCCGTGCTGGTGTGGATGCTCTGCTTTCATAAACAAATCAAGTAATTTTATTAATACAATAAATATTATATTTTCAAGCAGCCAGCCAGTATTACAGCATGCTATACAACAGTGCTACACCTGTGCATAGACAGAGTTTTACATTTGCAGTTTTGTGTGGATTCAACGAGTCATTTTATCGGGGAAAGATTCGTATGTGCATAAAAGAACATTTACTTGAAAAATTAGAATTTTTTTGCTCCTTTATTCATGTCTTCTGATTGGGCTCAATATCGACACATTTTTAAGGTTCGTTGTTTTTGACATATTCACGAATCACAACATTCGCATATTTAACAATATCAGATAGTCTACTATCAGGAAAATGAGTAAATTTAAACCAATTTAAACCAAGGCATGTCTTTCATTGTTTTGTCCCTGTTAATATATAATTCAGTTCAATATTATTTGTATAGTGCTTTTAACAATTTAAATTGTCGCAAAGCAGCTTTACACAATTAAAAGAATTAAGTTTATTAAATGTGAATGTGTATGAATCAAAATGATAAGATTGTCCCTGATGAGTAAGCCGAGGACGACGGTGACAGGGGCAAGGAAAAAACTCCCTGAGATGGTAATAGGAAGAAACCTTGAGAGGAACCGGACTCAACAGGGAACCCATCCTCATCTGGGTCAAAACAGATAGCAGGGATTGATTTGCATAATACTATGTGGACTGGAAGTTCAGTATAACAGGAGATGTGTAAAATTAAATGGAGCCCAGTTTGTTCCTGGAGGCTCAGGTAGACTGTAGGAAATTCCAGTCATGAACTATTGAGCGACTAAAGTCACAGGTCCTTAGAGAATTGCTGTCTGCATCAGTCGAGGACAGGACCATCTTCATGGAAAAGTGAAACCATCCCCAGTCACCACACGCATAGTCCAAGTACTGGAGTTGTTGAACAACCAGACAGTAAAACATTACAATAATCCAACCTAGAGGAAATAAAAGCGTGAACTAGTTTTCTGCATCATTGGTGATAATATATTGCTTATCTTGGCAATATTTCTGAGGTGAAAGAATGCTTTTCTGGTGATATTATCTACATGTGCTTCAAATAAAGGCTGGAATCTATAATCACACCAAGGTCTTTTACTGTTGCACTTGATAGAACAGAAAGGCCTTTTAAAATCACAGTGTGATCAGAAAGCTTTACTTCTAGCTGCTTGTGGTCCTATGACTAGAACTTCTGTTTTATCAGGATTAAGTACAAGGAAATTAATTAACATCCACTTTCTTATGTCCTGCACACATTGCTCAACTTTAGTAAACTGGTTTTTCTCGTCTGGTTTTGCTGAAACGTATAATTGTGTGTCATCAGCATAACAATGAAAACTAATACCATGTTTACGAATTATGTTGCCCAGAGGAAGCATGTAAAGAGCAAAAAGCACTGGGCCTAAAACAGAACCCTGTGGAACACCAAACTCAACTTAAGAACATGAGAAAAACATTACAAAATACATTACAAAAACTATATAACAATCTTTTTGTCATAAATTTTAAAGCACTGTATTGATATTTCTTTCGTTAGTGTGTTTCATCATATTATGTGTGCATGAGAACAGAGTGTTTTAATTTCTTTGACCTCAACACGCTGCACTATCAGCAAACACATTCCGCATTCTTATTGGCCACATCTGTAGGTTGCTACTATGAGAAAAACAAACACAACATCAATTTAAAAAATATCTAACGCTCCCATTCCACTGCGCCGAATTAGCCACTGACCTCCCCCAAGGTCTCCCAATTTAAAGTCCTTGCCGTCTTTATCAGTACGGGGAATTTGTCACGCGCAGTGACTCCTTATCAAGCTGTTAACAACACAAACAAATTTGTAAGGACATGAAAACAGCTCTACCGGGCAATTTGACATGAGCAATACAAGCAATAAGGACATGTTATTGACACAATGATGTTTAAATAGACAGCCATTAAGGAATTTAACAATGTTCTACTGAGACCTAAATTAATGATAATGAAAATGATAATGAAAGGACCCTACCATCATATTCCGAACTACTACAGAGGTGTTAACAATATGATAATGACCTCAATATGCACCTGCTATGTTTTGTGATCTAAGTATAGTTTGATTTAAATAATACTACTCACATCAACAGCACTTTACACGTTGCAAAAAATTTTTTTTAATTATCCAATTATCCAATTATTATTATTATTATTACCTTTGTTTTTGCTTTCCTTCTTCATTGGTTTTCATCCCTAGCGTCACTTTATGTTTGCCTGCACAGTCAAATGCATATATATATATATATATATATATATATATATATATATATATATATATATATATATATTATTTTTTATTTTATTTTTATTTTTTTATTATTTAGTGACTTGATTCTGAGCTTTGGCAGTGGGAATGTATGCTGAAGCCATCATACGCTACACATAATATTGTTTAAATGTTGGCATGTATATAAACTCTGTGCAGATTTTATAATTTTCTCTATCCTAAGAGAGCCTGATAAGTGTATGGTGTTTCAGTAAAACAGAGGCTCTGCTAAAAAAAAGTTAGGCACATCAGTCACCTTAGCCCAAATAAAAGGTCTTTCTGAGTGTTATTAGAGCCCAAGCGCTATACTACTAGCGCAGGACCCTCTTGTTTTGCTAAGGATTATTTTTTACCAGCGCTTGGGGCTTTTTGGGGTCTTAACACGCTTAAAAACTCATGGAAAGTGGCAGACAGGTTGAAATCTGCTGCCATTAGGATGCCTTAGATGCCTGAGAGTCAGGGGCCCTCATCCAAGAGTTTGATGCTCATACATACTTGCATGTATGCATGCAAAAACCGGTATACATTTGTATTGAGCTGAACAACTTTCACACTGCATGTCATGGGCTCAACTCAACAGAAAGGCACATGTCTCACATACACATCACACACATACTAACACAAACATTACAAATGTTAACACACACACTCACACACAAACATTGTGCGGTGGGTCTTAACACACTCAAATAACACACAGATTGTGCGGTGCACTCGGGAGGCACTGGTGCATGGACCCCGTTCATCATTGCTTGTAACTATATAAATGTTGTTGTTTTGCTATGGGAACACACCCAAGACTTTCATTAACTCCTTTCTGTGTTCACAACAATTTGTGAGGTTTGTTTATTCTTCATTTCACAGTTTTTCTGAATTTGAAAATTGTACAGCCACCTGGCAGTTTTAAGTTACAAGAATACAACTTGTCTAACTCATCTATAAAGTATCAGGATTTTTAAAAAAATTACATACTTTCACATTTGGGGGTGGTGGGTATTGCTAGCTCACCGTGCAGTTGGTGAACCTGTTCTTATGGTAACACATGCTTTTATGGTAAAACAAACTTTAAATTGATAAAACAAAGTATTTATGAGCAGAATTACCTTTTTATTGATGTCATTTGCAAATTGACATGTTATAAGAGAAGTATCACTATCCCTATCACCCAGTGACTCAGCCTGCTAAATAGAGAGTGGCGCCAACACACTTGCCCAGGTACACACCCCACAGTTTGTATATCTGCTCGTATGGTAACGTATATATAAATACAACTTTTACTTACATCTGTCTGTACTTTCCTCAAGGTGTCCTGTTACAGTGGTATCTATTACAGTAGTATTTGGCAGGATTGTCGCAGTTATATTCACAGGTTTCCAAAACACAGGTGTCCAGGTCACTGTTAACAGGGAAGAAATCATAGCAGTTTTTGACAAGTCTTGACAAATTAAGTGTATTAGGTACTTTGTAACGGTTGTGTCATGTTATTAGTGAGAAAATCGTTCCGTGTTTATTATGACACCCGCTGGCTAATTTTGTCATTCCCAAAGTACAAACTTCCTGTTCAGCCATTTTATCACAAGAGTTACTCTGGAAAGCATTGTTTTTTACAATCTCGAATCATCTGCTTGTTTAAAGCTTTCTAGAAGCATTGCTTGTAAGTAATGTAGTTATCTAAGTTTAATGATCCAGCATTTCCATGTATTGTGTGATTTTGTGCACTTTGTACATTTTGTGAGGCTGTGTACCATAAGCAGCTCACCTGTTATCTTAGCTATGTTGTTTCCCTGGTGCTTAAACTTTATATTCAGAGCCTATTCACCTGTTTTGCAGTGTCTCTGTATAAGAATACATTGTTTGTACTGGTAATAGAGTGATTAGACTAAAACAAAAGTTTATTGTGTGACTAGTTTCACAGATTCAGTAATTAAGAAACTGTGTTCAAGACATTTACGAGTAAAGGAGACTGCACTTTATTCCCCACGTCTTGACTCGTCATTCAACCTATAGTTACTGACTGTTTAGCTATTTTACAACTTGTGCACGGAAACCACGCACACTGGAGGACAGAATAGATTAGTACTTAAATTTAATCAATTCATAGGTGTTTTATAAAATGTGATGTCACAGAATTGAGCAACAAACAACTATCAACAAGCCAAATTTAGAATGCTCTAGCAAAATGTTTGGGAATATGGAAAAGTCTTTTATGTTTCTGATGAACAACTACTCTACATACTTTTGAACTAGTTTGTCTTACCCAATGGCACTTTTTTCAGGATGCTGGAAATTGTAAAAACTAAAGGTTGTTCTAGACATATTGCTATCACAATTTCATCTTTTTTTATGTTTTTTTTTAACGCAGTAAACAAACAGCATTTAAAACCACTGTAAAATTCTAAATATTATCAACATTACTTGTTAAAGTGTCAGAGTTCACACGTTTAGCTCTGTTTAAATTATATTTTAAACTTCTTTCAAAAATACATCTTTCCTTATGTGGGTGGGTGGTTGAGGTGTTGCTCGAAGGTGCACACCCCACAGTTTGTATACCTGCTCATATAATAACAATATGACAACAACTTTAAATGTATTAAACATGTGATGTTTTAATGAATAAATTGTATTTTATTGACATTATTTGTGAATTGACATATAAAAGCGGGTTATAAGAGTAAATTCCTGTGAAATTAATCCTATATACAATTACACCCCCTTGTGTTTTTCTCTCACTCACTCATCTTCTATACTGCCAATTTGGGAACGCTATTTAGCCTAACCTGAATATCTTTGGACTGTGGGAGGAAACCAGAGTACCCGGAGAAAACCCACCAACCACAGGAAGAACATACAAACAGAGATAGGAATCGAGCCCGGCCGGGAATCAAACCCGGAGGTGCAAGGCGACAGTGCTAACCACTACACCACTGTGCCGCCTTGTTTAATACAATGTTTTTAAAGTTATGCCTTTTCATATCTCATAATTATATAAAATAAATAATTGCTTTTATAACTAATCCTCCATGCAATCTAGACGTGGTAGTTCCTGACCAATTTGTGGAGAAAACGTCTTTCTGTAGCTGTCCTCCAATGTAGCATACCAATGTAGCATTCATTTGGCCATCCTGTGTTGATGGGTTTTTGGGCATCTTTTGGATGTCATTTTTTAATTCTTCTTCTTTTTAGGTCTTAACCCCTGCTTAATTACTGTACGTGGACATGATTTTGAAGGCACAAATCTAAGTTCGTGCCAAAACAGGATCACTTTTTTTGGAACAACCAAATCAAATCTAGATTAAGCATTGCACCAACAGTACAGTACATGGGGAAAAGTGTAATGCTGTAAATAATAAGCTAAACACCAAATTTTGTTCTTTTACAAACAACACATGATACCTATTTTCAAATGCTGTAATGTGCTTTAAACACATTAAAGCTGATTCCAGGTTGCAGGGGAGAAGAAAAAATTACATTCATATCCATATGAAACAAAGATCATGTGTTTAGATTGTTATAACTTGGCTTTCAGGCAGCTCTAAAGTGAAAAATATCATTCAATTGTTATTGAATCTGTCTGCATTCCAGTTAGAGACCTAATCCTGACTAATCTTGAATGGATGCTTTAAAGCCACTGGTTAGAACTGCCTCATAGCCACATCCTCTAATATTATGAGTAAGTAGACACAGTTTTATCATACATTTATTTCTGTGTAGACTCTATGTTTCAGATTAAAACTGTCACAGTCTTCCCCAAAAATAAACTCTGGGTAACTAAAGAACTTAAGGAAAGAAAAAAAAAAGAAGGGGGGTTTCTTCACTGGCTCCTAGATGGAAACGAAGGAGGTCACAAGTGGCATTAAACTGGGAAGCTAAAATATAAGAGCAAAATGGAGCAATCATTTGCTGAAGGTAACCTCCACTCAGCCTGGCAGAGCCTCAAGCATTAGGTAGCTGTTGATACTGCCTCCTTTACCAGGAGAACAAAATGAGTAGCTTACCTCTCATATCTTCCAGTCTGTTTCATTATTATTATTATTTTTTTTAATCTATTGCACCGCATAGCGTCTATGGGAGTCACGTGACAAAATAATGAACGACTCGGAGTAGAAGAGTTATTAAGAAAGAATCGTTCAATTCTGTTTCCTGTACATAACTGAGTCACGTTAAAGATTTGTTCTAAAATAACTAATTGTTTACGAAAGACCCATCACTACTGTGGCCCTCACCTGTCTGGTGATGAAGGCAATGGAAAGGGCTGTCAAGAATCACATCATCAATATGACAAACTTACTGATGGACCCTCTGAACCTGCAGTTTGCATATCGCAATGGTAGAAAAGTTGAGGTCAGATGGCAGGATTCTATAGGACCCCTTTTATGTCCTGTTCCCTGCATTTGAGTGGCTCCCCTCAGGATGATGGCTACAATGACCCAAATGTAGGACTAAAGGAGGAGACTTGTTATGATTCAATGGATAGTAGATCCACCAGCAATAACTTGAAGTAATAGTTCACTGTATTACAGTCTTTCACATCATTGTCGAAGAATTTTGGCCCATTTTTCTTTATAAAATTGCTGCAGTTCATTAAGGTTTTTAGGCATTGAGATGTCCTCATAGAAGGTCTTAACACAGGATTTCAGATGGCCTTAAATTTATGTATTATAACACATAGTATTAGAATACTATCTCACCTTGCACCTCCAGGTTCCGGGTTTAATTACCACCTTGAGTCTGTGAGTTTGCATGTCCCGCCCTCAACACCCCCCCTCTCCTTCTCCCCGTGCTTGCTGGGTTTCCTCTGGGTAATTAGTCTATTAGTCAAATTGCTCATTAATGTGTGTGTAATTGTGTGTATGTGTGTGCCCTGTCTAGACTGTACCCCGCCTTGTGCCCTAAGTCTCCTGGGATAGACTCCATCATCCCCCGTGACCCTGTAAACAGAACAAAGGGGTATAGACAATAAGTGAATTCTCTGGAGTGCAGAGGAGTTTATGGTCGACTCGATGACTGCAAGGTGCCCGTGTCCTGTGGCTGCAAAAGCAAGCCCAAATTATCACCCCATTATGCGATACTGTATATTTCTAGTGAAATATTCTATGCTCTTTGGTTTTCCCCAAACATGGCATTCATGGCATTATTTTTTTTTTACATTAATGTCTCATCTGTCCATAGTACATTGATCCAGAAATTTTTGTTTAGATGCAGTTGTGTAAAATATTTTTTTAGATAGAAGAGGTTTCTCCTGGCAAGCCTTCCAAACAATCCATATTTGTTCAGTCTTTTTCTAATTGTGCTGCCATGGACTTTAACATTTAACATGTCTCAGTGATGCCTGTAGGGTCTGACATGTAGCTATTAAGTTTTTGTATGTCTAAGAGCATTGCACAGTCTGGCCTTAGGGTGAATGTCCTGGGACATCCAATCCTGGGAAGACTGGTGGTCTGAGGTGGTCGTAGCCACATGCTTCAAGCCCAGGACAATCTTCCCAGCACAGTCTTCTGTGTCTTGTCTCAATGACTACCATCATGTTGCACTCACACCCATCATCATGAATTTTTGTATTAGCATTTAATTCTATTATCCCCAACACCTTATCAGGAAGCAAAGCCTGTTGGGCCTGAACACCTTCCTCTGTCACTGGATCATGGACCAGAAGACCTCAGTTAGTGTGGTTCAGGAACTGCATCTCCAGCACCACCACACTGAACCCTGGGGCCCCTTGGGACTGTGTGCACAGTTTGCTGCTGTTTCCACTGCTGACTCATGACTGTTTAGCGAGACACCAATCCAACCACATCATTAACCATATCATAATTTGCTGATGACAAAACCATGGTGGGTCTTATCAGCAAGAACGATTAGTCAGTATACAGAGAAGAAGTATTGAGGCTAACAGAATGGTGTAAAGACAACAACCTTTGAATCTTCAAATATAGATAAAACAAAAGAGATGGTTGTTAACTTTAGGAAGACATTGAACGACCACTGTAGCTAAAATAAGTGAAATGATGAAGCTGAAGTAATTGGACAAGAAACTGTCAGAGTATGACGTCACATTATTCATCACCTCACAGTCACTAATGAACCAAAGGTACAGACAACATATAAGCACCATCTGTGACAGAGAATCGCCACCTTACAATCTTAAGTAACTATAATGTACAGTATAAGATCTGTGTATAAAAACCTGTGTAAGTCAAGAGACTGCAGTCAGTAACATGTAAGACGGGGAAGCGCATTGGCTGCTGGTCATCTCAGGGACACTGATGAAATGATAATACTCATTACTTATACGAAGGACTGATTATCACTTAAATCTGAGTTATTTGAAATTTGATTTAATTACTATAGTGCTCAATAGAAGAGAAAAGCAGAAGCTGATGTGCAAATTACCAGATAGCGCGACAGGCACTCCCCTGAACATCAATGACTCCTCTGTGGAGATCGTGAACAGCACCAAATTCTTGGGTGGCCATCTGGCAGAGAATCTTACCAGCTCCTTGCGCAAGAAAGTCCAACGAGATCGAAAGACCCTACAGCAAATAGTGAGACCAGCCGAGAAGATAATCGGGGTCTCTCTTCCCTCTATCGAAGACATCTACACCACACACTGCATCCACAAAGCCACCAACATTGTGACTGATCGGACACACCCCCCTTACTCACTCTTCACCTTCCTGCCATCTGGAAAAAGGCGTCCCATAACTTTAGATGGCCTTTCTGTTTCATCAAGTGCAACAATAAAAGCCCTCGGTGTGATTATAGATTCCAGCCTTTCATTTCAAGCTCATGTAGATAATATCACTAGGATAACCTTCTTTCATCTCAGAAATATTGCCAAGATAAGAAATATATTGTCGCTAAACAATGCAGAAAAACTAGTTCATGCTTTTATCACCTCTAGGTTGGACTATTGTAATGCCTTACTGTCTGGTTGTTCAACTAGGTGCATAAACAAGCTTCAGCTAGTCTAGAATGCAGCAGCGAGACTCCTCACTAGAACCAGAAGATTTGAGCACATCACCCCATCTTATTTTCACTTCATTGGCTCCCTGTTAAATTTCGCATTGATTTTAAAATACTACTATTAACATATAAAGCATTAAATGGTTTCGGGCCGCAGTATCTGAGTGAACTGCTAGTTTCTTACTATCCGTCATGCCTACTTCGATCAAAGGATGCAGGCTGCTTATCAGTACCGCAAATTATAAAAACTACAGCTGGAGGCAGAGCTTTTTCTTACAAAATTATGGAATAGTCTTCCAATTAGTGTTCGGGACTCACACACAGTCTCAGTGTTTAAGTCCAGGCTAAAAACCTATTTATTTAATCAAGCATTTTTATAAATAGATTTTCCTTAGGTAAAGGAGCAGATTTAGGGGACTCATGGACCTTGAGTATTATGGTGAACTGGTATGTTTAGATGCTGTCCTCCCCACTCTCATTGATCACTTAGGTTTGTTGACGGTGAGGTGATTGGTTGCTTTACATCTCAGGGAGCCCTCATGTCTGTGTTTCCTTTTGGCTCTCCCTTTTAGTTATGCTGTCATAGTTAGTCCTGCCGGAGTCTCTGCTTGCACAGCTTCGCTTCTGGTTGGGGATCTCGTCACTTGGATGCTCCGTGTGTCTCTTTGGGATGCGTCTCGTGTCTGGGGATGGTTCTCTTTACCTAGAAGACGGTTCTGGCCTCGACTGGTTTTGCAGCTGTTTCTCTGAGGACTTGACTGTTCGATAGTTCAGGACTGGAACTTTATACAAGTCTACCTGAGTTTTCAATAACTAACTGGACTCCATATTAACATCAATTAACATCAAATGTTATGCTGAACTGCCTGCCAACTAACAGACAGTATGAATGCAGATCAATTCCTGCTCTCTGTTTCACCCAAATGAGGATGGGTTCCCTGTTGAGTCTGGTTCCTCTCAAGGTTTCTTCCTACTACCATCTTAGGGAGTTTTTCCTTGCCATTTTGATTGACTATTGACTTGATGGACTATCTGACCATTTTGATTCATACACATTCAAATTCTATACAAACTTTAATTCTTTTGATTGTGTAAGGCTGCTTTTGGACAATGCCAATTGTTAAAAGCGCTATACAAATAAAATTGAATTAACACCATTAGATACTAACCCGGTTAGGTCATCACCCAACGTTACAATAACCAGTGTAGCTACTTATCCAACTAACCCATCCTGTCTCTAGTCTCTTTCCGTGTTTCTAGTCTTGTCTAGACCTGTTTTAGCTTCATGCATGGTTTGTTGGAGGTCTTAGCCTCTAGTTTTGCCATAGAACCTGTGTTTCCTGTTGTACAGCTAAAGAGCCTGTTTTACCATAGAACCTGTGTTCTATACTACAGCAAAGAGTCTTTGTTTCTCTTTATGATATTCCATGTTTTGTCTTATATTTTGATATTAAAGACTCTTTTTGTTGGAACCAACCCTCTGCGCCTAATGCCTGCCCTTTCTGCCCACGGCATCATCATCAGCCAGTAACACCTCGTTCATGACACTACCAACTGCTAAATGTATATATGTGTGTGTATATATATATATATATTTATTAAATACAGAATTGTCCACTGATAAAAGCGCTATATAAATACAATTTAATAGAATGAGTCTACAGAATGTTGCGCTGTATGTGTCTCAAGTTTGAGAAATCGAAGTAAAAAAAAAACTTGTTAGAGCCCAAAGGGTGTCCAAAGTGACAAAACCATTAACATCCTCTTGTTACTTTTGTTAGTCTTTTATATTACCTAGCTATTTTATTCGATAGAGAATAAAGTATGAGGCCCTGATAAGCTATCTGGAACAGCTTCTCTGGACCAGGCACTAAAAAAGGTCATCGGTAAACATCAACATTAAGGCAAAACCCAAAATCAGAGCCTTTCAGCAAAACAATGTCAGAAATATGAATGGCAAAATATAGTTATCAAAGCATGCCAAGTGCTGGTACATTGTACTATACAGTACAATATAGAGTACATTCAGCCTTATTTCACAGTTACCTTGGAGGCCTTAAATACTGTGTAAAGTTGACTGTGTTGGACTTTTTCAGGAGGCAAACATTTCTAATGGCCTTGGTTAGACCTCGGTACCTTGGTTCTTTTTTGAACTTAAAGACCTCGGTTCTTTTCTACTGTACATGGCTAAACTAAAAAAAAAATGCGCCAGTAGACAGATTTGGACACAGTTGACCAACACCAGAAGACTTTTGACTTTGAACTGCAAGTCATAACCATTGAAACTATAAAAAGTTTGCATTTTCACTTTGTGCGTAATGTACCTAGAATATAAGATTATATAGCTCTCAGTTCCAGTAAACGGAACATTATCCAGCTAGGTTGGTTTACTTTCCTGACCAAAGCGGGCATTATGATTTCCACTCAACCACAGCAGTTACTCGTACCATTCACCAGCCTGATCTTTATTATGAACTGATTTTAGCAGAAAAAAATATATAATTTACCTAATTTTAGATTTTTTGACAGTTTGCTCTTGAGTTATAAAGTAAAATGATAGTCGAAATAAAAAAAAAAGGCTATAGACAGTTTTAACAGCACAGGCTTACTAAGTAGAAGGACATTTCAGCCCACCTACTCAACCATCACTCAGTAACAGTGTTAATGTGTCAGTCTACTTAATTAAACTTTTTAAACAAAGAAAGGTGTTCAAGTCACACTGGAACATGTGATAAAAATTTTTGTTGCATAAAGATATAACACTGAGTGCATTAGTGTAGCAGGGGATTAAATAGAGAAATTAAGGGAGTTTTAAACTCTTATCATGCACAGTCAACATGTTAAAACCAGTGTTTTTTTTTTCTTTTATTTGTTTTAAACATAAAATAAATGTCTTTTGGGTAAGCTATAAATAAGCTATAGTTTCAAAGATCTTTATCCACAATTTTTACTTGCAATCTTTACTTTCTTTACTAAAATCACTTTAATGTTAACACATACATAAAAATGATATAAAAACTAGACTAAATTTTTATATTATTATTATTACCTTTATTAATACAGTAATAATAATAATAATAATAATAATAATAATAATAATAATAATAACAACAGCAACAACAATACAATTACTCCAATAAGCATGACCACTTTCTTCACTTTGAATTTTGGGTAAAAGGAATGTGTCATGAAACAAAGGGTTAAAGCATAATGTAATGCAGTATACAAAAAATATAAATCACATTGAAAACAAGGTCAGGTTTTTGTACCTGAGCAAGTAACACCAGCATCTTCACCATGGCCACAGTCATGTGTTCCAAATCCCCTATGAGAGCACTGTGTAATGCTCTGTTCACTTCCAGAACAGCAAACATCATCCATCCATATTGGGCCACTTCCCTGACCAAAAGTGGCACTTTGATGAGCGCTGACAGCATTACCACATCCAAGCTGTCTACACACCACCTGTGCATCATTCATGTCCCAGTCATCATCACACACTGTTCCCCACTGGTTATTATAATAAACTTCCACTCTACCAGAGCAGGAGTGACTGCCACCAGCAAGACGTATGTTAACGCCATCTAAGAAAAACAGCGAAACCCATGTTAATATTAATCTTTTTTTTTTATTTCATTACTTCGTTTTAATATTACAACACTTGAACTCTTGAGACCCAATGTCCTCACATGGACATCACATTTTCTACATTGTGTGCACTGTATATTCTTGTGATATCCTCATAGGAGGACCATTGGGCATTACTGTTTAGCTAAGCTTTCCTTTTGCCAAGTCCATCCTCAACAAATGCTAATAAACAGAAACAGTAATGAGAAATTACCAAGTAATCAACATTAGGGTCTGAATCTCAGGAGGTTAACGAACATGAATCCATCTTTATATTTTCTAATTGTTTTTCAAAACTCATGCCTGCCCTCGTTAAAAAAGAAATACATTTTAGTGTATTACAAATATATTTAAATCTTCGATAGTACATTGCAAATATACTGATAAATAAAAAGGGCCATCAGTTAATAAATAAAATATATACTGACATCATGCATTAACCAAATTTTGGAATTAAACTTTAAACATACTTCAAAATGATTGTATTATATTCTTTTCCCCAAAAATGTATTATAGGAAAATATACTTTATGTGAAAGGTTGGTGTAATTTTCAAAGCACACTTATTTACACTTTGTTCTTCAATTTATTTTTGGCATAGTTTTTAATTTTTAAATATATAAAAATATACAAAATACTCATTGTACCAATGTGCATAAAGTATATATTAAAATGCAAATTTTAGCATACAGTAGTCTCAGTATATTTTGAGTTAAATTTAAATATACTTATTCATATGTACTTAATCATGCTTATATTTCATGCACTTCTCTCTTGCTTTCGGACTCGTTTTTGCATGCTGAAACTCACTTTTGTGCGGTCAAGATCATTTATGTGTTTGTGTCTCTTCTATGCGTTCATTATTATAAAGCTACACTTGCACAAACTGCAGCAGCATTATGTTAGGAGTGCAGGACGAGATGGTTCCAAGTGCAGTGGCGCAACTTCTATGAATCTATTATGTTATAAACTGCCGGACGTGAGATTGGGAACTGGCTGGCAGCGAGGTTTCTTGATGACTGTGATTGTAGCTGGGGCGCTCGCTCCTCTGTGTCGGGAAGCTGCGTGTGCAGAGAGAGCGAGAGGCGCGGGAATGCGGAAGCCGGAGTGAGAGCTCTGTGTGTGACGTGAGCCTGGGAGGAATGCGGAAGTGCCGTGAGCCTGGGAGGAATGCGGAAGTGCCGTGAGCCGGCGTGAGCGCCCTGTGTGTCCCGCGCAGGAATGCAGAAGTGCAAAGAGCCGGTGCAAAGGACTTTATTTGTAGCGTGACTTGTGCCGGGATGCAATGATGTGGAGAGCCGGTGAGAGAATGACGAAATCGCGCAGGTTGGTGGCTGGTTTTGTTGATCTTACTCGTGGTCGAGGGAGCGCAGAGTTCAGAGTCAAAAAGACGAGAGAAAAGTCCGTGATCCAGATTCGTAATCGTTGAAACAATCCCAATGGTCGGTAACAAAGTCCGTGAGCGTGGAAGTCCAATACGTGAGACAAAAAGCGAGGTCGAGAAAAACGAAGCGTGGTCGGTAGCGAAGAGTCAAGGCATGGAACAAACGCTGGAGAATTGGGCTATGGAAGGCACACAATAATCTGGCAATGAGGTGGTGTCAGTGTGTGGTTTAAATAGGTAAGGGGATGATTACAGATGCCACACAGGTGTGTGGCGAGCGGAAGGTGAGGCAGTGAGATGTAAGGAGTGATTGGGAACGTGGAACAGGAGTGCTTCAGACATTAAGGCAGAGCTGTGGCTTGGCGGTTCGTGACAGTACCCCCCCCCCATGAACGCCACCTGGCGTTTTAGCAGGTGCCTCAGGGTGGAGTCTGTGAAAATCAGAAATGAGGGAGCGGTCCAATATGAACCTGGCTGGTACCCAACTTCTCTCCTCAGGGCCGTAGCCCTCCCAGTCCACCAGGTACTGTAAACCACGTCCACGGCGGCGAGACTTGAGGATTTTACGGACAGTGAAGGCTTCACCCCCGTCTATAAGACGAAGGCTTGGGCAGAGGGAACTGCAGCCTCCTCCTCCTGGGAGGGAAATAACGGTGGCTGATACCCGAGGCAGCAGTGGAACGGGGACAACCCTGTGGCAGATGTGGGGAGCGAGTTGTGGGCGTATTCCACCCAGGGTAGGAAGCGACTCCAGGAAGCTGTGTCCCGAGAGGCCATGCACCTTAATGTCTTTTCCAGTTCCTGGTTCATGCGCTCGGTTTGTCCATTGGTCTGGGGGTGAAAACCAGATGAGAGGCTGGGGGTGGCGCCAATAAGGCCACAAAATGCCTTCCAGAAACGAGCAGAGAATTGAGGCCCTCTGTCAGAAACGATGTCCAGCGGAAGTCCGTGGAGACGAAAAACATGGTCAACCAGAAGTTCGGCTGTTTCCTTGGCGGACGGAAGCTTGGGTAACGGAATGAAATGGGCTGATTTGGAAAACCGGTCAACAATGGTCAAGATGCATGTGTTATTGTCGGAAGGTGGCAGTCCAGTGACAAAATCAATAGAGATGTGAGACCAGGGCCGATGGGGAATGGGAAGGGGTCTTAGTAGGCCCTCGGGGGGGCGGTTAGTTGTCTTGTTTCTAGAACAGATGTCACAGGCAGCTACAAACTCCTTGACATCTTCTTTCATAGTAGACCACCAAAACCGTTGTTGTAGGAGGGAAAGTGTGCGTGCCACCCCAGGGTGACAAGCCAACCTAGAGCTGTGGGCCCAGTCAAGTACTTGAGGTCTCACTGATGCAGGGACAAAAAGCATCCTGGGGGGAACATTACTTGGGCCTGGTTCCTGGTCGAGGGTCCGCTGGACCAGGTTTTCTACTTCCAGCCGCATAGTAGCCACAAGACATGGAGGGGGAAGGATGGTTTCAGCAGTGGGAGTGTGCTGGGAGGTAGAGAATTGCCGAGAGAGGGCGTCGGGTTTAATGTTCTTGGAGCCTGGCCGATATGATAGTGTGAAACGAAAGCGAGAGTAGAAAAGTGACCACCGCGCCTGACGAGAATTAAGTCTCTTGGCTGACTTTAAATACTCGAGGTTTTTATGGTCCGTCCAGACAAGAAAAGGGTGTTCCGCTCCCTCCAGCCAGTGCCTCCATTCCTCGAGGGCCAGTTTGACTGCCAAGAGTTCCCGGTCTCCAATGCCGTAGTTTCGTTCTGGGGGTGTGAGTTGGCGGGAGAAGAAGGAGCAAGGGTGAAGTTTGTTGTCCTTAGGTGATCTTTGTGAAAGGATGGCCCCTACGCCGGTCTCAGAAGCATCTACTTCAACTACAAATTGGAGGGAGGGGTCGGGTAGGGTGAGGATGGGTGCCGTGGTAAATCGACGCTTAAGCTCCTCAAAGGCATTGCCTGCCAGGGGGTTCCAGTGAAACGGGGTCTTCGTCGACGTGAGTGAGGTGAGTGGGGATGCCACCATACTGTAATTTTTAATAAAGCGGCGATAAAAATTGGCAAATCCCAGGAAGCGCTGAAGATCACGTCTGGAAGATGGTAGTGGTCAGTCAGTTACCGCCTTAACCTTGGTGGGGTCCATCTGGATGCCGGATGGTGAGATAAAGAAGCCAAGAAAAGAGGTGGAGGTGCAGTGGAATTCACACTTTTCTGCCTTGATATATAGCTTGTTTTCTAGCAGACGTTGCAGAACTTGACGGACGTGGAGCTTGTGTTCCTCTTCCAAACGTGAAAAGATTAAAATGTCGTCGAGGTAAGCAAACACGAAGACGTTGAGGAAGTCTCTCAGGACGTCATTGATGAGTGCCTGGAAAACTGCTGGGGCATTGGTTAGGCCAAACGGGACGACCAGGTATTCATAATGGCCAGTAGGGGTATTGAAGGCAGTCTTCCATTCATCGCCCTCCCTTATTCGAACCAGATGGTAGGCGTTCCTTAGGTCAAGCTTAGTAAACATGCGGGCATCCTGGAGCAGTTCAAAGGCAGAAGACATTAGTGGAAGGGGGTAGCGATTCTTGACCGTGATCTCGTTTAATCCCCTGTAATCGATGCAGGGCCTGAGGGACTTGTCTCTTTTCTCCACAAAAAAGAATCCTGCCCCTGCGGGTGAGGACGAGGAGCGAATTATGCCTGCTGCGAGTGACTCGCTAATATATTGCTCCATAGCTTCTCTCTCTGGACGAGAGAGAGAATATAATCGGCCCTTAGGAGGGGAAGTGCCAGGGAGAAGGTCAATAGCACAATCATAGGGGCGGTGAGGAGGTAGAGAGACAGCCTGTGATTTGCTAAAGACCTGTCGGAGATCATGATATTCAGTGGGTACTTTGTTCAGGTCAGGGATCTCCTCTTGGAAGGTGGGAGAGATTCGCCCCGTGGTAGCAGAGCGCAAACATGACGTGAGGCAGGTGGGACTCCAGCCCAGGATGCTTTGTTTCTGCCAATCTATGTGAGGGTTATGTAGTCTTAACCACGGGAGCCCCAAGACAATGGGTGCGTGAGCATTTTGGACAGCGAGAAAAGTGATGGTCTCAATGTGATTGCCGGAAAACTGTAACGTAACGGGAGTGGTGCAATGAGTAATCGGAGCAAGTCTACTGCCATCGAGGGCCTGAACAATGAACGGTCGAGACAAAGAAGTGAGCGGGATCTTGAATTGGGAAGCGGCAGAAGTTGAGATCAGGTTTTGGTCGGCCCCGGAGTCTACTAGGGCGTGGGTGATGTAGGAGTGACTGCCCAGGGTCAGGGTGACAGGAAAACATGAACGCTGATCCGGGGAAAAAGTGGAAGCAGGACCCCCCTGTAGCCCCAGAACTACTGGGGGGCCCGACCTTTTAGTGGGCAGGACCGTACGACATGGCCTACCTGGCCACAGTAAAAGCAAGCCCCGTCATCACTACGGTGCTGACGCTCCCTTGGAGAAATATGTGTGCGACCTATTTGCATAGGTTCTGGAGGTGACTCAGGGGTAGTAACTGTGGACGCTGGAGTGTAAAACTTCCCAAAAGACCGATGCTCCTCCCGTCAGGATCGTTTACGGGCATCAATGCGTGTCGCCAAGTCAATAAGGCCGTGCAGGTCTGATGGAAGCTCCCGGGCCGCAAGCTCGTCCTTGATTGAGTCCGAGAGTCCATTGAGAAAACAATCAAAAAGGGCCCTTTCGTCCCAGCCACAGGAGGGCGCCAGCGTCCGAAAATCAATAGCGTAGTTGGAAACAGAGCTCGATCCCTGACGTAATAGAAGTATCTGTCCTGCCGCCTGGTGTCCAGAGAACGAACGGTCGAAAACCCTCCTCATCTCATCAGTAAATGTCTTGTAAGTAAAGCAGCAAGGGACCTGGGCATCCCATAATGCTGTTCCCCACTCCCTTGCTTTCCCTGAGAGGAGCGTGATTATATAAGCCACCTTGGATCGTTCAGTGGGGAATGAAGCGGCCTGCAGTTCAAGAACGAGAGAACACTGTGACAGGAAAGAGCGACAGGTAGAAGGGTCACCATCATAAGTGGGTGGGGCAGGTAGGCGTGGTTCATGACCAGTGGCATGTGAAGGAAAAGAAGACTGTGGAATAGGTGTTGGGGGTGCTTGTGTTTGCTGTAGCTGAGTGGTAAGTGACGCTAAGGTTTCTGTGATGGTTTGAAGGGTGGAGGTGATCTGCCTGATCTCTTGTTGGTGATTGCCTAGGAGGGCTCCCTGGCTCTCCAGTGCCCCCCTCAGGTGAACTGCCTCTGCTGGATCCATATATGGCCAGATTATACTGTTAGGAGTGCAGGACGAGATGGTTCCAAGTGCAGTGGCGCAACTTCTATGAATCTATTATGTTATAAACTGCCGGACGTGAGATTGGGAACTCGCTAACAGCGAGGTTTCTTGATGACTGTGATTGTAGCTGGGGCGCTCGCTCCTCTGTGTCGGGAAGCTGCGTGTGCAGAGAGAGCGAGAGGCGCGGGAATGCGGAAGCCGGAGTGAGAGCTCTGTGTGTGACGTGAGCCTGGGAGGAATGCGGAAGTGCCGTGAGCCTGGGAGGAATGCGGAAGTGCCGTGAGCCGGCGTGAGCGCCCTGTGTGTCCCGCGCAGGAATGCAGAAGTGCAAAGAGCCGGTGCAAAGTACTTTATTTGTAGCGTGACTTGTGCCGGGATGCAATGATGTGGAGAGCCGGTGAGAGAATGACGAAATCGCGCAGGTTGGTGGCTGGTTTTGTTGATCTTACTCGTGGTCGAGGGAGCGCAGAGTTCAGAGTCAAAAAGACGAGAGAAAAGTCCGTGATCCAGATTCGTAATCGTTGAAACAATCCCAATGGTCGGTAACAAAGTCCGTGAGAGTGGAAGTCCAATACGTGAGACAAAAAGCGAGGTCGAGAAAAACGAGGCGTGGTCGGTAGCGAAGAGTCAAGGCATGGAACAAACGCTGGAGAATTGGGCTATGGAAGGCACACAATAATCTGGCAATGAGGTGGTGTCAGTGTGTGGGGATGATGTCGTTCTCTGGACACCAGGGGATGATTACAGATGCCACACAGGTGTGTGGCGAGCGGAAGGTGAGGCAGTGAGATGTAAGGAGTGATTGGGAACGTGGAACAGGAGTGCTTCAGACATTAAGGCAGAGCTGTGGCTTGGCGGTTTGTGACACATTAGAACTATTTCAGCCAACCAGAGGCTAGAAGAAGGGCAATACCAGCCCAAATCTCTTTTCTGATTGGCTCCTCAGTCCTCTGCTTCTAGTTTGAATTCATGGTTGTGTCATATTGTGCGCGTTACTTCATATCTTTATTATTTTATTTTCTCCTGCACAAGGTACATTTCATGGTTTTTGTTAGTCAGTTTGTAATTAAGTACATAGTTTAGACTATAGACTGTATTGTCTAATGTGGTGTTGCTAAATCTTTTGCTGATTTACTAATTTACTTTGCTTCTAGTAGACCTTTCGGTCTGTTTTCAGAGTCTTTGATTAACAGCTAGGATCAACACACCAGGTTTAAAATAATACTGTACCTGTATATTCTAATACTAATATTTGTCGTGGTTTAAACAACAGTTTAAATTTGTTTGTGAGGCAACATAATGTTGAACACAAATAAAATATAGTATTGCTTTTTTTCTTAAAAAAATGAAATCTGTTAAACTCATGGGTAAAATCTGCCGCATAATTACTGATGTAATGTGTTTCAAAAACATTATATTGTAGAAAATGCATTCAGCATTTGTAAATTACCCTAAACACCTTTAACACCATTTAATGTATTGATAAAACATTTGCAATACAGTATTATAGAAAACTGTGTGTACTGTATAAAATAATAAAGTGTATTTAGAATTGGCCAGAAGTGTAACAGCATGCTACTGCTGCCGTAAGAATATATTCATTATATACAGGTCAGGTATGTACATTAATACACACGGCTATATACTGTACTTTATGTGTACTAAGTATACTTTAGGTTGTTCCATGTTAGCACACAAAAGTATACTTAATAAACTTAAAATTGTAATTTTAAACAATTTAATTACAACTTAAATGGACTTAAATTTGTTGTTCCAAAGTAGAAAACTTTAAGTAGTCTGGCTACAAGTACACTTATGTATTGCTAATGACTAGTCAACAGTGGAGCTCTGGATAACGAACATAATTCGTTCCAGAAGCAGACTCGTATAAAAATAAATAAATAAATAAAAATAAAAACGTAAAGATATTTAGTACAAAATATTAAATTAAAAAAATAAAACAAATTAACATGCACTTTACCTTAAAAAAAAAATCCTGACAGATAAGTGTTTCTGCTAGTGTTTGTGCGTGCACAGCTCTGTTTATGTGTGTGTGTGAAGCTAAAGTAAGAGGAGAAGATGATTCAGCCCCTCCCCTCTCCCTCTTCTCGTCTTACACAGTAACACTTTCTTCTCTCTTATTTGATTTTTACACACGCACACACATACCTACACATACACACATGCACACACACACACACATTAACAGAAAGACTGTTTTATCAGGGAAAATTAACAACATCGCTAATGACGCTTAAGTGAGCTCTTGCTAAGTGAATCACTGCTGCAAAAAAAAAATTAAACAAAACCTGCACTCATGACATCATGAATCGCGACAGAGCAGTGTTTCCTTTAAGAGTGTGTGTGTGTGTGTGTGTGTGTGTGTGTGTGTGTGTGTAAGAGTGAGAGACACAAAGACACACACAGACACAAAGTGCTGGCTGACCCAGAGAGAAAGAAAATGGATCTTTTACTTCCCTAATGAGACTTTCCTTTGGTTTACACGCGCATACACAGGTGTGTTATAATAAACAGTACATGTGCACTGTACACACGCACACACACAAAATAAAATATGTTTTACCCACGCACGTGGTCACATTGTTATAGTTAACAGTACAAGCGTGCATGGATGTTGATTATACCAGTAAGAGACGAGCACTAAGACCCAGCAAGGGAGACGATTACCCACAATTCCGCAGCACAAGAGAGAGAAAAACCTTTGGCTCTGTTGTGACACTCAGCGTCAAAACAAGAAGTGTATACGTGCTACATGATACTCGGTGCTCGTAAACCAAGACTTGTTTGTTTTTTAAGTTAAAATTTATTAAAAATTTCTGCTCGTCTTGTGGAACACTCGTAAACCACGTTACTCGCAATCCAAGGTTCCCCTGTACTTAAAATTTGTTATTTTGGAACAAATAATTTTGTACTAAGTTTAAACTGTAATGAAATTATACAAAAGCACAATTTTAAGTGTATTAAGTGTAGTTAAAGTGGAACAACTTTAAGAATACTTTGAACACAAGTATATGGCTGTGTGTAAACGAGTACATCTGTAATGTATCATAAGTAACTGTACATTATAGCAATTTTTACTGTGTAACAAATGCATGAGTTATATACAATTAATATATTCTTACTTAATCAGTAGAATCTTATACTTTTTACCAATTTCAAACACTAAAAAGTACACTTTGTGGTTAATAAAAATATACTTTGGTATTTTTTATAGTACACAGTCTTCTATACTGTATTTTAAATGCATTATCATTACACATGCATTTTGTATAAACATGTTTTTGAACATCAGTGATAATGAGGCAGATTTAATTCATAAGTTCAACAAATTTAATTTGCACATGGTTACTAATAATTATAAGTTTCTGTCTTCCATAAAGAGTTCAGGTTTTTTCCCTAATAAATAAATGTCTGCACTTCTGTTCTGCTCTTTCTTAATTCGTGGCGATGTTGAGAGCTTTGGTAATGTATCTGTGTCACCATTGCTGGGAAGAGAAGCTATAAAAATATGACCTTATGTGGTGTGCTTTAGGAAAAAATCTGTTTACTGGGGCAAAAATAGTTTACATACACTCTTTCACATGCTTTTACTCTTACATGCTGAATATTTTTGTTCTCCAAACTAAAAAAGGTCACTCCATATCATGAGAATGATTAAAACATGTGTGTTTTATGCAAAAGTTCAGATATTTTCTTTATTAATATTATTATAATTAATATCAAATTCGTAAATTATAAACAGATCTGGTCTAGTTTTCTTGCATTTATATTTAATTACTTTATTCATTTACTATATTCATAACATTTAATAAGAAAATCTATAAATGTTGTTGTATCCACTTTAATGTTAGAGGATTAATATGGACTTAATAATTGAAAACTTTTTCTTATTTGAGTGCTAATGTGGCCTTGTGACAGGTCTCTGTCACAGCTCATGAATCAAATTTATTTAAATGAAGAAAAAAAAAAAACTTACCAGCCAGCAAAGAAGCTCGTAGAAGACTGGCTATGGACAGAAAATAAAGAAAAAACATTTATTTTAAACAATTATTTAAAAATCAAAAGCTGTCTTTTGTCTTATAATATTAAATTAAATTTAAATATAATAAATCGCGTTAGCAATCCCATAAATTTTGGAACAAAGATATGACTTTTGGCCTCTAGAACCATGGAGGACAGCTAAACAACATGACTGCAAAATCCTGTGGAAAAGAACATCACAATATCTAGGCAAGTCAAGAACACGCTTGAGGAAGTAGGTGTCTACAAATTTCAGCTCGTCTTGTGGAACACTCGCAAACTGTGTTACTCGCAATCTGAGGTCCCACTGTACTTGCAGTTTGCTATTTTGGAACAAGTGATTTTGTACTAAGTGTATTTAAGCTGTGATGAAATTATTTAAAAGCACAATGTGTATGTGTAAGTGTATTAAGTGTACTTGTGTGTGCTAAAGTGGAACAACTTTAAGAATACTTAGAACACAAGTTTATGGCTGTGTGTACACAAGTATATGTGTAATGTATTATAAGTACATTATATAAATTTTTACTGTGTTAGAAATGCATGAGTTATATACAATAAATATATTCTTACTTAATCAGTAGAATGTTATACTTTTGACCAATTTCAAACACTAAAAAGTACACTCTGTGGTTAATAAAAAGAAGTTCAGATATTTGCTAATCTATTAATATTGTACAAAATCAAATTCATAAATTATGAACAGATCTGGTCAAGTATTCTTGCATTTATATTTGATTACTTTTAAAGGTTTATAGTTTATTCATATTTAATAACATATTTAATAAGAAAATCTATTAATGTTGTTCTATCCACTTTATTGTTAGAGAACTAATATGGATTTAATCATAGGTGTATCTTTGTCAAAGTCTGCAAATAAGCGACAGCTTTATCAGGTAAATTCAGTGTAATCTTGGATTGTGAGTAACCTGGTTTGTGAATATTGTGCAAGACGAGCAAAAAATTTTAATAATTTTTGACTTGATATATGAGTATCCAAATATCATCGAATATTATGTGGCACGCATGAGTTTCACGTGATCACAACTGAGTTAATGCGTCTTCTCTATCTCGCACTGTGGAATTGTGGGGAATCGTCTCCCATTATCTGTCTCAGTTGCACAGGTTCTTTGGACTGATTAAACCAAAATTAACTTGTAACAGTATGGTGGAAAGAAAAAAGTGTGGAGAAAGAAAGGAATAGATCCAAAGCATCATCTGTCAAAATGATGAAGGCAGTATTATCGCATTTTGCCTGAAAAGGGCTATATTTTATCTTTAGATTTAGCCAAATACTGAAAAACTGATGGTACACTGCTTCATATTGCAGATAGACATTGACCCAAAACATACAGTGAAAACTACCCAAGGCAAAGTAATGAAATGTTCACTGGTCAAGGCAGTAACCTGATCTCAACACAATAGAGCACCCACAAAAAAGCAGCAACTGAAAGTACCTGACAAAGGCATGAGAAAGTATGTTGGGGGAAGAAACTTAACATTTAGTGGACTCAACATAGTGTCCATGGGACAGTAACATGGTAACATTGCAGTTACTGACTGCAATGGATTTTCAATGTGGATGTTGACAGAAACCAAATTCCAAGAAACATATAATTGTTCCAAAATGTATTCATTTGACTGTAACAGAAACTGGACACTTATGTATAATCAAATTTGCTCAGCCAACACAGTTGTACTTCTGCTATATAATTCTCTTAAAACCATACTTTCTGTTTAAGAAACTCACATATTTTAAATGTAATTGAGTTATCTTTAGCTTTAATTAGTTGCAATACATTTATTTATGTCCAGATAATCTTTGGTTGACGTCTTAATGAGGGGAGAGTTGAAGCACTCTTTAAAGTACTGTATTATCCAGCATGTCTCACAGCATTTCAGAGAGGTTAAGGTCAGCCATTCCATGTGTAAGAATGATTTCTCATGTTCCCAGGACCAGTCTTTTTCAGTCTTAGCTTAAGGAATCTACAGTATGTCATACTAGGATATGCCTGGAAATTCATGGACTCTGATTGGTCACAAGGTTGAATATTTTTATTGGCTCCGACAGTAGCTGTTAATCACAGGTTTATAACAACACACTCATACTACCATCATAGGTTTCTATTAGCACACTCTGATGCTAATACGAAATATAAACAACTGGTAGACATGTTTTATAAACTACTCCTTTATAAAACATGTCTACTATTTATTTATTTATTTTTAATTATTTATTTATTTTAAGGAATTGGCAAAAATTTTGGTGAACATTTTATGCATAATAAAAATTAACAAACTTAATGAACAGCAACAGTTTAAATGGAAATATAAAACACCATCACATTAAAAAAAAACATAATAATTTCTATTTTCAGGATCAGGGTGTTAGAAGTGGGTATTCAGTTTCTTTGTTCATGAAAAGACACTACATCAGCATTTTCCAAAGAGTTTACTGTTATTACAGTATATTGAATTATGTTTGATTTTATGTAAAAGTAAACATGTTCAGGAAATGTCCTTTCTCAAAAAAGTCTTTAAATTAAAATAAATAAAACATTTTTTTTAAGTAACCAGAAAAACAAAACTGGTAAGAAATCTATCTATCTATTTATCTATCTATCTATCTAAAGCATATTAAATCTTAAATTAAAAATAATATAGCAGTATTTAGAACGAACCGAGATAGTTTATAAAAATGGCAAAATTACCAAGAATTAAAGGGAGATGAAGTCTCAGCATCGTGGTCCTTGCAGTGTCATATAGTCTTCAATCCTGCTGTAAGTGTTAATTTTCACTTCTGATGTGAAGCTCACAAGTTCATGAAGGATGATGTTTTATTCTTATACATCTAAAGAGGCAGAGCTACTTTGATCAGTTCCTGTTAATGAAACATGAATGAATGAATTGAATACAAAAACTGCACACACAACATATAAAGTGTAAACAACACCCCAAAGTACACTTGCTACCAAAAGCTACTGAAGTCCAGAATATCTAAAGTGTCAAAACTACCCACTTCCTCTTAATACTTCCTCTTACCAGGTGGCCTAGAGATGTGTGACAAATAAAGAAAAAAAAAGATGCTAATAGTATTTTATAATACTGCTTTTAGACTATGATAAAATTCCAGAACTGCTGTGATGAAAGTATAATAGATGTTAAAATTTCTTATAAATCATTGTCTATACCGCTTTATCCTGTATAATTCAATTTAATTCAAATAAATTTTATTTGTATAGCGCTTTTAACAATTGTCATCGTCACAAAGCAGCTTTACACAATCAAAAGAATTATTTAAGTTTGTATGGAATGTGAGTGTGCATTAATCAAAATGGTCAGATAGTCCCTGGTGAGCAAACCGAGGGCAACAGTGGCAAGGAAAATCTCCGAGTTGGAAGTAAGAAGAAACCTTGGGAGAAACCATACTCAACAGGGAACCCATCCTCATTTGGGTGAAACAGAAAGCAGGTATTGATCTGCATTCATACTGTGTGTTAATTGGCAGCCATAGTGATCAGCTATAACAGTTGATGTTAATTGGTGTTAATATGGAGTCGAGGTAGTTATTGGAGACTCAGGTAGACTTGTAGGAAATTCCAGTCCTGAAATATCGAGCAACTGCAGCCAAGTCCTCAGAGAAACATCTGCCAACACTAGTCGAGGCCAGAACTGTCTTCATGGTAGATTGAAACCATCCCCAGACACCAGACGCATCCCAAAGAGACACACAGGGCATCCATGTGACGAGATCTCCAACCAGAAGCGGGGCACCAGGATGGGTCAGACAGGTCCGGAGGGCAGAGGGAGTCTGGATCACTGGCAGCTCAGGAACGACATGTGTAGCTTGACAGAGAGAGGGAAGAGAAAGAGGGGGAGAGAGAACAGCAGAGGGAAGAGCAGAAGAGGGGTGATAACAGTTAGGTATGGTCACATAATGTATAATGTGAATGTATATTTATATAGAGTGCAAGCAGAGACTCCGGCAGGACTAACTATAACAGCATAACTAAATGGGAGAGCCTAAAGGAAACACAGACATGTCTGGATGTGCTCCTCTAATGCTAATACAGTATCTTCTCCGTCAGAGTGCTCACTGACATTCACCTATCACAAGTAAAATTACCACTAACGACGGAGGAAAAATGTCTAAACATCCTGCACTCCACACACTAAACAAGCTGAATAATATCCATTATATCATACCTAAGTCGGAGTTTAGTTGTTTGGAGCTAAATTCCATTTGTTGTTCTTAGAAGACAAAAAAACGGGAGAAAAAGGCGATGTCCAATAGTATGAAGATGTAAAGAAATAGTTGCTAATAATATTATTATTGTATAAAGGAAAACCTTTATGATTTAAATGCTTGTACAAACGAGAACGATACAAAAACAGGAAGCTTCGTCACCAACAGGAAGTAAAATAAGTCGCAGTTTAATTGCCATCAAGTGCAACAGTAAAAGACCTCGGTGTGATTATAGATTCCAGCCTTTCATTTGAAGCTCATGTAGATAATATTACCAGGATAGCCTTCTTTCATCTCAAAAATATTGCCAAGATAAGAAATATATTGTCGCTAAACGATGCAGAAAAAATAGTTTATACTTTTATCACCTCTGGTTGGACTATTGTAATGCCTTACCGTCTGGTTGTTTAACTACAGTACTGTAGGTGCATAAACAAGCTTCAGTTAGTCCAGAATGCAGCAGCGAGAGTCCTCACTAGAACCAGAAGATATGAGCACATCTTATCTTTACTGCATTGGCTCCCTGTGAAATTTCGCATTGATTTTAAAATACTACTCTTGACATATAAAGCATTAAATGGTCTCGCACCGCACTGCTAGTCTCTTACGATCCGCCACAGCCTATCAAAGGATGCAGGCTGCTTGTCAGTACCGCATATTATGAAAAATTATGAAGCTGGGGGCAGAGCTTTTTTTTACAAAGCCCCAAAGTTATGGAATAGTCTTCCAAATAATGTTTGGGACTCAGACACAGTTTCAGTGTTTAAGTCCAGGCTTTAAGTCCAGGCTAAAGACATTTTTTAAATATATATATTTGCCTTAGGTAAAGGAGCAGATCTGGGGGACTCATGGACGTAGAGTATTATGGTGAATTAGTATGTTTAGATGCTGTCCTCCCCACTCTCATTAATTACTTTCACCGGCAGGTTTGTTGACGGTGAGGTGAGGTTTGCTTTACATCCCAGGAAGCCCTCATGTTTGCGTTTCCTTCTGGCTCTCCTATTTAGTTATGCTGTCATAGTTAGTCCTGTCGGAGTCATTGCTTGCACCACATTGTGCACCAAACAACTGATGAAGGTGTTTGGATGAACACTGAAACGTCTTGTGTTTTAAAGTATGTTTGTAAGTCCAGTGTTTTTGTAAATTAAACTTTATTTAGAAGAAACTTCTACCTGGATAAATAAATCTCCACAAACATATGTAGTCTGTTTAGTTTAGCTTGTTAAGCTTAGCTCTTGTTTAGTTTAGCTTTGCTCCAGTTGATTTATGTTTCTGTTGAGTTTTCATTATTATAAGAGTTTCAAAGTTATTCCCCTCTATGATATGCCTCACCAAAAGCTCACACAAAGCACCCATGACAGAATGCACAATCCCCAAAAGTGGCATAGCGGAGGGGCCTCCTCTGGAAAATTTTGTGTGTATGGGGCAGGGGTTGGGCTTTAACTGTAACGCCGGGGCAAGCAGGCTTTGTGAACAATCGGCTTGCCATCCGGCGGAACAACTTGGATCGCGCAGGAGTGAGTGGAGTGACTGCCTGTGGAGCACTTTGGAGAAAGACTGGAGAGGGTGAGCGAGCGACGCAGCTGGACTGGAGTGACGCAGCTGGCTGGCTATTCGACGCATGTCCCCAAGGACACAGCACAACAGAGCCAGGAAAAAGGAGGAAGGAGCGTGCAAGGCGAGAAGTAGCAACGGCAAAGGCTAATGCTCCAACAGCTGGCTGGCGAGCTCGTCCAGCAGATCAATTTGTGTCGGGCGACAAATGATCATAACTGCATTCCGACCCTGCTGTAGATAGGTGCACTGCTTCAGGACCAGCTCGCCCAGTTAGACAGAGGAGGCCCAGAATCTCCAGAGAGCCTCAGTGAAGGCCCCAGCCAAGCCAGAGAGCCCAGTGGAGGGCTCAGCCAAGCCAGAGAGCCCAGTGGAGGGCTCAGCCAAGCCAGAGACCCTAGACGGTGCCTTTGTGCCCAGAGACTTCTCCTTGCATTTTCTGTTTCTTTGTGATTTGGACTACATCTCCCAGAATGCTGGGAGCGCTAACCTGAACCAAGGTAACTCAAAAAAGTTGATTATAAATAGTCTGGTGTTTAGTTGGCCCTTTGTCATGCATCTGTTTAGTTAAAGTGCTGTTATGTTTAATTGCCATTGGTGTATTTCCTGGTCTGTAAATCTCCCTGTTTGGTTTAGCTCTTGTTGTGCTCGGCGCTTCTTGTAACACAAGCGAGCACTGGTCATTTGACCGCAACAAAGAAAAAAAAATACTTCATACTCGATCAAATTCCAGGACCCTCCTTTCATGATTTTTCCTAGATCTGTGAGCTAAATCACCCTGCATGCTTACATTTTCATCGCATCAGTAAAAGCCAGTATATAGCTATTTTGTTCTTATTTATGTGAAATTGTTGACAGCTGCGTGGCGGTCATGCCGTTTCCTGCCTTTTCCAACCTGCGATTCTCATTTTTCTTAGCAGATGGCGCAAGTGATCGTGCATACTATTTATGTGTCATTTAGTGTGTATATATAACTATCTCAGGTTTCAGTCCATATATGCTGTTTATATATATATATATATATATATATATATATATATATATATATATATATACAGTGGAACCTTGGATCACGAGTAATGCAAGTGTTCCGCAAGACGAGCATAGATTTTTAATAAACTTTAACTTATAAAACGAGCATTGTCTTGGGTTACGAGCACCCAAGTTTTGACGCCGAGCGTCACGTGATCACAACTGAGCCAACGGTTTTTCTCTCTCAGTGCAGGATCCACCCGAAAGTTTGTACTATAACCTGACAATGCAGAAAATAAAAGAACCGGCATCGACCAGTTTGTCCATCTCATCATTACACGAGCATGAATTAACGGGCTGTTACACTGTCGCGAACAACATTAAAATAAAGCGGAGAAGCTTTAATAATTTAGCGGAAAACAACAGTCTTTCCGTTAATGTGTGTGTGAGTGTGTTTACACGAGAGGAGAAAAGTTTTAATGTGTAAGATGAGGAGGGGGAGACAGGAGGGGCTGAAAGCAAGAGTCTCCACTTAATCTAGCCTCACACACACACACACACACACACACAGCGCCTGCTTGCACAAAGGGAAATGCTTATCTGCCGGGATTTATTTTTTACTTTTTTTGAAAGGTAAACTGCAGGTTAATTTGTTTTATTTTTACTTAATTAAAAACTTAATATTTTGTATTAATTATTTTTATGTGTTAATTTTTTTGGGCTGTAGAACAAATAATTTAAGTTTCTATTATTTCTTATGGGAAAATTTAATTTGGTTTACGAGTGTTTTTGGCATACAAGCCCACTTCCTGAACGAATTATGCTAGCAATCCGAGGTTCCACTGTGTGTGTGTGTGTGTGTATGTATATATATATATATATATATATATATATATATATATATATACACATTTATGCTTCCATGAAATATCGACAATTCGCCATTAATTCCCGCATTGATAATCAGCGATATTTTATAAAGAAATTTAGGTATTTAGCTCTATTTTAAAACGTTTTGGGAAAATTTATTAGTTCGTTCATTCTATTTGAAGCTTCTGAACTGTCAGAGGTTTTTTTTAGTGTGACAGTGCTTTAGATGGAGCAGATCTATGCTAAAACAATGTAATGACACCTCCTGAGGATATAAAGCTTTATTATTGTGCTTAAATAAATCAGATCTACCACAGCAGATAATAAACTATGCTACAGTATGTCATAACCGAAGCAAACGTCATGATTATGCCTCGTTTCATTCGGTGTTGCTAGGCAACGGACCATGCGCCTATTCGGGAATGTGGAAATGTGGAAGTGATGTGTGACTGCTCAATGAGAACTAAACCGAAGATTTTGGTAACTACACTGGGTGTAACATCTGCATAGTGACACTAAACAGCTGAACAACTTCACTTTTTCGTTTACCTCTGAGGAAAAAAGCTGTATTTTGTTTGTTTATATTTAGAATTTTTATAACAGTACAAGAAGATAACAGTTTTGTCTGTGCAGTTAGTGCCCTTGTAGAGAATAAATAAATAAATAACACCTTCCAATCCCCTCTCAAGAGAGTGCCATAGTCTATTGTTAGTTTTAAGTTTTAATGATTTGGCTGAAACGAATTAACACTAACCTAAACCATTGATCATGAGTTTCAGCTGAAACTAATTCTATACATGTAACTGTAAATGTAGATGCAAATTCCAAATGTATAAATATGCATGATTATATATATATATATATATATATATATATATATATATATATATTTCACTACTTTTCAAATAAAATCGCTATTACTTGATCCTAAAGTTTAGTTTAGCACACAAAAAAAAACAGAAAAGTCAACCGCATTTGTAGTTCATTTACAGTAATTCATAAATTCTGAACCCAGCGGTGCCGGATCACGCCATCCAGCCGGCTGAGTTTTTCTCGGTTTACCGCATGGACAGGACACAGGTCTCGGGGAAGTCAGGAAAGCAGCAGGACCAGACGGCATCTCAGGTCGTATCCTCAGAGCCTGCCCAGATCAGCTAGCACCTGAGTTCACAGAGATATTTAACCTCTCTTTATCTCAGTTGGTGATCCCTACATGCTTCAAAGAGTCCATCATTGTTTTGGTTCCAAAGAAACCTCATCCTGCTTCTTTTAATGACTATCGCCCTGTAGCCCTGTAGTAGTGATGAAGTGCTTTGAACGCCTGGTCAAGGACTTTATTATTTCTTTATTACCAGACACAGTGGACCCACTACAGTCACTACTAGCCATCTCTCATCTCCTCCACACATCACTTACTCACTTGGACACTAGAAGGGAGAATTATGTTAAAATGCTCTTCATCGACTACAGCTCTGCATTTAATACCATAATTTCCTCCACACTCACCACCAAGCTGGAGCACCTGGGATCTCTAATTTTCTAACTGGCAGACCACAGGCAGTAAAGATGGGCGGACATGTCTCAGCCTCCATCTCTCTTAGCACTGGAGCCCCCCAGGGGTGCGTTCTGAGCCCCCTGCTGTACTCTTTGTACACATATGACTGTGTGGCTACTACCTGCTCCACCACTATCATTAAGTTTGCTGACGACACCGTCGTGGTGGGCCTGATCTTTGATAACAACGAGATGGCCTACCTGAAGGAAATTAGGAATCTGGAGAACTGGTGCCAGAGGAACAACCTCCTTCTAACTGTCAGTAAGACAAAGGAGTTGATAGTGGACTTCAGCACTAAGCAGGAGAGAAACTACCAGATCCCCGTCATCAATGACAGCCCAGTGGAGAGAGTGGACAGCTTCAAATACCTTAGTGTTCACATCACGCAGGACCTGTCATGGTCCTGTCACATCAACATCGTGGTGAAAAAGGCCCGGCAGTGTCTCTACCACCTCAGGCGCTTGAGAGACTTCAGACTTCCCTCCAAGGTGCTCAGGAACATTCACTCCTGCAAGAGTTCTGCACCATAGAGAGCATCCTGACGAGAAACATCTTAACCTGGTTCGGGAACAGCACCATGCAGGACAGACGAGCTCTACAGAGGGTGGTGCAATCAGCAGAGCGCATCATCCGCACCGAGCTCCCTGACCTGCACTTGATCTACAGCAGGCGGTGCTGGACCAAGGCCAGGAAGATCGTGAAGGACCTCAGCCATCCCAACAATGGACTGTTCCCTCTGTTGAGGTCAGGAAAGCGATTCGGCTTCCGGAAGGCCAACACAGAGAGACTGAGGAGGAGCTTCTTCCCGCAGGCGATACGGTCTTTTAATTAGTGCACCACACAGTACTGACCCACACATATGATCTTTTACACTCACTCTGGACATTCTGGACATTCATTTACACTAGTGGCCACTGCACAACTACACTTCGTGGTCATTAGTTAAATCACTCCATCACAAGCCACTTTAAATAAATCACTTTAAGCATATTTGCACTGCACAAGACACTTTAAATATGTGGATTACCCAACCCTGGACATTACTATTTTCTTTTTACCATTTATTTTAACTTCATTCTACAAAAAATGACATAAATCCATACTGTCATGTTTGTGTGATAAGGACGCGAACGCAGATGCAGGATAAAGTATTAGTGGGTTTATTCTTTGTTTCAAGTTACCACAAAAAAACAAAAGAAAACAAAAACTACTGAATTTGGGTCTGCAGACAGGTGGGGTTAGACAATGTTAAGCAACATAAACATATAACAGAACTAAGAGCTCTGGTGAGGCTGAAACCCCGCAAACTGAGTCTCACTCAGCCTTGACCTTGACTGTGAAGACGGTCCCTTTTAACCCACCCGTCCCTGCAGACAACGATCAGTCCTAGAAGAACACACACACACATAAGATAAGTAACCAGGCCAAACACAATGGTGCACAGCAGTGAACAGACAACGGGCTACTGGTTCGGCAGGGTTTATATAGAGGCACACACAGGGGTAGACAGGTGATCTTAATTTTGTGCTAATAACAATACAGGAAGACATGCACACACAGACACTAGGGGGAGACAAAGCGGCGGCTCAGTAATCCGGTGACCCAGATCTAAACCTGAGGTGGCAGAGATGTTACACATACCTACTTTGTACAGCTGTTTTTTTTTTTTTTGTATTATATTTTTTCATATATTTTCTATATTGTCTTTTGTTGTATAGTTATTTTATTTTAACTTTAACTTTATATTTTATTTTATTCCTCCTAGTTAAATTTACCTGTTATTTTATTTTATTCATAGTCTTTTATTTTAAGGTCACGAGCAGTTGTCTAAGCATTTCACTGCATATCGTACTGTGTATAACTGTGTATAACAGTGTCTACTTTATAAACAGCTCAGTATACTTGTTATGTTTATCTCTATGTGCGCAAAGAATTTGATATGGCTCCATTTACTTTTATTTTATTAAAAGCTGTTGGCCTTTAATATATTGCTTGAATAGTTCTTACAAAACTCTAATGGAATCCAAATTTTTGTAGCATTTTTTACATAAAAACTCCCAATTACCTCTATCAAATTTTTTTTTTCTGCATCAAGGCTTATTAATATTGATTCGAATTTATACTTACTATGTGATCTATCAAATGTAACTTTCTGCGGCTGCTATCTTGTCTGTCATTCCTGGATAAAACTTGTTTGATCTAAACATATTATTTGGGGGAGGATTACCTCATATAGTTTTGCCAAAATGTGGGTAAATTTTGTAATCTTGATTTAAAATACTTGATTTGATTATTTCCACATTCAAGCTTATCATTACCCTCCTTAAGTAACAACACCTTTGTCCAAGAAGGGGAAACTCTTCACTTGTATCCCCGCTTTTTGCCATGTCTGCTATTGTTACTTCTGCCAAATTGAAGATCATTATTCCCTCAGCATAAAACACTCTCAGTTTGGTTGAGACAGAAGTTCGGAATCTTTTTTTTTTGTTCAACGTTGTTTTTTGCTTTTGCATATTCCCTCTACCTCCTCATCAGCTCCGGTGCATAGTCATGGTCAACATATACTCTTTTTACTTGAAAATTCAGTTGTTGTTTTTTTGCCATGATTTTTTGAGCTCCTCTTCTTTAACCTTGTGGCTTGATCTTGGCTGAGGATGAGCCAAGGGTTTCAGGGCAAAAGCCTGACATGAGCTCTTAATGTTTAACACTGTTGAAGCAACTTAACAAACCTGTTAGCAAGTCTTAACAAACCTGTTGTTAGCAAGTCTTCAACAAACTTGATCATAGATGTTGCATCTTCTTCGGCTCCTTCTCTTCTTCTTCTTTGTCTTTCGGCTGTTCCCTTTCAGGGGTCGCCACAGCGAATTATTTGCCTCCTTTTGACCCTATTCTCTGCATCCTCTTCTCTCACACCAACTAACTTCATGTCCTCCCTCACTGCCTCCCTAAATCTCCTCTTTGGTCTTCCTCTAGACCTCCTGCCTGGCAGTTTTAACCTCAGCATCCTTCTACCGATATATTTACAATCTCTCCTCTGAACATGTCCAAATGTCGGCTTCTTCTCTTACTGAGCCGAATTTATGCATTCTTTCACTTTTTCCTGCTTTTTGCAGACTATGTTATTATCTTCTCTTATACTGTTAAACTGGTGTTTATTGTCCTTCCTGAATTCTCCTTTCGCTCCCAGGCCCATGTTGTTCTCTATGTTGCTAATGGGCAGTAAACTGTCTATCCTTTCCTTTATCGCGTTCTGTAATTTGTGTATGGCTTTTCCAAATTTAGGTATTCCTGTAAGCCCAATATGTCTACACTTGTTTATTTCTACATTTGTAAGTTTGTTTTCTACTAACAATTTTAGTTATATCAGGCACTTTTATCACTTGTTGTCGGGACCCTATTTCCTATTAAACTTTTTTCACGAAGGTCCATGTGCAGTAAAATACACAAACAGCCAGGCCACTCACTGCAGGTGAAGTGGAACCATTCCCAGACCCCAAACGCATTTCAACATAGACACACAGGGCATCCATGTCATGAGATCTCCAACCAGAAGTGGGGCCAGAGGAAGTCTGGATCACTAGCAGCTCAGGAGCAACATGTGTAGCTCATATTTCCCCTTATATAGTATAACATATTTCCCCTTTTTATCAGAGAGATCGGCCTTTGGAAACGCAGATCTGATTTTGGACAGTGTGGGGAAGTGTGCAACATTCATGTGTGCTTGAAGCTAAAGTACGAGTTGGTCTTTGCCTTGTAGGTTTTTGTTGAGTGTGTTGAGGTGTCCAGTAAGATTAACTAAAAACACCAGGTCTGCCAACCATAGAGGATCACTCAGCTCTTCAAGGGGTCGGTCCTTTTCTTTCAAAAACTGGTCGATCTCTGATCTCAGAGAATGAAACTGCCGCAGCACATAGCCGCGACTTAGCTAGCACACTCTAAATGGTAGAGCAGGTCCCCATATTCAGCATCAACGTCAGTTAAAAAAGTTTGAAATTATTGTACTCACACCTAATTTTTTGTATGTTGTATATTCGATCTCTCTCAAGTTTGAGGAAACCAAGTGATGAGGAAAAAAAGTTTTTAAAAAATGTGTTAGAGCCCACATGGCATCTAAAGTGTCAAAACCATTAACTTCCTCCTGTTACTTCTGTTAGTCTTCCATATTTCATTAAATTGTTATATTTATATTTTAAGTGCAGGTACATACAGTAAGCTGTACTATGCAAAGTGGGTGTAACCTTGGCAGGCCTTAAACACTCTGTGAAGTTGATTGTGCTGGTGTAGGGCATTTTTGGAAGGCAAATTGGAATAGTGTCACACTTATAGTTGGTGTTGATGTTTTTTAAGCCCTTATATATGAGAACAAGAACGAGGTTCACATGGTTTTGACATGTAGGTGTTTCGACATAGTCAAAGTTTTTATCTTCAGTGAATATGGTGAAAAGATGTTTGGCTCACTGCATAAATTCAGTGATACCATTTCTCCAATATCAGTTTGACTGTAAATAGCTCTCTATACTGTACCTAATGTCATAGCCTATTTGCAGTTTCACTGTATAGTATGTAATGGACCTAGAATGAGAGTTTTACCTTTTAAATTAAAGTAGAAAAAAAAGTTAAGGATACAAAGGATATTTCAGGATACAATCAGTATGAAGAAGCAAACAGGGGTAACACCTAGGGGCAAACCGGTAGCAGGTCAAGAACAGATAGGTCACAGTAAACAGAGGTCAGGGAGCCAGAATTCGCCAGGGAGCGAGGGAGAATTCAGGAACAGATGGGGATGGTATTTAAAGATTAGGGTCAGAAATCCATACAGTCAAATGAAGGCCAGTAACTAATTCAGAGTATCGATGAACAGATATTATGTTAGTTATAAGATATACAGATAGTTATGCATAAGCAGCCAGGCCAGCAGGCAGACAAGCAAATTTACAGATAAGATGTTGGTTAGATACTGGTTAAAAAAGAAATAGGTCCAGGTTATCAGGCAGATCACTATTACATATCACTCTCATCACTATTACATACACACAAAACCAAAATCACAAGCAAGGAACAGACAGGTAATGTGACAGAAGCAGTTAGCGGGGAATACCAGAAGTTAATCTAGCTCCTCTTCCTTAAATTCATTAAAGGCTGAGCAGAGCAGAATATTAAACAGCCTGTCACTTAACAGCACCTGAGAGAAGCCTAAGTAAAAGGGTTGTTAAGACACAAGTATAGCTTGTAGAGACCTGGGGGAGAGAGGATGAACCATCTGAGAAGAGGTGCTCTGGAGAAGAACAAAATGGTGTCTCAGACTAGGAGCCAGAATCATAACAGAATCATGACAGATAAGTGTAGACTTTATTTTTATTGTATATAGTTTGTATGGACAGTATATTGATGCAAAACAATAAATTATAAGGTAAGATGCATGGCAAATTTGGCAAAGAGAAAAATCATACAGTGGATCAAATAAGGCATTATACAGAAAAAAATAAGAAAGACTAAACAAAATATGAAAAAAGAAGATAAGTTCTGATGCAGTTTACCCACTGGCAGGAGCAACTCATCCATCCATCCATCCATCCATCCATCCATACATACATCCATATATATATACAAACATCTTAAGGAACTGCTTTTCTTTGAATAGAGAATTCCATATTTTGTTTAAATCCAATTCAAAATATAGTTAGTCAGAGAATTATACTTTTATCAAACACATTGTTACCAGAAAAGAGCTAATTATTATTTAAAAAAAAAAAAAAGATTTTTACAGAACAACCCAAGTCAAGTCAAATTTATGTATAGCACATAAAAATAAAAAAAAAACAGATGTTGACCAAAGTTGACCAATTTATCCACAGACTTTGCATAAGTGTTTTGGGAGTTTGCAAAAACCATAATCATTTTACTTCATGCATTTCAATGTCTATTATTAACATATTTTATATTCTTTCTAAACATTTACTAATGTCTTTTAGTAGTAAATTTATGTGTATAAAGCAGTTAGGAGAATTTTTTTTTTTTGTATTTATTTAGTATTTATTTAGTATTTAAAATAAACATCTGAAAAGACTAATGAGTAAAAATGTTTCTGAAATCCATTTAATTAAATCTTTTATAATGAATAATAATAATATATTAACAAAGAAAAGGTATTTTAACTGGAAGATTGATTTAATAATTTTCCTTGTCATGCTACACAGTTTGCATAAATTTCCTCAATGTCATAGTCATTTGCTGTGTCCCATGTTTGCTTATCAGCATCAACATTAACATAGTCATTATCCGAGTCCTCTGAATCCTCCTTTTGTTGGAAAATAGTTTCTGCATTTTCATAATCATCCTCAGGATCTGTCTCAATCTCTCCATGGGTACTCTCATACGCGTTTCCCATACCTACAAATAAATTGTGTCAAAACACATAGAAATTTATAACTTAATATTTATACACAATATACTTAATTTCAATAAGAAGAATAAGAGTAATACATAAAACCTCTGCCTCTTGGAAAGAAATTTCAGGGGGAAAGGTAGCAATAAGTGGGTATTACATGCCAAATGTCTTTAGTCCTCTTATGCTTTGGCAATAGATAGCTGCTGATTACCTTTTTATTCTAAATCAAATCAAATACACTTTTTTAATTCATTAATTGTTACTTGTCATGGAAGATTTTGCAGGATACTTCCTATTTTCACTTGGTATAACAGATATACGTAGATATTCCCTCATCAATAATGTGTATGAGTCTCTCAGACAAGTCAGTTATACAATTTTGCATGAGAAAAATTTGCAACTCACGCTGTGAATCTTTTTTCTTCTCCACTTGAAATGGCTTTTTTTTCTTTGTTTTCACAAAGCAAAAGATGACTGTAACTAGGATGAAAAGCAGTCCAGCTGCTCCTCCAGCACCAATGAAGAGAGCCAGAGACGCTGAGATAGAAACCATCTTTATAATTATCAACATAATCATCATCATAATGCTAATTTTTAAACAAAAGCTCTAGCACCTACGGTTTCTCTGATATAAGTAAAACTAACACAGTTGTAATGGCTTTGAAATTTATGCTTGAAACATTCTCTGTGTCAGTGAGTTTGTGTGCAGGGGAGGAGCAGAGAAGCAGCCACGCCCGGTTGACTTACATACACACTGCCTGAAATGTAATGCAATATGTAGACTCATATTTTTGTAACTATGTGTTAAAATGAGGAAAAGAGGTGTCCCATTGTGCCTCTATTCCACAATAGCTCCTGGAATTGTATCTACATTATTTTACTATACCTTTCACAGTGATGAACAGGGGTTCAGTAGCAGTGGAGGTAAAGGTGCGTGAAGACACGTTGACTTCATAAGTACAGCTGTAGTTTCCTTGATGAACAAAATCTGCCTCAGGAAAAAGAAAGACAGCTGAGTGGTTAACAGCTGACTGAGTCCTGGTGATGTTGGATCCACTGAGCTCCAAGTGGAAGGAACCTCCTGGATACTGAGGTTCAGTGGAGCAAATGATAGAGAATCTGTAACCTCTTGTCACCTCCGGTCCATCACCATCACTGAAGGAGATATTGGGCTGCTGCAGGTTGACTAAATGAAAGGCAGGGTTTGTCAAGAACTTTAAATATAAAAGAAGTCAGTCTTAATAAATGACAAAATTATAGAACTAGAACTGCAAACAAAGCTGCAAATATTGTCTAGTACTTGTAAAAATGTCTAAGAAAGTGTTACTTACCCACAGTGATGGTAATGGAGCTGCTCCTGGATGATATAGAGTTACTTTCCCTGTATGTGTAGTCACAGGTGTACTGGCCCTGATGTGATTCATCTACAGTCAGAGTAAATGTTGTTGTAGTCTCTGCAGTTTGCTTCTTTATTAATGTCCCAGTTTTATACAAACTGAAGTCTACAGGGATGCATGTTGGGCTGGGTGTGGAACATCTGAACTGAAGGACTTCTCCAGGTGAGACCACAGAGTTTGGGGAGATCCGAGTCAGTGTGGGACTCTGCAAATCTTATAATAACAAAATGTAATTAATACATTTGTACATAGTATACTAACCTTGAACAGTTTTGCTAAAACAAACAATAATAACTTACCTGAGCACACGACTCCACCATCCTCACCATGTCCACAGTTCTCTACTCCAAATCCTCTGTGTGAGCACTGATCTATGTAGCTCTCAGTTCCAGTGCACTGAACATCATCCAGCCAGGTTGGTTCACTTCCCTGACCAAAGCGGGCATTATGAGGAGCGCTGACTGCTTTACCACATCCACGCTGTCTACACACCACCTCTGCATCCTTTAAGTCCCAGTCATCATCACACACTGTTCCCCACCGGCTATTGTGCTGGATCTCCACTCGACCACAACAGTTACTTGCACCATTCACCAGCCTGATCGCGTTACTTCCTGATTATTTTTATGAAAACAAAGGAGGTTTTTTACTAATGACAAATCTTTGTGTTTTCTAAGTTAGCTTTTTCTATAGATGATTAAGAATATTAAGATGTAAAAGCTAAAAAAATTAAAACTGAATTCGAACAATGGATTATGCATGAAAAAAAACTAACATTAATACAAAATATCTCAGCTTAATGACAAGTGGTTGGTCCTACGGCTTGGTGAAAAGTTTAGCAGTTAAATTTCCTTTAATGCAAAATTATTTTTTACAGGATTAAAAAAGATTAAACAATGAGACATTTAGATTAATGAAATAAACAGATAATAATCTGAATAATGCACTACCATCCACTGAAAACCCGAGCAACACAGAATAGGTCAATGATGATTAGATAAAAAGTACAGAAGTCATCTCAATAAAGTAGAATATCATCGAAAAGTTGATTTATTTCAGTAATTCGATTAAAAATCAATTATCTCATATTTTATAAAGATTCATTACACACAGACTGATATATTCAGGTGTTTATTTCTTTTAATTTTTTTTTATGATTATGGCTTACAGCTAATGAAAACCAAAAAATCTGTATCGCTGACAATAAGAATATTATAAAAGTAAAAGTACTATATTGGAAACTCATGCTGTCACACTGCAATCAGCTAATTAACTTAAAGGTTACTAACACCTGCAAAGGTTATCTTTGGTCTCTCAATCTGGTTCAGTAAAATCATGGGAAAGAATGCTAACTTGTCAGAAGATGGTCATTGACACCCTGCACAAGGAGGGCAGAACACAAAAGGTCATTGCTATAGAAGCTGGCTGTTCACAGGGTGCTGTATCCAAGCAAAGAAAGTTGAATGTAAGGAAATAATTAGGTAGCAAAAGGTAAACCTGCCTCCTTGAGAAGGTAGTGAAACAAAGCCCATTCAAGAATTTGAGGGAGATTCACAAGTAGTGGACTGCAGCTGGAGTCAGTGCTTTAAGAGCCACCACAAACAGATGTATCCAGGACACAGGCTTCTTTGTGTTAAGCCACTCTTGAAGAAGAGACAACATCAGAGGCGTCTTACCTGGGCTAAGACAAAAAGGACTGGACTGTTGCTCAGTGGGCCGAAGTTCTCTTTTGAGAAAAGTAAATTTTGCATTTCATTTAGAAATCAAGATCCCAGAGTCTGGAGAAAGAGAGGAGAGGCACAGAATCCAAGTTGCTTGAGGTCTGCACAGTCAGTGTTGATTTGTGGAGCCCTGTCATCTGTTGGTGTTCCACTGTGTTTTATCAGATCCAAGGTCAGCGTAGCTGTCTACCAGAAAGTTTTGGAGCACTTAATGCCATGCCGCATTGCTGTAGTAATGCATGCAAAGGGAGTCCTGACCATGTTTTGAGTGTTGTACATGTTCATACAGTACTTTTCAGTATTCCAAAATTTCTGTGTTAAAAATATTTTTTTTATTAGTTCTAAGTAATATTATAATTTTCTGTGATACTGAACTCTCGATTTTCATTATCTGTAAGCCACACTCTATTATTGTAATGGTCATCTCACCGGCCTTCCCAAGAAAACCATTAGACAGCTGCAGCTTATCCAGAACGCTGCTGCCAGAATTCTAACTAGAACCAGAAAATCTGAGCACATCACACCAGTCCTCAGGTCCTAACACTAGCTTCCTGTAACATTTAGGATAGATTTTAAAGTACTTTTACTTGTTTATAAATCACTTAATGGCCTAGGACCTAAATACATTGCAGATCGTTAAAATCATTAGGATCGAGTCAGTTAGAAATACCAAGGGTTCACACAAAACAAGGGGAGTCGCCTTTAGCCATTATGCTGCCCGCAGTTGGAACCAGCTTGGAACATTTAGTCACATTTAAATCGAGACTTAAAACTCATCTGTTTAGCTGTGCATTTAGTAAATAAGCACTGTGCTACATCCAAACTGACTGTACTGTATTTTATATTTACTTTATTTCTTTTTTTAATATTATTATCATATAATTTTCTTTGAACTGTTTCTAAATAAAATTTTAAGTAGTTTTAAAAGTGTCATACCGAGCTGTTTTTATTTTTATTTTAAATTAAATTTAAATAATTTTAAAAGTTTGAGTGCTATTATTTTCTATGTCTTTTTATAACTATCTTCTTCTCTTTTATGTAAAGCACTTTGAATTACCTATGTGTATGAAATGTGCTATACAATTAAACTTGCCTTGTCTTGCCTTGCCTAAAAACTGCTGGGTTAAAAAACAATCCAACCTTAAACCCAACCGGTGGGTAAAAATATATATTGCAGCGTTTTTACGCCAGAAGGAATGGTGGAGAGACGAGTGAGCTTATTTGCTGCCCAATGCAATGGCTGGGAGTACTTTATTTAGCACACAGCATGTAAAGGCATGAGCAACACCTTCACTCAGGAGCCTACATCCAATTCAGCATCAGCTTAAACTGGAGCACATTTCACACGTCCCACACCTCAACACACACACAACAGGGCCGAAGTCACTAACCCAAACACCTTTCCCCATCATGGTGAACACACCGACATTCCCGCAAAGCATGCTGGTCGTCAGCCGCCGCCCCGCCCACGCCACACTGCCCCCACCCGAGCTGTGACCGTCCCTGGTCACCATGAAGAACCTTGTTTCGGAAGCGTGGAGGCGGTCGGCGCTGGCGGTGGAAACGCCGGCGTCCTTTGGCAGGTGAGGGATGAACGCAAACGTAGTCCTGAGGCGGTCCGGCCTCCTCAGAGTTCAATGTTTCCCCGGCGTGCGGCTGGCAAGGCGCACCCGGTAGATGACATCGGAGAGCCGAACTATTACCGTACAGGGGCCCACCCCGTGAGACACACGCATGGCCGAGAGCCCCCTTCTTCTCCTTCCGGAGGAACACACCCACACCTGCTCGCCAGCAGCAAAATCTCGCCCCTGGCTGTGAGTGTCCACGCCCATTCGCCCCATAGGTGCCCCCACCCGAAAGTCTTGCAGCGGTGCCCGCGAGCGCTGGGTGGGGCCCTTCTGCCTGGCGATGAGCGGTTCACCGTTCAGCTGTGAGACCGGCGAGCCCGGCGGAGCGACTGCGGGTGACGCTCTGGGTGACGCAGTAAGACGGCTGCATGCTGGCTTGGACGGCTGATCACCACCGGAGGACCTAGAGGACTGCACAGGGGGAACGTCCTGCGTCGAGGGTTCTACGTCGACACGGCGCTCCACTTGCTCGCAGTACCGGCCACGCGCTTTGCTGCCCGGCCGGCGAGGTAAAGCGCCGGTGTTAGCGCGCAGATTTCCCGCTCGGTCTGCTACCGGAAGTTCCGCCCCCCGGGTGTGTGCTGCTAACCTGTCCGGCTGTGGTTTGGGTCCGAGCAACCTGGCTACCCCGAAGTTACCACGCAGAGTTCCGCTGGACAAATTCAGCAGCGCACCCCATCTCTCCAGAATGTCCAGCCCCAAAATATAGTCCTCCTCAACATTCCCTACAACGAACCCGTGGGAATAAGTTCGGCCAACCACCTGGACTCGCGCTGTGCGACACGCCTGTACCTTGACGCAGCCCCCAGCAACGGTGCGGATGCTGAAGGCAGGATCAGGCCGTCGGCGAACACGCTTGCTTTGCCCCAGTACTCCAGAGCGCAGCAGCGAAACAGTGGAGCCGGTGTCCACGAGCGCCCGCAGTAAGACGCCATCCAGCAGACAGTCAATGTAAAGCCCCGCGCGGCTTCCCAGGCGTCCTCCCGGCGCTAGTTTAGCGGCTGCTAGTGTACGCTGTCCCGTGCCTCGGCCTCGCCGCGAAACGTCGGAGAGTTGCTCGTTGCCTAGCCGCGACGGGTAGCCCTGTCCCCGGCTAGGTTCACGAACCAAGCGCCACTGAGCTGCGGGCGGCCGCTCGGCTCTTCCGCCGCGATGCACCGCCGATATGGGCTCAGCGCGCTCGGCCTCGCGCAGCGGCAGGTCGCTTTGCCGGCTGACGGCGCACAGAGCTGTATCTTGCTCCGGCGCTTGCGCAGTGCCAGCCTCCGCCCCGAGAGGGATTTTCACCTGGCCGCTCCGTGTTGGTTGCCGTGGTGTGCTCGCTTTAGCGCCGTCGGGAAAGCGCTTCTTCTGCGCGAGTAGTCGCTCCGCTACTCGGCGGCCCGCTTGGATTTTCTGAAGGTCCTCCGTTGTGCGCTCGAACCCGTTACTCTCCATCCCACTTCTGACACCAATGTAGCGTTTTTACGCCGGAAGGAATGGTGGAGAGACCGACATTCCCGCAAAGCATGCTGGTCGTCAGCCGCCGCCCCGCCCACGCCACAATATATATGTGTGTGTGTGTGTGTGTCAATTTTACCCACCGGTTGGATTAAAAGTTGGATCATAGATCAACCTTTTGATGATAATCTAATTAATTAAGATACACCTGTATATGTGCTAGTGTGTGTTAATTTGAGTTTTTGTCAGGTAGAACTAAAGTTATTATTAATTTTATAGTGTGTTATACTATTAGTGTATGAGAATGCTTATTATTATTATTATTATTATTATTATTATTATTATTATTATTATTGTTGTTGTTGTTGTCATAGAAACAATCTAAAACAACCAGGAAAAACATGTGATTGTGTGTATACGTGCTATTTCTTTCCTTTTGTGACCTATTTTTTGCTTATTGTTTTTATGGTTAGTTAAAATAAAAAAAAAAATCAAATTAAAACTAAATTAATTCAATTATATTCAGTTTATCATATTGCCTAGGTTGTCCTGAAAAAAGGTTATGTTCCTCCATTCTGCACACTCCTTAGCCTTATATACAGCATATATAATTAATAAAACATCAGCAAAAAAAGGCTAAAACTGTATATAAATGACTAAAATCATTTATATAAAATTTTCTAGTTTATAGTAAATTGCCTCCATATAAAAATATTACAAACCTGCATTTTCTGTTATGAAATATAATATGATTCAAAGTATTAAGTTCACAGATTTTCCACAACATTTAATATGATTAAAAATATTACACATAAAATATGCAATGTGTTTTCATTTAAGTAACCAAAAAGAAAAGAAAATGTTATAGAATTATTATCTAAAGATCAGAATCCACAAAGGTTAATTTGCAGTTACCAAAATCATAATGTTAACAAAAACATAGTGATGTTAATTAAAATAACTAGACTTAATTTTTATACTACTACTACTACTACTACTAATAATAATAATAATAATAATAACAATTAACTCATGGTGCATGACGACTTTCTTTACTATGAATTTTGGGTAAGAGGGTCATGAAACCTAAGGTTAAGACAATATGTAATACGATATACAGTAAATATAATCATTTTGATGACAAGTTCATGATTTAAGAGATTTCTGTACCTGAGCAAGTAACACCAGCATCTTCACCATGGCCACAGTTGTGATTTCCAAATCCATTATGAGTGCACTGTGTGATGGAGCTTTCACTTCCTGAACAGCGAACATCATCCATCCATATTGAGCCACTTCCCTGACCAAAAGCAGCACTTTGAAGAGCTCTGACAGCATTACCACATCTAAGCTGTCTACACACCACCTGTGCATCTTTCATGTCCCAGTCATCATCACACACTGTTCCCCACTGGTTATTATAATAGACTTCCACTCTACCAGAGCAGGAGTGACTGCCATCAGTGAGTCTAATGTTAGCGCCATCTAAGACAAACAGCAAAATGCATGTTAATATTAATTAATGTAAATTAATTTTATTACTTAATTGCATTATTACAACAATACTCTTTTTCTGAACTTTAAGTTAATTCCTAATCCTTAACAAATGCTAATAAACAGAAACAAGTGGAGATACATAAGGAGGAATTATCAGGTAACCAACATTGGGATCCGATTCTCAGGAGGTTAACTTACATGAGTTCATCTTTATCATTCCTAATCATTTCTCAAATATGATGTCAGGATATAATCAGTAAATAGCAGGATTTTCAGTAGGATATTTATCTTAGTAAATGTGGTACAGTATGCTAACACCTTTTAATCCAATTTCATTTTATGCCCAAACTATAACCAGTGATGTGTACAAACATCTTTAGGTCCATTGCAATAACCTTGAAAAAATGACCTTGATTTTAGATGTAATCTATCAACAAATACCATTAAACTGACCACAAATACATTTTTGATTTGTGCATTGTGTAATAAAACACAATGAAACACTGAAAAACAGGTTTAGTTTCTTGTAAATTAGTTTAGGCAGCAATGGGGGGTGCGGGGGGGGGGGGGGGTGAGGTGGGGTTAACTACTGTAGTTATAAATTCCAAGGGTTTACTCACTTTTTTTTACCATTTTGAAAGTTAAATTAGTGTGTTCAATAAAGATATAAAATATCAGAATTTCTTCGTGGTATTATTTTAGACGTAAGGAGTGTGGTGTACTGCTCATGTACTGTTGAACAGAACACAACATAGTTTCTGTTTGTTCTGTCTTACACCTGTTGTTTTTACTGCTATTTCCTCAGTTTCCTGAAGTGCTTTGCCAGTTTGTATTGTGTTGTATTGTATTGTGCATTGGCCCTCAGCTTGTTGTTCTTTTATTTATTTATTTTTTAAGATTTTTGTGTAGCTCTTCATTATGATTTACTTCACACTATTAAAGAAATGTCTGCACTTGCATCCTGCTTTTCCTCAATTTGTGGTGCTTACAGTAGGTAATGTATTTGTATCACCATTACGGGTAAGAGAAGATATAAAAATGTGACCTTATACATTGCGTGGTGGGCTTTTAATGCAGGAAATTATCTATTTCCTGGGGGGAAGACAAATTACATACGCTCTTTCACACGCTTACATTCTTACATGCTTAATATTTTTGTTCTACAAGCTGAAAGTGGTCTCACTCCGTGTCATGAGAATGATCAAGACAAAATGTGTGCTGGATTTTATCTTGTGTGTTTTATGCAGAATTTTCTCGGTCCAGGCTATTTTTTTATGTGGTAAGATAAAACCAAATCTTACCACTTAAAAAAATAGCCTGGACCAAAAAAAACATAATAAGTTATAAACTGATCTGGCCAAGTATTCTTTCATTTATATTTTATAACTTTAAATTTAATGTGCAGTAGACATTGTTTTATTCATTTTTAATAACTAGTCTGTGGTTATGTTTCATATGTTAGTATGTACAAATATTATCCTGGCCATTCTGTTAAATCAGTGTGAGATGGGGCTCATGTATATACAGTGTTGTTTGACTTATAAGTAATTAAATTAAACTTACTTAAGAGGCAAAAAACAACAACATAGAAACATTGTTGTATCCACCTACTTTACTGTTAGAGGAATGGTATGTAGTCATTTTAATTAGCTTAATGAACCTTTATTATTGTGCATATTTTAATTGTTTAGGAGTATTTTAAAAAAAGTGCTTATGTGGCCTGAAACAGAAATTTTATGCCCCTGCCACAGGTCATAAGTCAAATTAATAAAAAAAAATAAATAAAAAAAAAATACACTTACCAGCCAACAGAGAAGCTCTTAGAAGACTGACTAGGGACAAAAAATAAAGAAGAGAAATTTAATTACAATGATTTTTTTTTAATTCAATGCTGTCTCTTGTCCGATAATCTTAAATTAAACTAAAAAAAATATATGTAAGTATCCGTTATATTGGGATATATTCTATTGTGTTCGCACTACTATTTTGGAACAAAGATACGATTTGGGGCTTTTAGAACCATGGAAGACAACTAAGAAGAACATCACAACATTTAGCCAAGTCAAGAGGATGTAGGCATGTTTTCGTCAATGTCTACAGTCAAGAGATGGCTTTAGCAAGTAAATAAAGTCTTCACAACAGGGTTAAAATGCTCAAGAACATGACAGCTATAGAAGACTCTACCAGAAATCCTTGTCAGATTCTTTAGACTGATATATATATATATATATATATATATATATATATATATATATATATATATATTAACTTATAACAGAATGATGGGAAGAAAAAAAATGTGTAGAAAAAATGGAACAGCTCCTGATCCAAAGGCTACATACAGTACAGTAAAAACTACCCAAGGTTAAGAACAGGATGTTCACTGGTCAAGTCAGTGACCTGATCTCAACCCAATAGAGCATGCCTTGCACTTACTGAAGAGTAGACTGAACAAACAAAAAAGCAGAAACTGAAAGCACTTGACAAAGGCCTAACAAAGTAGAAGCATTTAGTCATGGGTTCTAGACTTCTGTTAGTTACTGAGTGAAAAGGATTTTCATCCATTGCATTTTAAATCCAATGTGGGGTGGAGACCAAATGCCAAGAAACATATTTTTGTTCCAAAATGTATGCACCTACAGTAACTGTAACACAAACTGGAAACTTGTGTGTATTCAACTTTGCTCAGCCAACACCCTTGTACTTCTGCTATATAATTCTCTTTAAAACATAGCTCTACATTTAATTAAATTGCCTTCAGCTTTAATTAAGTGCAAAACATTTACTTATGTCCAGATAATCTTTGCTTGATGAAGTGTTGAAGGGAGAGTTGAAGCATTCTGTCCTCTCCAGCATGTCTCAGTGGGGTAAAGGTTAGCGTTTTATGTGTAAAAATTCACTAAGGAATCCGTGCTATCCTGGAATATGGCTGTGCCTCAGGGAAGAAAAACTACATAAATGTGATAACCTGGTTTTAAAGTACATTTAGATAATTAGCTAACTCCATTTTATTGCCGAATAAGGTGGAGAACGTAGACCTAAGCAACTAAAGAAACCTTTTTCTGAACACTTTTCTTAGGTGACATTGGCAGTTTAGCACTATCCAGTATGACAGTGCTTAACCCAGAGCTAGTAATCTCAGCAATCTCCTTCGCTGGAACAGTACAATATTTCGACCCTTCATATCTTTTTCATGGCCACAGTATACATCTTCTTACATGGTTGTTTATATAATGAGAAGATAATCACTGCATCTGCTAGCATTAAAATTGTTTCCAAAGAAATCATAAATAATTGCAGTAATTATTCTATTTAAGGTTCTTACATATTAAACTCAAGGGTTACATTTTGGCCAGCTACAGTATTGTATTGTAAGGGCCATATTTCATTTTTGTGATTTGTTGTTGTGTTTATCTTTATTCTATTAGTAAAACATTATACATTAAGTTTATTAAGTTTATAAGTTAAGCATTTAGTATTATACTTGTAAGTTGTATTGTGACATCATTTTATAAGTTCTTCTGTGACATCATCCCACAGTTGTGTAGCTGCATGTCTATCACGCACGTTAGTTGTTAGTTGTTGTAAAGATGCGGGAGTGTGGAGAACACAAGTTTTTGACCGCAATTAAGAAACCGTAATCTGCTATAGTATCGTAAGCTGAAAGCTATAGCAAATAAGTTGGTGTAACGATAATTCAAGACCGTAAGCTACAGAACACAGCTGAATAACATGCATGTACATGTAAAGTCAAAAGCTTACTCCGTCGTTCAAGTGAAGATGAGTGACTTAAGAGTGCATCTTATCTGCATGTGAAAGTGTACTGTGGCGTGCGATATCAAAAACACACGCGGTGATTATCGACAAGCAACTGAAACCAAAAGCGAAAAGAGGACGAAAAGAGATGTGGATTGCGGAAACTATGAACCGTTCTAAGCCGCCTTAAACATTCGACGAGGGAGTTTCGCCAGACGACAGTGTGTCAATGGTGGAATTAAAGACGCTTGCGCCTAACAAGCACGGAAGCATAGTGACGGCAGCATCCAAAAGGTCCTCAACATCTACAGCATCCTTGGCTCGGCTAAAATGGGCAGAAGCTGACAGAGCATACCTGTTGGCTGAAGCAGCAACCTTAAACCAACGGCAGGCGTTAGAAATGGAGGAAGCACGCAACGAAGCACAACTAAAGGCTAAACAAGCACAATTAAAGGCTGAAAAAGAAAAGCTGAAAATCGAAACCTTGCAAAGATTAATGCAAAAATAAAAGTGTATCAGGGTTGTGAAAAACGACAAAGTCTTGCAAGACAGGACGTGACCATCGAACTGAGTGGTGCACATAAATATGATGAACTTTACAAGCACAGTTCATCAACGGAATATCTCGGACTGCCATCACAACTCCAGGCAACACACTTAAGTGTGCTCGTAAGTGCCAAACCCATAATGACAAGCACCTCAAGGGAACGGCCTACCCAAGGTAACAAACATTCATTTTATAATACTGATACAGTAGAATTTTAGAGCATGCCGCAACGTCAGACGGAAGTCACAGAAATGATCCCCGCTAAGCCCCGCAACCACATCCGATTGGACCAATCACCCGTGGGACGGACTGACCCTGAAGGGACAAAAACCCTAAGGAAGTCTACAGAAAATGTAGTAGTAAGGAAAGAGGAGAAGTTAACATCACAACTGCAACCTACAACATCTTCCAAGCAGCTCGGGCTCCCGCCCTTGCGGGCGCTGCGCCGCTGCTGGCATCATCCGCTCTTCAAAAACTCTCAACGAGACTTCGTAACAGAACTCCAAAGTCCTGCAACGAAGGAAACCCCAGGAGAAGTTCCAAAGCGCAGCCATCGGTAACCAGGCAACCAACGCCTCACCGAAGGGCTTTCCCGACTGACGTCATCTCTACAACAGCGCACCAACGAATCAGTAACGCCGTGATTCCCTTTGCTGGAGGCGAACCAACGGATGAAAACGAAACATAGCGCAAGTAAACAAACAAAGCTGCATACCTTGCTGAAGTCGGTGCTCGTTTCATGACTAAACTGTAAGATTAAACTCAAGACTCTGCTCTAGTGACTTTCGTTGATCTAGTAAACAGTACTAGAATAACTTCATTCATTTTTACTTGCCAAACTGTTTGTTTGTGTTTGAATGTGTGTCTGTTGGTATGTGTGTGTGTGTGTGTGTGTGTGTGTGCGCGTTTAAGAACTGTAGTTTCATGTACTGTATTGTAGATTAGTCAAATAAATTCTTGTTTCTTTATAAAGAACTGTTGTCTTGGTCATGTATTTTAAAGTCTAAACATTTGCCCAGATCTTGTTACCTTGCTCATGATTGCTAAATACTAGATTTTGTGTTATCAGCGTTGACCATGTGCGAAACGCTGGACGGGTAGTCGATAAAGTGTACATTATAAATTTTGATTCAGTTAATCAAATTAACCCAAATTGTTAAAGATTCGAAACAACTCTGACCCAGAGCTAAACATTACTTATTAATGATGAAGGATGCGTTAGCATTGTGTCCACAGTAAAATGTCTACACTTTTTGGTGGACAATGCAACCATCATTCATTGTTTTTATTATGTAAACACTACATATTAATGATAAAGAATGCCAGCAGCCATTCATTGTCATCATTACGTTAAAACCCTACAATACTATGTTAAGCATCGATTACATGGATGAGCTAGATAATGCTACCAACCTGAGGACTATTGTCTCAAAACTGCCCTACAAATTGCGTGAAATATGGAGGAACCATGCATACAAGCACGAAAGGTGCAGCCAGAAAAGAGCCAAGTTTGTGCAGTTGATGGAATTCGTAGCGCAAGAAGCAATGGTAATGTCCAACCCACTTTTTGGTGACCTGAACATTTCAACTAGTGATAAAAAGCACTGTGACAAATATCCCCAAGGACTCAAGCAAAAAAGGGAAGGAAAAAGAGGGGTCAGCTTCGCAACGGGAATAAAACAGGTTGGTGAAACCCATAAAAACTCAACTACAGTAAAGAGTAGTGGCTCATTAGTTGTCAGTGCTTTTACTAAACCTTGTGCATTCTGCGCTAAAGGCCATACCTTAGACGAATGCCACCAGTTTAACGATAGGACATATAAGGACAAATTGGACTTTTTGAGAAAGAATGGATTTTGCTATGGTTGTTTAATAAAAGGACACTTAAGCAAAGACTGCACAAGAAGAATCACATGTCAGTTGTGCTCAAAGAAACATCCTTGCATGCTACACATTGACGCACAAGATAAAGCTCAGGCGATAGTAAAAGTTGATGAGACTGAAACAGTTGCTACCTTGCCTGTTACAGTGAGTCATGGAACAAGCGCTTGAACTGGGGCTGGAGATGATTGTATTCTCTCTATTTTACCTGTTAAAATAAAGTCAGAGAAAAGTAATAAGACAGTAGAAGTGTATGCCTTTATGGACCCAGGTAGTTCTGCTACTTTTTGAACAGAGTCATTAGCAAGACGGTTAAACGTGCAAGGTAAAAAAATTGACATTACAAGTAGAAAGTTATGTGCTTACTGACTTAGAGGTTAGCGGTCTGGAAGAACACACCTTTGTTGAACTCCCCAAAGTGTTCACACAAAAGAGCATCCCAGTCTCAGTGGAAAACATTCCACAACAGCACGACATTGATAAGTGGTCATACCTCAGCGAAGTAAAATTGCCTCAGATTAATGCTAGAGTCGAAATTCTCATAGGTAATAAAGAGCACAAGCTCCTAGAACCATGGCACGTAATTAACAGCAGACACAATGGGCCATATGCAGTAAAGACCGCTCTTGGATGGACCATAAACGGACCTCTTCTAGAGTCGGTTGAGGAAGGCACGTGTGACAATGAGCAAGCGAGCGTTACAGTCAACAGAGTTTCCATTGAAAGTGTAGAGCAAATGCTGATACAACAGTACAACCATGATTTTCCTGAACGGAATTGTGATGACAAAGCTGAGTTGTCACAAGAGGACTATCAGTTTTTAGACTCTGTAACCAACTCTCTGCTGTTTACTCATAATCACTTCTACATCGGCCTTCCATTTAAGAAGGCAGCTATTCAAATGCCCAATAACCGAAGTGCAGCCATGCAGCGTGCACTGAACCTCAAAAGGAAGTTTAAAAATAACCTCTCCTTTCATGAGGAGTATTCAAACTTCATGAACGACATGTTTGAAGAAGGTCATGCAGTCAAGGTCCCTACACCTCATCTAAGTCGATAAGATGGCCAAGTGTGGTGTATATACCTCACCATGGTGTATATCATCCTCAAAAGAAAAGGCTAAGGGTAGTTTTCGACTGCGCTGCTAGCTATCAGGGAGTATCATTAAATAGCGAGCTCCTGCAGGGACCCGACCTGACAAACTCACTCATTGGAGTGCTTACACGCTTTAGACAAGAGGAAGTTGCCATGATGGCAGATGTGGAAGCCATGTACTATCAGGTTGGAGTTCCGGAAAAGGACACAGATTTGTTGCGTTTCCTATGGTGGTCGAATGAAGATGTGAGTCAGGACTTGGTCAAGTATAAGATGGTCGTTCATTTGTTTGGTGCAAAATCATCTCCAAGTATAGCTAACTTCGCCTTTAGAAAAACAGCAGAAGAAAACCGCAGCAATGCATCTGCTGAGGCAGTCAACACAGTACTTAAAAACTTTTATGTAGATGACTGCTTAAAGTCTGTCTCTAGTCATAATCAAGCAGTTGCTTTATATAACAATCTCACCAACCTTTGTGCAAGTGGAGGGTTTCACCTCACCAAGTTGGCAAGTAATAGTCATACAATACTAACTTCCATTCTGGAGAATGAAAGAATCAAAGACATGAGGGACCTAGATTTGAGTAAAGACGCACTCCATGTCGAGAGAGCTCTAGGGGTGTTGTGGTGTATCAATTCAGACACACTCAAGTTTAAGATTAGTTTAAAAGAGCGGCCTGTGACTAGAAGAGGAATCTTGTCAATCACTAGTTCAATTTATGACCCCTTAGGCTTCCTTGCACCAGTCATACTGCCAGCTAAGATCTTAATGCAGCAGCTATGTAAAGAAAAACTCGCTTGGGATGATGACATTTCCGAACAGTTTACAAAAAGATGGTAGGCCTGGCTACAAGAGTTGCATCAATTGTCTGAGTTTAGCATAGCAAGATGCATAAAACCAGTTGATTTTGGAGTCACAGCTACGGCACAACTTCATCACTTTTCAAATACAAGTAAGATGGGATATGGAGTTGTCTCGTACCTCAGGTTGGTAAATGCTGATGGACTTACACACTGTGCATTTATGATGGGAAATTCTCGCGTAGCGCCCTTGAAACAAACCACTATTACCTGAATGGAATTGACAGCGGCAGTGGTTGCTGTGAACAATAAAAAATGTTGAACAGTCAACTGGAAATAGAATTGCTGGACTCTATGTTTTGGACCGACAGTACAACTGTCTTGAGATACATTGACGATGAAAAACTTCGCTTTAAAACCTTCATTGCTAACAGAATTGCCATTATACGAGAGTCAACCAAGCCACAGCAGTGGAGGTATGTCAACACTTCAAAAAAACCAGCTGACGCTGTATCCAGGGGAGTTTCCTGTGAAAAATGTATGAAAAACAACAATTGGATCCATGGTCCCTCCTTTCTCAAAGAACCAGAGTGTAAATGGCCTGAGAACATCCATGATCTGTCAATAAAAGAGGATGACATTGAGATTAAACATTTAGCTTCAGTGAATCTCGTAAAGACTACAGAGAGCACAGATGCCGTGAGTAAACTGGTTAACTATCACTCTGACTGGTACAAGTTAAAAAGATCTGTCGCCTGGATTCTTCGTATCAAGAACATGCTTAAACAGAGAACAAAAAAGGCTAGAAAATGCACAGATGAACTAATAATAGAAAACCATAAGTCTCTAACCATTAGGGACTTAATGAAGAAAACGAGAAAACGGAGTCATTAAGTTTGTTCAAAACCAAAAAGTCAAAGATGAAATTTCCACGTTGCAAAAAGGTAATGCATCCGTAAAAAGGAACAGTTGCCTCTCCAAACTGGATCCAGTACTGCAGGATGAAGTGCTGAAAGTTGGAGGACGTCTTGGTAGGTCTGCAATGCCTGAGCATGTAAAACACCCAGTCATCATACCCAAAGACTCACACATCACAACTTTAATCTTAAGAGACATTCATGAAGAGGTTGGACATTGTGGAAGGAATTACACGCTTTTAAAATTGCGGCAGAAATACTGGATTCCGACTGCTAACTCCCTGGTAAGAAAACTGCTTTCCAGTTGTGTGACATGTAGAAAGATCAGACCAAAGACTAGTGAACAAAAAATTTCAGAACTGCCACGTAATAGAATAATACCAGATCACCCCCCGTTCACTAACGTAGGAGTAGACTATTTTGGACCCTTTGAGGTCAAACGAGGTAGAAGTAATGTTAAAAGTTATGGTGTATTGTTTACTTGTCTGACAACAAGAGCTGTGCACATTGAAGTCGCGCAGTCATTAGATACAGACTCCTGCTTAAATGCTATTCAACGTTTTATGTGCAGAAGAGGCCAAACTTTATAGGTGCTGAGACTGAATTGCGTAAAGCTATCCAACAGTGGAATCAGTCAAAAATTTAAGGCGTCCTCATGCAAAAGGGGATACAATGGATATTCAATCCTCCTGCTGGGTCTCATTTCAATGGAATATGGGAAAGGCGGATAAGATCAGTCAGAAAGATCCTGAGATCCGTACTAAAAGAACAAACACTAAACGATGAGAGCTTGCATACATTCCTGTGTGAGGTGGAAGCAATAATGAATGACTGTCCCCTTACCACTGCTACGGATGATCCCACAGACCTGGAGCCCCTGACACCTAACCACCTGCTGCTGATGAAAAAACAGCCAAACTTGCCTCCTGGACTTTAAAAAAAAAGGACACTTATGCTTAATATTTGCCTTTGCTTCAGAGGCGTCAAAAAATAGTCTCAAGTAAAAAAAAAACTCTCGATTGGAGATGTCGTTTTAATAATTGATGAGTCTTCTCCAAGAAATTCATGGGTCATCGGACGAATCACGAAAGTGTTCCCTGATAAAAAAGGACTTCTGAGACGCGTGCTGGTCAAAACTAAAACCAGTACACTGGAAAGACCCATCGACAAGTTGTGCCTCATATGTGAAATAGACTGTGAATTATATTATAAGTAGTTATGTTCCTTTTCTTTAGTACGTAAAGATATAAATACCTTAAGTTAAATAGTAAACAAAAATGTTTAAAAGGTTAAGAAGGTTTAATTTTGTGGCTCTATTGTAAAAACAAAAAAACAACAAAACAACAACAGCCTGTCATTTAGGGGCTGGAAATGTAAGGGCCATATTTAATTTTTTGATTTGTTGTTGTGTTTATCTTTATTCTATTAGTTAAACATTATACACTAAGTTTATTAAGTTTATTAGTTAAGCATTTAATATTATACTTGTAAGTTGTATTGTGACATTATTTCATAAGTTGTTCTGTGACATCATCCCACAGTTGTGTAGATGCATGTCTATCACGCACGTTAGTTGTTAGTTGTTGTTAAGTGCGGGAGTGTGAAGAACACAAGCTTTTGACCGCAATTAAGAAACCGTAATCTGCTATAGTATCGTAAGCTGAAAGCTATAGCAAATAAGTTGGTGTAACGATAATTCAAGACCGTAAGCTACAGAACACAGCAAACGTGTTTGCCACAGTGGATTTATGCAAGAAACTGTAAGAACTGTTGAACTTTGATGTTGAAAGTAAAACAAGAGACAAAGAAAACAACGGACGTCTGTGTCGTGAGTAACCAAGTGTAACAAGAAAGATAGCGTCAGAACTTGTGAATAACATGCCCGTACAGCCCGGACAGTTCTCGTAAAATGTGTTTTTAACATGATATTTGTTCTCTTATTTTTTGTTTGTTTATTATTTGCATATATGTATGTATGTTTGTATTCTTGCTCAATTTTTAAAAATTATTAAGCATCCCTATATTAAAAGAGTAACACATGCAGTAAGTGATATTTTAGCTCATAGAGCAATATTGTATTATTTTATTTACACCAATGGGTTGTTGAATCCTGAATTGGTCAGAAGGGATTTAAGGATTTAAGAGTCAGGGATTTTTATTAACTCTGACAGTAGCTGTAAATCACAGTTTTTTTTTTACACATTCTAAAGCTAATAAAAAGATAAGCAAATGCTCTACCCTTTGAATAAATGTGTATTTATTTATTTGTTTGTTTGTTTATGTGTTTGTTTGTTTTGTTTACTTTTATTCATTATTTTTTCAGGAATGCAGAAAATAAGTCTAAGCATTTTTAAATGTAACTGTAAGAGTATATCACAGTGTATCAGTTTTTCTTTAGGCCTGACTGCATTTTAGTGGAGTCAGCATTTCCTTAAACAGAAGTTTGGGACATCTCTGAGGTCTCTAAATAGGATTATAACTTATTTAATCCTAAGATCATGTAATACCAACCCCTGAAATATATATAAAATTATCATCATTTATATTAAAATGCAGACTGCTTCTATTGTATTTTAAGCAACACATTTTAGGATAGACAACTGCAATATTTATCTTAAACTGTACTAATACCTTTATAAACAGCAATAGCTAGAATGGAAACATAACACACCATCACGTGAAAAATAACTAAATTATTATTATTATTATTTTAGGATCAGAGTGTCAGAAGTGAGTACTCAGTTTCTATGTTCATGAAAAGACGATTCCTCTTTCTTTTTTGGAAAAAAAGATTAGATCGGCATTTTCCAACCGGTTGACTGTTATTGTACTGAATTATGTATGATTTTGTGTAAAAGGTGTAAAAGTAAACATGCTCAGGAAAAGTCTTTCTCTGAAGAAAGTATTTAAATGAAAACAAATATTAATATTTCTATCTATATTCGTACAATCCTGTGTTATGTCATCTTAAATTGCTTCAAATCTTAAATCAGAAATAATATGTGGTATTAAAAGTTAATTTATACAAATGCTAAAGTTACCAAGAATTAAAGTGTGAAGTCTCAGCATCCTGGTTCTTGCAGTTTCATTCAGAGTGTCTTTAGTGCTGCTGTCTTCTCATGTGAAACTTAAAGTTCATGATAGTTGATGTTTTATTCTCACGCATTCTCTAAAGAGGCAGAGTTGAGCAGTTCCTGTTAATGAAACAAAGAAATCCTAAAACTGTTTTTGCTGCACTCACAACATCTAAAGTCTAATGAACACCCGAAAGTACACTTGTTAGTGAAAGCCACTGCAGTCCCCAGAATATTTAAAGTGTCAAAACTACCCACTTCCTCTTAGTACTTCCTCTTACCAAGTGCCCTCAAGATGTGTGACAAATGAAGAAAAAAAAGGGTGCTAACAAGGTTCCAGACTATGATACAATTTCAGAACTGCTTTGATGAAAGTATAATGAATGGATAGAGATATACTTTATCCCAAAATATCTCGTAGATCATTGTCTTACTACTTTATCCTATACATGGGGTTGTGTGGGGCCTAGAGCCTGTCCCAGGAGACTTAGAGCGTGAGATGAAGTCATCTTGGAAGAGACCAAGTTGAAAATACTTAAAAATGTTTCACTGGATAATAATAAATAATAATAATAAATAAGGAACTGAAGTCATATTCATATGCAGTGATGCTTCACCCAATACATAAATAAATGCTCCCCTCCAAACCCCCTTCACTTAATTGGCATTTCTATTTAATTTGTTTACTTTAATTATTATCTTTACATGCAATACTAAATTTTTTTATGAGGAGCAAAAATCTAAACATACAAAACAAAAGCTAAAATCCAATATAAAGCTAGAATAGAAGATAAAATACAAGATAAAGCAAAAGCTGCCAAAAAAGTGATTTTAATATATATTCTGTGAATTTTACTGTGACAGTACATGGCATTTTAACTTCAAAACACACCATTTTGTTGCAGTAATAATCTCCTCTGTGCCGTTGCTGCTGGCCTATCTCTTCTCTATTTGTCAGTAAGTAAAACAGCGACCCCTCAAGGCAATGTGGTGAATGTGTGGTGTTGCACGGTATTGCACTTTTACACTTTTCGTGAAATTGGATTCCCTTAGTTAAAAATCATAGGATAAACAAATCAGGTAAGGCTCCTGTTCATATAACAGAGTTCACAAGTCATGTGTTAAGTAAATGTAGCCTACTGAATATTTTGCTAGGCCATGGATAGGCTATGAATCTCTTTGTTACAGATTAAATGCCTGGTTATACATTTTTGATGATGGTTACATGAATGAAATGATGACACAAAACCACACAGATGGTTGTCTGTGTGTGAGTGCACGGTTTTGTGCAAGTCATACTGGGCACGCTAGAAGTCTGGCTGTTATGATTTAGGTTAAGAACCATCCAGTCCATTAATAAAACATAGAAGGATACTGTACAGGAAGCCAGTGCAGGGAGGGAAGACGTGGTGTGGTGTGGGAGAACTTGGAAAGGTTTGAAAACGAGACCTGCAGCTGCTATGTGGATCAGATGCAAAGGACAAATGGTGGACAGAGGCAGACCTGCCAGGAGTGAGTTGCAGTAGTCCAGTCTTAAAAAAACAAGGGACTGAACAAGCACCTGAGTAGCCTATAAAGAATGCAATGGGCAGATAACATAATATGTACCAACCAATGTACATATGATGTTACTTTAACAGTCTATGAATATATAAGTGTATGTCAGTAGAGAATTAATCGGCAACATATGTGTTGTACATTTTTATGCATCCCAAAAAATATGATGCACCCCAGGCATCATATAAAGCATGTTTCACTTGCAAAAGAACAGCTTCATACTGCGGTGTCTTCTCAATCTGCCAAAACACACAAAGACTTTAGGATATGATATATATATATATATGGGAGGGGTTGTTGCGCTCCGGGTGTTGGAAGATCTCCGGGCTGATGAGCGGAGGGACTGGGTGAAGCTGCGGGAGTCGCTCCACTTCCGGTTTGGCACGGGTGACCGTAAAGAGGCCGCGTGCGAGGAGCTAGCAACCCGTGAGCGGCGTGCCTCCAAGCCACTGGGGGCGTTCGCCATGGACCTAAGGTGTCTCGCGCGCTGGGGCTACCCGGAATTCGAGCACGACAAGCAGGAAAAGCTAGCTCATCGTGTGTTCCTTCGGGGACTTCGGCCGTCGCGGCTTCGTGAGCACATCCGGTTAGCGGCACCGGCTTTCCTGTCTGAGGCGCTGCGCAAGGCCGAGCGCGCTGAGCCCATCATGACAGTACACCACGGCGGAAGAGCAGAGCGATCTCCCGTGGCTCAGGGCCGCTCGGTAGGTGAACCTAGCCGGGGACAGGGCTACCCGTCGCGGCTAGGCCTCGAACCAGCCTCCGAGATTTCGCGCCGAGGCCAGGGACCGCCGGATTACCGCTGCAACGTTCTCAGGCCTGAGGACAGCGTACCCCAGCAGCCGTTAAACTAGCTCCAGGGGGCGCCGAGGGGAAGCCGCCTCCCATAGCTGTCTTTGTTTCCCCAACTGCTGAATTCAACAGGACGAGTAGGAAATCGCGCTGGGGTCTACGTAAACTGTGGCCTGGACAATGTTTCGCTGCAGGCGCTTGTGGACACCGGCTCTACAGTTCCGCACCGTGAAGTCCCTTTTACACGAGTTCGCGGAAATTTTCGCGGTAGATGAGCGAGATGAGCGAGTGCACAATTTGGTGCAGCACACGATCGATACGGGTAACGCAGCTCCTGTTCGGCTACATCCAGGACGCCTTCCATTAGCTAAACGAGCTATCGCCGAACAGAAGCTGCATGAGATGGCAGACTCGGGCGTCATAGAGCCAGCGTCCGGACCGTGGTCTTCACCGGTTGTGCTTGTGCGTAAAAAGGACGGATCGTGGCGGTTTTGTGTTGACTACGGGCGGTTAAACGAGGTGACGCGCAAAGATTCTTATCCGTTACCGCGAATAGATGATGCGCTGGAACACGTTGCGGGCTCGGCGTGGTTTAGCTGCTCGGCGTGGTTTAGCTCGTTGGATCTGCGTAGCGGGGACTGGCCAGGGCAAGTAGAGCTCGCTTCGGAAGCACGACCTAAAACCAAGTTCTCAATCGGACAAGGGCTATGGCAATTCCGGCGCATGCCGTTCGGCCTCTGTAATGCTCCAGCTACGTTTGAATGGTTGATGGAGAAAGTGTTGGCAGATATTCCTCGCAACCGTTGTGTCGTCTACCTGGACGATTTACTGGTGCACAGCAAGGAGTTTGAGGTCGCACTAGCTAACCTACGGGAGGTATTTCTGGCTATCCGGCGGGCAAATTTGCGGCTCAATCTCAAAAAGTGCCAGCTGTTGCGACGAGAGACTGGTTTTCTAGAACACGTGATCGCAGCTACGCACCTTCCTCGGGTTAGCCTCTTACTATCGCCGGTTTGTAAAGGATTTTTCCACGATCGCCAGGCCACTGCATGGGCTCACGAGCCGTTTCACTGGGACAGGGTGCACGCGCGTGCTTTCACTCGGTTACGGGAAGCTCTAGTCACGTCGCCCGTTCTCGAATATCCTGATGCATCTCGTATGTTCATCCTCGACACGGATGCAGGCGATGTAGGGCTGGGGGCTGTCCTGTCTAAGGTTTCTGAGGGCAAAGAGCATGCTATCGCCTACTTCAGCCGCGCGTTGTCTGGACCGGAGAAAAATTACTGCGTCACGCGGCGCGGGCTGCTAGCGGTAGTCGCGGCTCTTAAACATTTTAGGCAGTATTTATACGGGCAATCCTTCTTGCTGTGGACCAATCACGCTTCGCTGGTGTGGCTGCTTAGTTTTAAAGAGCCCAAGGGGCAGTTAGCACGCTGGCTCAAGCGGTTGCAGAATTACAATTTTACCGTTCAGCACTGAGCGGGAAAACTGCATGCTAACGCTAATGGTTTATCCCGCCGGCCATGCAGCAAAGAGCGTTGTCGGTACTGCGAGCGGGTTAAAGAGCACGTGGGTGGTTGCGACGTCGAACACTCTCCGAACCCTGTGAATCAGAACATTCCCCCTGCACAGTCCTCCGGAGCCCCCGTCGTTAATCAGCCGTCCGAGCCAGCGTGCAGCCGTGTTACTGCGTCGCCTAAACCATCGCCTGTAGTCGTTTTGCCACAGCTGGACCGTGATTAGCTAAGTGCCGAACAGGAGAAGGATCCGGCACTGCAGCGGGTACTAGGTTGGGATAACGCGGGCCAGAGACCAGATTATGCCGTGGTTGCTCACCTGGGACTAGAGGAAAAAGCTCTCCACTTGCAGTTTAACCGACTAGCATTGCCGGAGGGTTTACTCTACCGCCACTGGGAACGTCCTTGCGGCGCTGGCGAATATTTTCAGCTGCTGGTGCCGCGGACTCTGCGGGCACAAGTGTTAGGGATGGTTCATGGGCATGCGGGTGCGGGGCACTTCAGAGGAACAAAAACTCTACGATGGTTGCACGCTCGCTTCTACTGGCCTGGCTGTCACACTGACAGTGAACTCTTTGTTCACAGATGCAACGTCTGCACGTCAAAGAAGGGCCCTACCCAGTGATCGCGAGCACCCTAGCAAGACTTTCGGATAGGGGCACCTATGGAGCGTATGGGCGAGGACATTCTCGGGCCGTTTCCTATTTCCGATCGCAAGAACCGGTATGTGCTGGTGGCCATGGATTATTTCACCAAGTGGCCGGAGGCTTTTGCTGTGCCTGACCAGAGCGCTTACACCACGGCTCGAGTGCTGGTGGATGAGGTGTTCAGCCGATTCGGCACCCCGGAGCAGTTACACAGTTACACGGACACTCACCACCCAACTTGCTGTGCTTACCAGCGACCGGCAGAAGAATTGGGACGAACATTTGCCTCTCGTGCTTTGGGCATATCGCATAGCAGTGCAGGGGTCATCACAGCTGATGCCAGCTGCGTTAATGTTCGGCCGCAAGCTGCGCACGTCTGTGGACCTTGTGTTCGGGCCACCTCCACAATCTGATTTACCCACGAAGTCTGGGTTGAATTTTTTTTTTTTTTTACCCTCAAAGACAAACTGTTCCATGGTCACGAGTTGGCGCGTAGACACTTGGCGGACGCCGGTGTTAAGCAGTGCCGCGTGTATAATACTTACAGCCGGGGGCGAGATTTTGCTACTGGGGAGCAGGTTTGGGTGTATTCCCCCGGAAAGAAAAGGGGGCTCTCGCCTAAGCTTATGTCTCACTGGGTGGGCCCCTGTACAGTAATTGGCCAGCTCTCCGATGTAGTTTACCGGGTGAGGTTGCGAGTGGTCGTGCTCCACCGGGACCGTCTCACGCCCTACCAGCCCAACACCAGCAAAACCTCGAACTCTGTGGAATGTGCGTGGGCGGGGTTCTGATTAGCAACCATCATGCTTTGCGGGAGGGGTTGTTATGTGTTCACCCTGTTGGGGAAAGGTGTTTGAGTTAGTGGCTTCGGCCACTAACTCAATATATACATATGTATATATATGTGTGTGTGTGTGTGTGTGTGTGATATATGTGATAATATGATTATAATATAGTGTTTTCCCGCGAGATGCCGCAATTTGGCGCGTGGCGTGCCGCGAATTGCTGTAAGCAACATTCGGAAATTTTAAAATAAAGGTTCTGTGCCTCACTAAATATCCGCCAGATGGCGCATGAAAAGACTTTATCCAAAAGCCTGATCAAGTACACCAAATAATTGTGTATAATTTGTTAGCCAAGAACAATATTGTTTCCAATGCTGAAGCAACATGAATTTTATTTTTCTTTTACAACAGATCTTTCATAATGAATGTGTGTATATGTGCTTCATATTATTTTCATAATGATGAAATGGGATGACCAAATTCGTGCTTTAAAAGTTTCTTATATAGTTTTTGTAATGTCTTAAAAGGGACAAAACAATGAAAGACATGGCAATGCCTCGGTTTAAATGGTCTTGAAATTAATTTAATTTCCCGATAGTAGGCTATCTGATAGTGTTAACTATGCGAATGTCCTGATTCATGAATATGCCAACATTAAAACGTAAAAATGTGTCGCCATCATCAGAAGACATGAATGAACAATTATCATATTAAGTAAAAATTATTTTATGAACACAAAGTTCTTCTGGCTTTTTATAATAATCATCATGTTTGTGTCCAGCATTGAATAATTGTTTCATCCATTATTAACCATGGCTGGAAATAATAGCTGGAATGTGATGTGATTGTGAATTTATGACAGAAATAAGGCTGTTCAGCTTTTATAAAGTACTTTCACTTTACAAAAGGCAGCATTTTTATCAAAAGGCTGATAAATGCGTGTTGTACAGTATATACAACGCGACAGTGCGCTCAGTTACTGTAATCCTTCTTCTCACCTTTGATGTAGCTCTGCTTGGACTTGTTAATTTGTTTTAAACCCCTCAAGTCTGCGAATCCCCCCCATCAGTGAAACCGGTTTAATAACTTACACACAAACCTATTGTGAATGAAAGGTGAGAAGAGGCATTACAGTAACTAGGGGTTCTGTGGGTGCGCTTCACCTCGGAGCACGGTGTTGCGTTGTATTCAAAGAATAGACTAAAGCAAAATCATGTTTGCTTTAGCATTGAAAACAATATTGTATTAGGCTAATTTTATTTAAGATTATACACTTTTGTATTCTTTGTAAAATTCGTCTATTTGCACACACACGCGGGCATCTTTAAATGGGAACAGAAAATAATAGTGGGCTGGTAGGAACGTTATTTTTCCTATAACTTGGCTGACTTAAGTTAAATATACACAATAAATTAATAATTGCATTTGCTTTACATTTGAGCACTCATGTGTAAATAGCTTTTTCATTGCATATATACTACCATATATCATATATTTGTGTCTAATACTGTTTTATTCATATTTTACAACATCACATGCAGTTTATAATTTACTTGCGATTGTACTTTTTTTAATTATGGCCAGGTGTGTTACAAAGTGAAGACCTGTTCCCTGCACGGTGTATCTGCACGTAGAGTTTGTGTGTATGTTTGTGACGTTATCTTCACCTTCAAACGTGCTTCCAACCAACCAACTCTGGCCTCCAAACTCAGAAGGCTACGTGTCATAGCCGATAACTGCTCCTTTGATCTGTTGGTTACGGCGGGGCGCCAACTGCTGATCAGCGTATAGTAACCTGTACAAGCCAAGCTCTTCCCCAAAGACAATCACTAACCAAAAATTAAAATTCAAATTTTATTTGTCACGTACACAGTCATACACATCAGGACGCTCTCTATGGTGCAGGAGTAGAAGTTCCTTAGCACCTTGGAGGGCAGTCTAAAGTCTCTCAAGCGTCTGAGGTAGTAGAGACGCTGCCGGGCCTTTTTCACCACGGTGTTGATGTGACAGGACCATGACAGGTCCTGCGTGATGTGAACACCGAGGTATCGAAAGCTGTCCACTCTCTCCACTGGGCTGCTGTTGATGACTGGGGTCTGGTAGTTCCTCTCCTGCTTTGTACAAAAGTCCACAATCAGCTCCTTTGTTTTGCTGACATTCAGGAGGAGATTGTTCCTCTGGCACCATTTCTCCAGATTTCCTATCTCTTCTAGGTAGGCCGACTCATCGTTGTTGGCGATCAGGCCCACCACGACAATGTCGTCAGTAGGGCTGCAACAACTAATCGATAAAATCGATAATTATCGATAATGAAATTCGTTGTCAACGAATGCCGTTATCGATTAGTTGGGCTGCTCACGTCACTGAGGCGCGCGACCACAAGATGCACAAATACACATAGCCGCTCGCGCAATGGAGGTTACAGAAGCGTCTGCAGGAAAAAGCGCGCGCCCCGAGTCCTCCAAGGTGTGGGAGTGATTTACATTAAACGCCTCTAAGAAGACGGTAACCTGCACGCTATGCAAGACCGAGCTTTCATGACATGTCATGCACGAATACTTAAAAAAAAACATGTTGGTGTTACGGATGGCGAAACGTCAGCGGGGTCAGTAAAAACTGTATCTCCATCGTGTAAAAGTTGAAGTGCTTTTGTTTAAACTGTTTGCTGACTTCGGGACAGTCGCGCTAGATCTGTTCACGAGCTACTCGCGAGCATCACATTGCGCAATCACCTCATGAGCAATAGTAATTAGTTAAATGGCGCTATTTTAGATCAGCTTAATTTACACGTTGTGAATAACAGTGGAATATTACATTTAGTGATTGTTGTGGTTTTCAGCGAATGCAAAAACAGTATATTTGTGACTATTAGATTTTTGCATTTCTACAGTTTTTTTATAGTCCACTACAAAGTTAACTTGTAATTAACTGTGGTTTTACTTATGCATACATCATTTTATTATACAAAATTACATTATTTTAGCTGTTTATATCTTATCCACTGTGATGTTATGTCCGATAACATTTAGAGTTCCGGTTCGGTGTTGGAGACCGGACAGTTTTTAATTGATGCACCAGACTAAGAAGTGGAATACAATGTGTGTGCTTATGGAATAAAAACATTATAAGTTGAAGCAAGTCGTAGTTCCGGGGCATTAATAACGTAACATGGTGTCAGAAATAGGGATTGGCGATTGATTGATTAAAAAAAAAAAAAAACGCCAGCGAGACCCACGGAGAAACAGCTGCACGGAGAGCGGCCGGGGAGAGGCATACGGGAGACGAGCGCCCGCGAGCCGAGTGCAGGAGTAGAACGAGTGTTTTTCCCGTCATGGAGAAGTTAAATCCACCATCGCCTATGCAGCTCGTTGGTAATCTTGCGGATAACTGGAAACGTTTCAAGCAGAGATTCAACATCTATCTTGATGCCAGTGGTGCGGGTGGAGATGATGAGAAGTTAAAAGCATTAATCTTTCTGCACGTGATAGGTGAGGATGCACTGGATATATATAAAAGCTTCCAACTTGACGAGGCAAATTTAACACTGACTGTTCTCATGACAAAGTTTGAAGAATACTTTGTCCCAAGCAAGAATGTCACATTTGAGAGATACAAATTTTTCTCTGCTGATCAGAAACAAGGAATGGCTTTTGATCAATATCTTGCTGAACTGCACACACTGAGTAAGACTTGTGATTTTGGAGATTTAAGAGACTCACTAGTGAGAGACAGAATAGTCCGCGGGATTCCCGATAATGGTCTCAGGGAAAGACTGCTACGTGAACCAGCTTTGACACTGGAGAAATCTGTCAACATGTGTAGAGCTGCGGAAATAACTCGTGCTCAAGCCAAAGAGCTGCATAGAAATGATGCTGCAGTGCATGCAGTAAAAAGAGAGGAGCAACACACAAAACAACCAACAAAACAAAAACAGAGAATGAAAACCCTAAGAAGCAAGTGCAGCAGATGTGGAGGGACACACATGCCACGATCTTGTCCTGCTTATGGGAAAACCTGTAACAGCTGTGGGAAGAATAATCATTTTGCGAAGTGTTGCAAAGCTGATTATGCAAAGAAAAAAGTACACACCGTTGAAGAGCAGCCAGAGGAATTCTTTGTTGATTCTGTTCAAACAAACATGGAAGACAAAGCTGAATGGATTGTACCACTGACTGTAAATGAGACAATAATTCCATTCAAATTAGATACAGGTGCACAAGTTAACCTGATGTCTGTGGATGACTAGAGAACTCTCAAAGTTAAAAACAAAATACACTCAACAAAAATAAAAGTAACAGGATATACAGGTGAGGATGTCACTGTCAAAGGAAGCTGCATGGTGACCCTGCAACACAAGGGGCAGCTGTTAAAGATACACATGCTGATTGTGGAAAAGAGTGTCCAGCCAATTCTAGGACTGAGCACATGTGAAAAACTTGACTTAGTAAGGAGAGTGTTTGTAGTGACATCACAGTTCAAAGCAAATGAAACTTCATTCATGGAGGAGTACAAAGATGTTTTTAAAGGACTCGGATGTCTGCCTGGGGAGCACAGAATAAGCATTGATGACACGCTAGCTCCTGTGGTGCATGCATGCAGAAAAGTTCCATTTGCATTGAGAGAAAAACTTAAAGAGGAATTAGCACGCATGGAGAAGCTGGATGTCATAAAGAAAATTGATGAACCAACAGACTGGGTGAGCTCACTAGTCATTGTGCTCAAGAAAAATGGTTCCCTGAGAATATGTCTTGATCCAAGGGATCTCAACCGAGCCATAAAACGTGAACATTTCAAACTGCCAACCAGGGAAGGGATCATGTCTCAGTTTGCTGGAGCGAAGTGGTTTAGTAAGCTTGATGCGTCGTCTGGCTTTTGGCAGTTGAAGCTTGATGAGGCAAGTTCTAAACTTTGTACCTTCAACACACCAGAAGGCAGATATCGTTTCCTCCGTCTACCGTATGGTATTCTGTCGGCACCTGAAGTATACCATAAAACAATCCACATGATATTTGAACACTTACCAGGGGTAGAGACTATGATGGATGACATAATCGTGTGGGGTTCTAACCGGCAGGAGCACGATGCACGATTGAGGAAGGTCCTGGAGCTAATAAGACAGTCAAATCTGAAATTGAACAAGGAGAAATGTGAGTTTGCAGTCAAGAGCTTAACATTTGTTGGGGATGTTTTGTCTGAGGAAGGGGTCAGGCCAGACCCAAGAAAAACTTCAGCAATAGTTAACATGGAACGGCCTCAAAATAAAGAAGAAGTGAGGAGATTCCTTGGAATGGTCACTTACTTGGCCAAATTCATTCCCCAGCTGTCAACACATTCTGCTCCACTCAGATGTCTCCTCGAACAAAAGAATGAGTGGATGTGAGCTCACGAGCAGGAAAAGTGCTTTCAAAAATTAAAGCTCATCATCACAGAGGAGCCAGTGCTCAGATATTATGACCCACACAAGACCACACGAATTTCAGCAGATGCCTCACGATACGGCCTAGGCGCTGTGCTTTTGCAGCAACATGGAGAGAGCTGGCAACCAGTAGCTTATGCTTCAAGGGCCTTGACGAGTGCAGAAACCAACTATGCACAAATCGAAAAGGAACTTTTGGCTTGTACATATGCCTGTGAAAGGTTTCACCAGTATGTCTACGGACAGTCCTTTGAAGTGGAAACAGACCATAAGCCACTGGTGTCCATAATGTCCAAAGTCTTAAATGACTGCCCAATGAGAATCCAACGAATGCTCATCAGACTCCAAAAATATGACGTCAAAATGATCTACACACCAGGAAAGTTCATGTTTGCAGCTGATACACTCTCTCGGGCTGTCGACAAGCATAAAAGCCTTATTAGTGAGAAAGGTGAAGACATACAAGCGTATGTTGACATGATAGTGACCTCTCTTCCTGTGTCCCCAGAGAAAACCGAACAAATTAAAAATGCAACTGATGCAGATGAAACAATGACACAACTCAAAGAGACCATACTGAAAGGTTGGCCAGAAAAGAAAAGTGACTGTCCAAAGCAAATTCAAGACTACTGGTCATGCAGAGCTGAACTTTCAGTAGTGAATGACATCATATTCAAGGGAAACAAGTTTGTCATCCCTGCATCGATGCGGAAGGAAATGCTGCACAAGGTTCATGAGGGACACCTAGGTGAAGAGAAATGTAAGCGCAGGGCCCGTGACGTAATGTACTGGCCAAGAATAAACCATGAAATCAGTCAGACTACAGCTTCATGTGAAATATGTCTCACATACAGGTCTAGGCAACAAGCAGAGCCACTCATGCCTCATCCAGTGCCCGATTATCCATACCAAAAGGTTGGGGTAGACCTGTTTGACTGCAATGGTAAGAGCCACATGGTAGTTACTGATTATTTCTCCAACTATCCAGAAGTTGCAACACTTCAGGTGACATCTAGTCAGGCTGTCATTGCTTTCCTGAAGACAGTCTTCGCAAGACATGGAGTTCCATGTGAAGTGTTTTCTGATAATGGCCCACAATTTTGCAGTAGGGAGTTTGATGCCTTTGCTAAAGAGTGTGGATTTCAACACACTACATCGAGCCCAAACTACCCTAGGTCCAACGGGCTGGCAGAGAGTTCTGTAAAGATTGTGAAGGCTCTCATGAAGAAGAGTCATGATGGAAAGACAGACTTCCATAAGAGCCTAATGATTTACAGGAGTGCTCCGCTTCAAAATGGGTTTCCAGCCCAAATGCTAATGGGTCGACGGATACGCACTAACTTACCCATTCACCAGGACTTGTTGACACCTGCAGGAGCAAACAGAATCAAAGAAGCAAAACAACAACTCAAAAGCAAACAAAAAGAGAACTATGACAAGAAAGCAAAGACCCTGCGAAAACTCAATCCTGGAGATCAAGTTCGTATCCTGAACCATGCAACAGGGACATGGACGCGACAAGGTTGTGTTGAAAGAGAAATGGTACCACGGTCATACAAGATTATGACCGAGAATGGTGCAATTCTAAGAAGGAACAGAGGGGACATAAGACCACAAGTGACTGTTCAAGATGTCGAGTCGCTATCAAATGAACATGATGTGTCTCAAATTTCCACAAGCGAACAGGTTGACAAATGTTCTGTGGATTATACTGACTCTGATCTGACAAAAGAAGTTACTGCTTCACCTGGGAAGGGTTGCAGACAAAAACGCACTGTTAGACCCCCTGAAAGGTTAATTGAGATCTGTTTAAAAAAAAAAAAAAAAAAAAAATGTTCATTGTCAAAAGTCTGTGATGCTTTTGGTGTGATGTTGTTATGGAAATGTTACTTTTGGCATGAGAACAAATTGATAGAACATAAGATTTCAAAGGAACGTTATTTACATTTAAAGGGGGGAAGATATGATGTTATGTCCGATAACATTTAGAGTTCCGGTTCGGTGTTGGAGACCGGACAGTTTTTGATTGATGCACCAGACTAAGAAGTGGAATACAATGTGTGTGCTTATGGAATAAAAACATTATAAGTTGAAGCAAGTCGTAGTTCCGGGGCATTAATAACGTAACATCAACTGAATATATCAGTGTATTTTTTAAACTCTATATATATATATACACTAGATTTTATTTAAGGTTAAAAATGTCAAAATTAAAGATTATTAAACTCTATATGTGGTTTTGCATTTTTAAAAGTTTATTTTTATACATAAATAATACCCTGATTTATATATATATATATATATATATATATATATATAGTTATAAGCGAAATATCAAATTAAAGAAGTGGTTAGGTTTTATCCGATTAATCGATTAATCGAAAACATAATCGCCCAACTAATCGATTATCAAAATGATCGTTAGTTGCAGCCCTAGTCGTCAGCAAACTTGACGGCGGTGGAGTTGGTAGTCGCCACGCAGTTGTGGGTGTACAAAGAGTACAGCAGGGGGCTCAGAACACAGCCCTGGGGTGCTCCAGTGCTGAGAGTGAGGGAGGCTGAGACATGACCGCCCATCCTTACTGCCTGTGGTCTGCCAGTTAGGAAGTTGGAGATCCACTGGCACATAGATGAGCTGAGTCCCAGGTGCTCCAGCTTGGTGGTGAGTGTGGAGGGAATTATGGTATTAAATGCAGAACTGTAGTCAATGAAGAGCATTTTCACATAATTCCCTTTCCTAGCATCCAGGTGAGTGAGTGATGTGTGGAGGAGTAGAACGGTTGGGGCGGTATGCAAACTGTAGTGGGTCGAGTGTGTCTGGTAGTGAAGAAATGATGAAGTCTCTGACCAGGCCTTTCAAAGCACTTCATCACCACTGAGGTGAGAGCTACAGGGCGATAGTCATTAAGAGAAGCAGGTTGAGGTTTCTTTGGGACAGGAACAATAATGGACTCTTTAAAGCATGTGGGGATAACCGACTGAGATAAAGAGATGTTGAATATCTCAGTGAACACAGGTGCTAGCTGGTCTGCGCAGGCTCTGAGGATACGGCCTGAGATGCCGTCTGGTCCTGCTGCTTTCCTGGTGTTCACTCTCTTGAAGGCTCTTCTCACGTCATGCTCGGTGATGATGAACGCGCTTCCGGCTCTGGCAATGACTTCCTGTCTGCAGCTGTTAGCGCCGCTAGCATTAGCATCGCTAGCGTCTTTAGCTGCAGCCTCGAAGCGAGCATAGAAAGTGTTCAGCTCTTCTGCCAGAGTCACGTCCGCGTTCGTCATAAAGGTTGTTGGTGCTTTATAGTCCGTCATTGTCCTTAATCCCTGCCACAGGCTCCTAGAGTCACTCTGTTAAAGTTGTGACTCTAGTTTTCTCCCGTAGCGCTGCTTCACCGCCTTCCGGACGCTGTATGACGCAGCCTTATTTGGTTCCATGTCCCCCGACGCGAGTCCCGTGTTTTAGGCAGCGGTGCGAAATCTCAGAGCGTCGCGAATGGTTTTATCCACCCACGGCTTCTGGTTGGGAAACGTTTTAATAGTCTTTTTTTCCACGGTATCATCCGCTAGTTTCCCGATGAATCCCACAACCGCTTCCGTAAACACGCTGACGTCATCATCTGAGCTGTTTCTGAACATGTCCCAGTCTGCGTCATCGAGTGCGTCCTGTAACGCGGCCACCGATTGGTCCGTCCAGCGCGCGACCTCCCTCTGAACCGGAACTTCCTGTTTCAGCCTTTGTTTGTATTTTGGCATAAGGGAGATGGCGGCGTGCAGCTCGCATAAGGCAGTGTCCGTGTCCAAATGACGACACATGATGGACAGTAGTTCCAGGTTTGGTGTGCAGGAGCGTGTGAGAGGAACAACGCTTGCGCTATTGCACCAGCTGCTGTTCACCATTAAACACACGCCGCCTCCCCTTGACTTCCCCGAGTCCCGCGTCCTGTCCATGCGGTGAACCGAGAAGAACTCGGCCGGCTGAATGGCATGGTCCGGCACTGCTGGGTTCAGCCATGTCTCGGTGAGGCAGAGGAGAGTGCAGTCCCGAATGTCTCTCTGGAACTTTATCCTGGCCCTGAGGTCATCGAGCTTGTTTTCCAGTGACTGGACGTTGGCGAGCAGGATGCTAGGCAGAGGTGTGCGGTGTGCACGGGCTCTCAGCCTGTTCCTGACGCCAGCTCGTTTCCCTCGGGGCCGCCGCTTCGCGTCGCGTCCTTTGTTTTCCCTCAGGATCTCACTCGGCCAGCTTGGATCCGGAGTTAAAAACTTTGAATTGTGAGTACATGGTATACCAATAGAAACAAGAGTGTCTCTATCATAACTAATGTACTTCATGGTGATGATTTAGCCGGTTTAAAGTTACTGAAAGATATCTTAAAAAACGAAAACAAAGTAAAATAGGTCGGAGCAGTCGTGACGGCAGCCGACCTCACCGGCGCCATCGCCATCTTGCCATTAAAATGTTAGGAATTTAATTAAACACAAATATACAAATTATATTTTCTTTATACATAATATTTTCATTTTATATATATATATATATATATATATATATATATATATATATATATATATATAGTACTTTTACTACACCGAATAGAGAAAGTGCAGTCAAAGCCCGGGGATTTTGCGTGCTGTCGCGTTGTATTTAAAGAGTAGTACATATTTTTGTGTTTTTTTTTTTCATTTTATGTCTGTTGTTTTATTGATAAATCTGCTTATATCTGCGCACGCGTTTAGCAGCCTTTTGATCAAAAAGCCGCACGCGTAACTCACTTTCACTTTGCACAAGACAGTGTTTATTGTTTAGTGTATATTTAAAGCGCATAAACACAATAAAACAATAATGTTTTAGGCTAACATATCATACATCTTCGTAGTCTTTTTGCACACACGCGCGGGTGCATTTCAATAATAATTAGAATAATAACAATAATAAATTCAGAGCACTACTACTAATAGTTATAATACTGAATGGAAAAAGCGCAGTCAAAGAAGTACCATCATTTAAGGAGAGAAGAAAATGAAGAATAAACACATTAGTATTTACAGTTTGAGCTCGACACGTTTATGAGCTCTGTCGTTTGCTGTCAATGGGCACCAAAGAGAGATAACACATTTTTGGCTCAGTAGACACACAATACTTCAGACTGAAACACGACTGCCCCTACAGGTAATAAAGGGCATTTTAACAGCTTGCAAGTCGCGTGATCCCTTTTTTCGACACATGTGTTTTTAATGGCCAGGTCTGTACCTGTTACAGATTTTCTGGGTGAAAACATTTTTATCCCTTTAGGCAAAATAAAGGAAACATGAGTTATGAGCTGAACTTTTAATTTCAAATGCACAGTGTTAATCTCAACATTAAATCATTTAATTAATAAATCTCATATTGGTGTTAGTATTTTAATTTAGTTTAAGTAAAAAAAAATTGTTAATATATGATCAGTAAATTTTCTATATGATGCAGAAACAAGCTCTGCAACATTTTGACTTGTCTACCTCCAATAAATCACTAAACACACACAAGGTAACAGGTAACTCTTCACTTTGTCCCCTCTGAAGTCCGAGGATTTCACTATTGTAGACCTTCAAAAAAAAGAAATACAGATGTGGCCATTAAGACTGCGTGTGTTTTCCCGCGAGATGCCGCAATTTAGCTTGCCGTGAGCAACAATCGGGAATTTAAATAAATGTGTTGTGCTTCACTGAGTATCCGCCAGATGGCGCATGGAAGGACTTTATCTAAAAGCCGGACCAAGTACTGTACAACAAAGAACTGTGTATAATTACTTAGCTCAAAACAATATTGTTTCCAGTGCTGAAGCAAACATGAATTTTATTTTGTTTTACAACAGATCTTTCATGATAAATGTGTGTATATGTGCTTTATATTATTTTCATAATAATGAAATGAGATGACCAAATTCATGCTTTAAAATTCCTAATAAATTTCTTATATAGGTTTTTGTAATGTTTTAACAGGGACAAAACAGTAAAAGACATGGCATTGTCTCGGTTTAAATGGTGTTGAAATTAATTAAATTTCTTGATAGTAGGCTATCTGATAGTGTTAACAATGCGAATGTCCTGATTCGTGAATATGGCAACATATTTTATTTAAAATGTAAAAATGTGTCGACACCATCAGAAGACATGAATAAACAATATATATATATATATATATTTATATATATATATATATATATATATATATATATACAGTGGTGTGAAAAACTATTTGCCCCTTCCTGATTTCTTATTCTTTTGCATGTTTGTCACACTTAAATGTTTCTGCTCATCAAAAACCGTTAGTCAAAGATAACATAATTGAACACAAAATGCAGTTTTTAAATGAAGGTTTACGTTATTAAGGGAGAAAAAAAAACTCCAAATCTACATGGCCCTGTGTAAAAAAGTGATTGCCCCCCTTGTTAAAAAATAACTTAACTATGGTTTATCAAACCTGATTTCAATTTCTGTAGTCACCCCCAGGCCTGATTACTGCCACACCTGTTTCAATAAAAAAAATCACTTAAATAGGAGCTACCTGACACAGAGAAGTAGACCAAAAGCACCTCAAAAGCTGGACATCATGCCAAGATCCAAAGAAATTCAGGAACAAATGAGAACAAAAGTAATTGAGATCTAACAGTCTGGTAAAGGTTATAAAGCCATTTCTAAAGCTTTGGGACTCCAGCGAACCACAGTGAGAGCCATTATCCACAAATGGCAAAAACATGGAACAGTGGTGAACCTTCCCAGGAGTGGCCGGCCGACCAAAATTACCCCGAGAGCGCAGAGCCAACTCATCCGAGAGGCCACAAAAGTCCCCAGGACAACATCTAAAGAACTGCAGGCCTCACTTGCCTCAATTAAGGTCAGTGTTCACGACTCCACCATAAGAAAGAGACTGGGCAAAAACGGCCTGCATGGCAGATTTCCAAGGCGCAAACCACTTTTAAGCAAAAAGAACATTAAGGCTCGTCTCAATTTTGCTAAAAAAACATCTTAATGATTGCCAAGACTTTTGGGGAAATAAATTGTGGACCGACGAGACAAAAGTTGAACTTTTTGGAAGGTGCGTGTCCCGTTACATCTGAAAAGTAACACAGCATTTCAGAAAAAGAACATCATACCAACAGTAAAATATGGTGGTGGTAGTGTGATGGTCTGGGGTTGTTTTGCTGCTACTGTCTACCAAAAAATCTACTGTCTACCAAAAAATCCTGAAGGAGAATGTCCGGCCATCTGTTCGTCAACTCAAGCTGAAGCGATCTTGGGTGATGCAGCAGGACAATGACCCAAAACACACCAGCAAATCCACCTCTGAATGGCTGAAGAAAAACAAAATGAAGACTTTGGAGTGGCCTAGTCAAAGTCCTGACCTGAATCCTATTGAGATGTTGTGGCATGACCTTAAAAAGGCGGTTCATGCTAGAAAACCCTCAAATAAAGCTGAATTACAACAATTCTGCAAAGATGAGTGGGCCAAAATTCCTCCAGAGCGCTATAAAAGACTCGTTGCAAGTTATCGCAAATGCTTGATTGCAGTTATTGCTGCTAAGGGTGGCCCAACCAGTTATGGGCCATGTAGGTTTGAATTTTTTTTCTCCCTAAATAATAAAAAAAACATCATTTAAAAACTGCATTTTGTGTTTACTTGTGTTATCTTTGACTAATAGTTAAATGTGTTTAATGATCAGAAACATTTTGTGTGACAAACATGCAAAAGAATAAGAAATCAGGAAGGGGGCAAATAGTTTTTCACACCACTGTATGTATATATATATATATATATATATATATATATATATATATATAAAGTAAATATTTTTTTAAGAACACAAAGTTCTTCTGACTTTTTATAATAATCATTATATTTGCTGTTTGTGTCCAGCATTGAATAATTATTTCATCCATTATTTAATCACGGCTGGAAATAATAGCTGGAATGTGATGTGATTGTGAATTTATGACTGAAATAAAGCTGTTCGTCTTTTGTAAAGTACTTTCTCTTTACAAAAGGCAGCGTTTTATTAAAAGGTTGATAAACGTTGATAAACGTTGATAAACGATTGATAAACGGTGTTGTACAGTATATACAATGCGACAGCGCGCTCAGTTACTCACTTCTCACCTTTTATGTAGGTCTGCTCGGACTAATTCGTTTTAAACCCCTTTAAAAATGTGTGTGTATACAGCCCAAAACATCCATCAGTTATTAACGATAGCATCTATTTAGAAAAAATGCCCCAGTGATTTCGGAGCTTCAGGAAATCTCCCGGCGCTCTGCGCATAACACCGAGCCAACTCATGTCGGAAAAGAATTTATAAACGGTTTCTAAACGTGGGCTATTGTTTTTTTTTCCTATTAAAATATTTGTTCTAAATCTAAATTAAAATCCTCCTCTTTAGTGCCTTCTATTCCTATTAATCCTATTGTTCATTTAGTGTCACTGTGAGCTTTACAATGCCAGACAACATTCAAATGCAAACTATTCACTCTCCCCAAGTGTGAATCAGCTGTTCTCACCTAAACATTTAGAGGATCTGTAATGCACCTCTCCAAACTGTAAAAACCTCTTGAAGCTGAGGCTTTTCTGAAGACTTTCAGGCCTCTTTTTAAATTTGTGTAAATTTAATCTTCTGGATTCTAGATTCTCAAGTTGACATTGTTACCGTTTTTAATCCTTGGAATGAAAGAAATTGATATTTTCCTTATGATAGCATAAATTGCATTGTTTTTACAATAGTTTTTTGTCTTACAATGCATCAAGATGATACCCCCGAAATGCAAAATGTTCATGATAACTCACAAAAAAAGGCCAATTTGTCTTTTCCTTATAAAGTGTTTAGGTGAAATTCCACCTATACAAGTGTGACAAATATGAAAAAAAAAAAATAGGAAGGGGCAAATACTTGTGACAAATGGCACTTCACATGTAGTCAGATTGTTCCACTGATGAAACTGTGCCAGGTGGAGTTATAGCACTTTCAAAATCACACTAACGTTACACTGATATAAATAACTTTGAATGATGAATGCTTTTTAGCACCCTTGTGACTCAATAAAAGACAATGCACAGAATATTTTCTAACAGCCTGTAAATGATATATTTTGCTGTGAAACTGTTTATAAGCCTCCTGGGTCTGATGTTGAATCCATTGCGTGGCACACTCGCATACACACTCACATGCTCATTCACCCACTGCAGGAAATTACTGAATCCCAATTGGCCTAATCTGCATGGACACATTTAGGAATGTCTTTAACATTCCAAAATGTGTCCAAACCACACAATTACTATGTCCTCCACTTTGGCTTTTCTCTTGCTCTCAAACCTCGTAGATTGTAGCTGCAATGGCTACGCCCTCTCCTCAGGGCTGCTCTTTCTCGCAAACGTCGTAGTTCATTGGCTTTTTGAGACTGGAACAGGGCAGCTTGCACCAGGCAGGTTTGCCTCTCAGGGAAAATGAAAAAGGCCATACAAATCGGCACGTCATTCAGGACGCTAAAAAGACAAACTCGAATCGATCCCGGACCCTGGAGTTGCAAGGCGAAAATGCTAACCACTACACAACTGTGCCACACCCTCTGATATTCTGAGTCTGAAATGGATTTAAGCATTTCTTTCCACACTCACCAGTCGGTTGCTCTTTCGGCACGTTGGCTTTTCAAACCTGGACCAGGGCAAATTGCTCCAGGCAGGTCTGCCTCTCAGTTGTATTGAGACTCTGGAACTGATACAGAATACAGCTGGGGGATTCGTCTTCAACATTCCCAAATTAGTCTTCCGAATAAGGGGGCCATTAATTAGTGGATTATTTTACTTGGGTGTTTTGTGAGCAGAGAAATTATGAGCATGTAGGAAAGATTGTGTTGAAATGGAGGTCTAAGGCAGAGCAATTGGTGCTGAGGGGAGCAGACACAAGCCTCGGGACCTGAGCGAGTCACGGCAAAGTGCAAAATGTCTCCCAGTCGGGGAATCGAACGGCCGCGGATTCTTTAGCTAAAAATCCCTAAACGGTTTCCCATTCATTTTCAATGGTAGTGCTAAACCACTACGGATGCGATATATTTTCGGCCGCCGGTGGCCGCTGCGGAGCCCGCCGGCGCCCATTCCGCGCACTGATTGGTCGAGCTGGGAACCTGAGTGAGACAGACGGAGACCACGCTGATCGGTAAGTTTTTTTCTTTTATTATTATTAATTTTAACTTGAATAAGACACTGACAGATGAACAGACATTATCTTAGCTCTTCCTATACATTTCTCGCCGCCATCATCATTCACTGAACGCTCGTGCTCACGTCTAAACACACTGAACACATCATTCATTCATTTAGTTAGGGGGCATTTAGATGAAGTAGCAACACACAAAACGCTAAATTTAATAATAAAAAAACGCTAAATTTCATTCTGTTACATCTAACTCTAATGTGTTTATTTCATAAGAAATGTTATATAGTATATTTATCCACTTTGGGTGAATTTCATGGTACTTACTTCAGTTCAGCAGGTACCTAATATGGTATTTTTGTTCATACAGTACCACAGTGGATACTGTATGTTTGTACACAATGCTGGTGTGGTAAAGCACAGGCAGTATCATATTAAATACCCACTGTAGTACCATGGTCTTCACAGAATTGTCCTTTGGAGGGAACCATAACAGAACCATAACTGTTTGTACTGTTTGTGCACAGTAAGTTAAACTGTATTGTGAAAAATGTATAGTTTTTGTGATAGCTTCTATGTATCTGATGGATTTTCATGCCAGTGTCAGGCCTTTGCCAGCATTACGGATAATGTGTGTTTGTTTAATTTGTGTAAAAGGGAACCTAGACAGTTAGAATTAGATAGTACAGACAGTAAAAGTACCTGTACTGATATTTAATCTTTATAATCCTTGTTGTCCACTGAGCATTTATATAACATGTTATAAAAACTATGCTTGCTTGTGATGCTTAATTAAACAAAATATTTTTTCTTTGTAACCGGTAAAATGCACAAACGAGTTTGAATCCATGTATTTTAAATTAAAAACTGATCAGTATGCCTATTATGAAATGTGCATGCCTATGTAGTCTTTATTTTATTATAATTTTTCCATATTTCTTTTAGCTTCAGCTCCTGCTTCTGCTTCTGCTATGCCGCAAACGACATCGACTGCCAGAGAAGGTACAGGCATCGGGACCTGAAAGAGCTGTCTAACCAAACGTCCTCCTGCGCTGGGACCACAAGTCGTTTTCCCAAACTAAATCTTCAATTAAATCTTTCCTTCTCATCCCAAACAGCCGACTTGTACACACGGGTTACACTGGAATGGCAGGGAAGTAGATTACAGAACTGCAAAGGTATTTTTTTGTACAAGGATCTGTAGAATTATGGAGAAGGAAGGATCTGGGCATGGAGAAGGAGATGAAATGGAGAGAATTTCAGGACTATAAATTCAATGAGATGAAAAGACAAAAATGGGAAAAGACAGAAATGATAATGTGAGAAAGGGGGAGACTGACCGTGGTTTCTTAAGTGTGTATTTTTTTTCTTCTTCTTGTTCTTTATAGTTTTTGTTATTGTTGCCAAGAGTGTTTAAAATACAGTATAATAATTTCTGCATGCTTTATTAAGAAAAGTGAATAATGTATAGTGAGAAGTAAAATAAATTAATGAGTGTGGAGATTGTAAAAACTTAATTGCAATTTCAATTAAAAGTGTTTCGGCTGAATATGTGAAGTCAGTCTTATTATTTAACAGCCACAAACCGAGTTTTGGATATAATCATGACATTACATTATCAAGTTATGCTTCAGTACTAAATGCATGTTTGCAATTGAGATTTTTTTTTCTTAAGCTATGAAACATTAGCACTCACCTTACTATAATTTTATAATAATCATAAGCAAAAAGTATAAAACAAAGAATTTACATATTCACCCAGAGCGGGATTCGAACCAGGGTCTGGACGATTTTATGCTATTAGTTGAGCAACGCCACACCACGTGGAAAGCCGCAAAAATGCTTCAATTTCATTGGCTGTCACCGAGTGCCAGCTATTCACAACTTGCCTGGTGGTGGCAGGGGGGCATTTTAGCGCATAACACTGGAACTTTGAGCACTGGCTGGGAATTAGAACCCGGGTCTTCCGCATGACAGGCGAATCACCTACCACTGAGCCACCAGTGCCCTTGTATATTCAGAGCGCATAAAAACAATAAAACAATAATGTTATAGGCTAACATATCATACATCTTTGTAGTCTTTTTGAAGAATAAATACATAACAGTTTGAGCTTGACACGTTTATGAGCTCTGTCGCTTGCTGTCAATGGGCGCCTAAGAGACACAACACATTTTCGGCTTCAGTAGACACACAATACTTCAGCCTGAAACACGACTGCCCCCTACAGGTAATGAAGAGCATTTTCACAGTTTGCCGCGCGCAGCCGCGGCAAGTCGCGGGATCCCATTTCTCAAAACGTGCGTTTTTAAAGGCCAGATTTGTAGGTCATTTTATCTTAACCTTTCACACTAATGATTAGGGGTTTAGTGGTGGAGGAGGTAAAAGCATGAGAAGACACATTGACTTCATAAGTACAGCTGTAGTTTCCCTGATGGACAAAATCTGCCTCAGGAAAAAGGTAGACAGCTGAGTGGTTAACAGCTGACTGAGTCCAAGTAACATTAGCTCCACTGAGCTCCAAGTGAAAGAAACCTCTGGTAAATGTTGTTGTAGTCTCTGCAGTTTGCTTCTTTATTAATGTCCCAGTTTTATACAAACTGAAGTCTACAGAGATGCATGTTGTGCTGGGTGTGGAACATCTGAACTGAAGGACTTCTCCAGGTGAGACCACAGAGTTTGGGAAGTTCTGAGTCAGTGTGGGACTCTGTAAATAAGTATATTGAATTATTTAGTGAATGTGTTTACTTTAAACTGTTTTGCTACAACAAACAATAACAACTTACTTGAGCACACGACTCCAGCATCTTCATGATGTTCACAGTTCTCTACTCCAAATCCTCTGTGTGAGCACTGATCTATGTAGCTCTCAGTTCCAGTACACTGAACATCATTCAGCCAGGTTGGTTTACTTCCTTGACCAAAGCGGGCATTATGAGGAGCGCTGACTGCTTTACCACATCCAAGCTGTCGACACACCACCTCTGCATCCTTTTAGTCCCAGGAATGATCACACACTGTTCCCCCTATATGGAAGGGGTAGCTTCAGACATCAAACTGTGAATTTGTGTTTTTTTCAGGTAGAATAAAAGTTAGCATTTATTTTATATATCACTACTGAGAACCATGGGAATTAGACAATTAGCATATTATTATTAATATTATTATGGTTATAGAAACAATCTAAAACAACCAGGGGTCCGTTCTTTGTACGTTGCTAACTCAGTTAGCTGGATTTGATTGTTGTGGATTTGTCCTGATCTTGGATTGTTTTGTTCTTCAATGTGCTTCTAGCATTTGTTGTCATAGCAACATATCCGTAAGCTTGAACCTGCTCGGTAGCAGGTTTATTTTATGTAAACAGGATTTAGCCTGCGCTCCTGGCGGGGTATGATTGGTTGAAATGGCGAGGTCACATCTGATTGGTTAAAGAGCACGACTGACGTGAACTGACTCACGTAGGGAAAGAAAAGTATCTTGCATATATACCAATATATATATAATCGCTATCAAATATTATATTAAAACATAAATTCATAAGTTTATTAATATCAAATATTATATTATAATAAACCCCAGGCACGTGACAGCCGTCAAGACCATTAATACAAATTCTTGTATGTTTATTTTATAACATTTATTTTTCAGGGGTTTGTCATGAATATGCAAATAAATAATTAAATATAATAAAAATAAATATTTTTTATAATAATAAATTGGACGAAACTAATATAACAAACAACATAAAAGTATACATGTTGTATTTAAAAAATATCCAACATATATATTTTCATATTGCTTATTTTATTGTCCATGTGATTTGTAAACCATTAACCAATGAATTTCTGTTCTAATATAATATTTGATAGCGATTATGTTAGGGGGGCAATACATGACAAGGGGCATTTCAGCGCATAACATGTGTTACAAAAGAAGTTTAGCTGCTCTTTTGCCTTTTTGTGAACCAATCATAGGGGTTGTGATCAGTGTTTCTACTGTCGATGCATATCGCCTTTTAAAACTAATACACAATAATCTTAGACAACTCAATCCAGCTATACTAATCATTAACAGGTGTGTTCAAAGAACCAACTTAGCCGGATCGTAATTAGCACAATGATCTCATCTTAGATGTCTCACTTCATCTCGGATGTGTTAAGCGACGTATGAAGAACAGACCCCAGGAAAAACAGGAGATTGTGTGTATACGTGCAATTTTTGATTTGGGTCATGATTGGGTGGTATCGGCTGTTAATGCGTGGGCAGAAAAAGGGAAGGCATAGGCGCAGAGGGGTGTTTTTCAACAAAAGAGTCTTTAATCAGGATGTAACACAAAACAGGAATCAAAGAAACAAACACTCAAATTTTACAACCCATAACTGACCAATACCCAGGCTATAGGACAAAACATAAGCATTATGCCGATATACTTGGTTAACTGTGCCCTCTAGTGGCAATTCCTTACATTTTTTTTTATTATTATTGTTTTTATGGTTGGTAAAAATGAAATAAAATTTAGTATACTGAAAGAATACTACATATACTACATAATCCTAAGCCCTATATACAGCATATATAATTAATAAAACATCAGCAAAACAAAAAAATGGCTAAAACTGTATATAAATGACTTAAATCATTTATACATTTTCTAATTTATAGTAATGTCCCTTATCTACAGTTAACATTTCTTAATAACACTTTATCCATAAAGTGCCTTCATATAAAAATAATAAAAACTGCATTTTTCTGCTATGAAATATAATATGATTAAATGAATTAACTTCTAAGACATTCCACAACATTCAATGTGAATTGAAATACTACACATAAAATATGCAATGTGTCTTCATTTAACTAACCAAAGAGAAAATAAAATGTTACAAAATGATTATTTGAAGATCAGTATCAACTAAAGTTAAATGGCAGTTACCAAAATCACTAAAATTTTAACAAAAGCATAATAATGTTCATTAAAAATCTTGAAACATGTGTTATATGACTCATTTTTTGTCCACCTAAATAATTTTTTCACCAATATTTTCAAAGTACAGAGATGGCAATTTTACAGTTTTACTATATGTATATATTTATTTATTTTACACATCTCTACAATTTCTATGATAACAACTTTATGAACTTATTAACCCTCCAACTTAAAAATGTGTAAACCTTGTTGTCTGTATAAATGAGAGAGTAATAGATCTCAGTAATATTTTAGCAACATTAAATGTGTCTATAAATACATTAAATCTTTGTGTTATATCCAATACAATATACAGTAAAGATCACAATGATGACACATTGTGTCTATCTGAGCATGTAACACCAGCATCTTCACCATGGTTACAGTTGTGTGTTCCAAATCCATTATGAGTGCACTGTGTGATGGAGCTTTCACTTCCAGAACAGCGAACATCATCCATCCATATTGTGCATCATCCACACCACCTGTGCATCACTCATGTCCCAGTCATCATCACACACTGTTCCCCACTGGTAATTATAATAGACTTCCACTCTACCAGAGCAGGAGTTACTGCCACCAGCGAGTCGTATGTTAGCGCCATCTAAGACAAACAGCACAATGTATGTTAGTATTGACAATAATAAATCTCAGTAGTACACTGATTGGTAATTTTTTTTATATGTTAATAGGGTCAAATTGTTGGTCTGCATGTGCATAAAAGTAGCGAGATCACTAAAATGACTGCAATTAGGTTAAGAACTGTCCATAACATTATTTAAAACTAGAAGAATAGTGCGAAACTATCAACCACAGAGGAAATGCAGTCAAGTGAAATCAGTGAACCACTTAAACACATGCAAAATGTGTACTTTGGAGCAATGAAAAAGGTAATGTCATCTGATGAGTGCAGACTGACCCTATTCCAGAAAGATGTGCATGTCAGGGTATGAAGAGAAGCACATGACACGATGCAACCATACAACCGTACAAGTCTCTGGTGCTCAGATATAGGTTCTGCAGTGTTACAGTATGTGGCGGTAAATGTGATCTTTAATCAAAACATGATTAATAAATTAATTCCTGGTGCTTGTCATGGCAAATGGCCACTGTATTGCTGGCGGCCAGCATGGACCAACTGGACCTTTAATACCAAGAGGAATCTTCTCACTGCAAAAATAAGAAAATAATAAGGGGGAAAAAGGTGGAGACTCGAGTGGGAGAGAGGTAAACACTGTCCGCTTCCTTGTTATTTTGGCTAATGTGCGCTTCCTGCGTGATAAAACAGATAAACTTCAGACAAACATAAAGTACATGCATGAATACAGGACAGCTTCACTCCTTGCATTTACTGAGACTTGGCTCAACTAGAAAGATTTGCATATAGATGTTTTCAGGACCCCCTGAGACTTGATTGTGATAGAGACCTCACAGGAAAACAATGTGGCATTGTAAATTATGTAAACACACACTGGTGTTCAACAATTATTATCAAGGAGAGACTATGCACCACAGACATTGAACTGACAGGTTTCCCCACCAGGATTTTATCTTTCCTGGGAATTTCCACAGCTTTTTTTCCCCTTCTGGTTTATTTACACCCTATACATAGCTAATGCAGTAACAGCCACAGTCAATATTAAAAGAGTACAGATTTATACAGAAACTATATCTCCCAAGTCTTCCAAATTTATCCTGGAAGCTTTCAATCACTGCTCAGTGGACAAGTCATTGAAAGGTTTTCACCTATGTTACACGCAAAACCCACCTTGGAAAGACTTTGTACAAATGCTGTGGCTCAGTTCCAAATGCATACTGTATAGATCTGTTGCTCTCCTCCCACTGAGATCTTCTGACTATCATACTGTTTGCACCAGCATAGACTACAGAAGTGCATAGCAGATCAGAGAAGGTAGTGAAAACAGTTCACTAGGGATAGAATTATTAGATTACATGGATGTTTCAAAGCCACTGATGATTGAAACTGCCTCATATCCACATCCTCTAATATTAATGAGGAAGTAATTTTCACCTAGTGATAAATAACATGTTTTTTTAATGTGAATTTGAATTCAATTTAATTAAAATGAAGTCAGCTACAGACCTGAATCTACTAATTCTGAATCTACTAATTAACTCTCTCTCTCTCTCTCTCTCTATATATATATATATATATATATAGAGAGAGAGAGAGAGAGTCCTCTCTCACTTCCCACTTGTCGAAATAGTTTTGGGCATATCTGTGTGAATTTTGTATGATTTCGCAAAATAATATAAAGATAATTATAATAATATAAAGATCATTTTTCACCATTCTGTGCCAATGGATAACATGTTTAAAAAAAATAGATTCCTTTACATAAGAATATATTTTTGTACACTATGTATTTTGGTTTTGTATTTGTGTCTTATTCAGAATTTACTTTCAGTAAATCATGCATGCTAAGGGTAAAGGTTTAATTAATTATATATGTCAATTAATTATGAATTCCTTATGAATTATTAATTATGAATTATTTAAAAAAAAAAAAGAACACAAAAGGATGACTTTCTACATTGTGCAGTTTGCATTTAGTGCAGGAAATAATCTGTTTCCTGAAAGAAAGACCAGTTGAACATGCTTTTGTTCTTACTTCCTAAATACAGTATGTCTTCTGTAAACCAGGAGGTCACTCCAAAAAAAAACATTAATAGAAGTGTGCTACATTTTCTCTCTTGTTGCTTGTGAAACCAGCTTGCATTTTGTCTACACAATGTAAATGTTTAAAATCTCTCAACTATAATCAGGATAATAAATGTTAATCTTAATGAATACTTTTTCATACAGTATATAAATACACTCACCAGTCAGCAAAGGAGCTGTAAGAACACTGACTATCTAAAGAAAACAAGAAACAAATATGAGAAACTTCATTAAACATGTAATATAAAACTTAAAGCTATGTTGTTTTTAATTACCTTAAATTAAAAGATTATTTAAATAAACCTTGGCTATACTGGAATATAGACAGGTATTACTGCATACTGCTCGTGATGCATTTCGTGTTTTATTTATTGCTAATATAAAATAAATACATTTACATTTTGCTTTCAGGTGTTTGGCAGACAATTTGGCAAATATATTTTTTTTTTTATAGTTATTACGAAAGATAAATCATTTTCTTGAACGTCTGGGTGAATGAAAGTACTACAAATACCAGAAAATAAAAAATTAAACATGAAATAAAATGTATCAACTGTTAAAGGTTTCTGTCTGGGTACAACAGTGTGCAAGTTCCTCTTCTGCATTTTACTGCAGTCAGCAAGTCCTTAATCGAGAAGTGAAACAGTCAAACATATTGCAAAAACATTTCAAAGTGAGATCAAAATTGTCACAATACTGAGATACTGCAAACCAACTAGTCCTATCTGTGTGTGTACTCATTCTACAGTATGTGTAGGTTAGGACTTTGTGCAGGCCAGAAAAGTTCTTCCACACCAATCTCGCTCATCCATGTTTTTATGGACATTGGTTTGTGCACTAGTGTGCAGTCATGCTGGATCAGGATGGGGCCGTCCCCAAACTATTCCCAGAAAGTTGGGAGATTGAAATTGGCCAAAATGTCTTGGTATGTTGAAGCATTAAGAGTTCCCTTCTAACCAGTTACAACATAAGTGTGCACCATATTTTATCTTTAATGCTGTAATTAAAAAAAAATTTAAAAATGATTTTTTTTTTTTAATGGTAAAAATGGTTTTTGAGATCAACATGTTTTGCCCATTAAAATAAGAATACTTTATCTAAAATACTTATTTTTTAACTTTGCTTAATTAAAATAATAATAAGGGTGGCCTAGTTTTTTGTACAATCTGTATATTCAAATGTTTATAAAATATTGCCAATAAAATTAAGAAACGTCAAAGTTAACCAAGAATACCTAACTAAACATTTTAAGAAACATGGCACACCACGTGGCACAGTACTGTATGTTTGACTAATTAAATTTTTGGAAGTTACAGACTGTTAATTTTTACATATTTACGGTTTTAAGTCAAATTTGGGTTTCAAATATTTTACATATTAGTTGTCAGACATTGCGCTATGAATTATTTTTTTAGATAGGGATTAAAATACAAACCAAATAGGGGTCATTTTTAAATGTATTATTATTATTAGTAGTAGTAGTAGTAGCATTTATTTATTTATTTTTAATTATTATTATTATTCTGGATTTAACTCATACCCTGAAGTCCACACAAACTATGCACAGGGCTGTGTATTTTTTTATAGTTAGCTAGTTTTCCATATGCACAAACCAGAAAGCTAAAGAGAGTTACAGTCATGGCATTGGAAAAGGTCTTGAGAGAATATCCAAGGCTCTTAGAAGTAGGGAAACAGTCTACTAAAAATAAAATCCCCTTTTGATCTTTTTGTAGAATTCCAAGAAGTGGCCATGTCCATGTAATGCAACATTCGACAATGGTTATAGTATGCTGATGGTTTTGGAATGACATTTGTTAAAAATGAAATAAGTCATGTTAAATAAAAACTATAAAGTAAACTAGTAAATTTGTAAATGTATTCCATGTACAGGTAAAAACCACCTGCTACTGTATAGATTTCTCCTTAAAATACTAAATAAAATCTTTCATTTTACTGGCATGGAAAAAATACATATCCCTTGAGAAACCGCACTAGTTATACAGAGTAGAAACACAAGAAACACCATCATAATTTTAAACCCTTAAAACTCAAGTAGCACAGATATGTGCTGCAACACAGCAAGGTCAATGATGATTTAAAAAAAGGGCTTATTTAGAAGCCTTGTTGGTGTGTGTTATTGGGGAGGTGTCAGACTTCAAGACTTTAAACTGTGCATTTGTTTTTTTTTCTCTTTTGGCTATGTCAGGTAAAACGATAGTTTCTTACTTTTATAAAAGGTAAATTTTACCACTACCATAATATAGGAATGATGTAGTAAAAAAAAAGGTAGATCATTCTCAAATGAGCATATTAAGTTTGGGTCTTAGTAACAACCAAAAAAATGCTATAAAAACACATGATCATGTGTATCTGTGCTATTCCTTTGCCTATATGACCCAGTTTTTAATTTTTGGTTAAAATGAACTAAAATTCAAATTATGCTGAAAAAAGGAAATGTCACTCTATACTGCACAATCCTGAGCCCTAAATATATTTATTGAAAAAAAAAAAAAAAAAAACAGCAAAACAATAAGGGCTAAAATGCTCTGTGCTTTAAGGTACAACCATTTTTTCATATTCCGGATCTCACTTTCAGAATGTTAGTTTTCATGAAAAAGTGCTTCCTATTCCTGTTTTGGAAGGTCATTATGTCAAGAATTTTACAAAATGTTGATATTGTATTTGAATTATGATAATGTTTTAGTAAGTACTGTAAACATGCATTATTAAATTGTTTCTCTAATGAAATTGTTTATAGTAAAAAAATATTTAAATTCTAAAGTCACCCAAAGTTCAGTAAAAAAAAAATCATTATAAGCAATAGATAATAAATGATTGTGATATTATTTTTGCTTGTTAATTTGTTTGTTTTCAGTCTGTTTATGTAATAATATTAAGAACAAGCCTGATGTATTGGATAAACTTACCAAGCATTAAAGTGAGATGAAGTCTCAACATCCTGATCCTTGTAAAGTTGTTCAGATTGGTATTAAATACAGTATTCACCGCTGCTGTCTTCTTATATGGAAACTCACAAGGTCATGAAGTTTTTTTTTTTTTCATGTCTCTGAACAGAAGAGTCACTTGTAATGAAATTCAGAAATCCTAAAACTGATTCGCTTCAGTAACAGTGGTAAAAGACCAGCCCACTGAACCCTTTGTAGTAAAAGCTCTTGAAACCCCCAGAGTGTCAGAAGTGTCGAAATACACACTTCCTGTTTTTACTTCATTTAATAATTATTACTTCATAATAAAGGAAGACAAATAAAAAAGTGAAACAGTAAAGGTACTTGTCAGGGTTCTGTCCAAGACAAGATTCTAGGACATAACCTCTAAAACTGTCCTGGAGGGAGGAACAGTAGTCTTCCAAAAGATATACCCTCCCAGCGGTGTAAAACTAGGTTAAGCTGTGTTGAGTGTTGATGGTGTGAATTCAATCCTCATTATATCCGGTATTTGCTAATAGATGTAGCAATCATAAGTAACAAATATCAATAAAAAAAAATCAAAGAGACATGGCCTGAAAAAGAAGTGGACTCAATGTGAAATTTGGAGAGCAGCTCCAGAAAAGCTTTCTGTCCAGAGGAGTGCAGTGACAGACTTCTGGTAGAGAAACTGAGATGAAAGATGCACCCTTGGGGGTAGAAATAATAGTGATCTGCCAGTGATCCATTCCCCCTGGAGCTGTCTGACTCATCCTAGTGTCCTGCTGTTGTGCATCTATTCTCATGAATCCCCCCTGTGGTCTGTCTGGCATGTATGTGGTGACTTGGGACGGTTCTACTTTTCCACGAAAATGGTTCTGTCCTCGGCTGATGCAGACAGCTGTTCTCTGAGGACTTGTGACTTCAGTCGCTCGATAGTTAAGGAGTTGTAGTTGTAGTGCTGTAATAGTTGACTGTAGTTTCCTACAGTCTACCTGAGCCTCCAATAACAAACTGGACTCAATTTTAACTTAATGAAGTATGATGCAGATAAATCCCTGCAATCCATTTCACCCAAATGAGGATGGCTTCCCTGTTGAGTCCGGTTCCTCAAAAGGTTGCGTTCTTCTACCATCTCAGGGAGTTTTTCCTTGCCACTGTTGCTGTCGCCCTCGGCTTGCTCACCAGGGACAATCTTATCATTTTGATTCATACAAGTTCACGTCTCATACCAACTTAAATAATTCTTTTGATTGTTTAAAGCTGCTTTACGACAATGTCAATTGTTAAAAGCGCTCCACAAATAAAATTGAATTGAATTGAAATTGAAACAAGAGGTTTAACTGACATGCTCTAAAAATAAGATTCGAAAGATTTAATTCCTCAAAACACATATCCTACAAAGAACATAAAATTTTAATTAGTAACAAAATACAAATGTGACAGGATTAAATATATTTCCTGCTGATTTTTAAACACATTTTTGAACAGGAGTCAATTCATTATTAAAATGGAAGAAGGAATCAAAACAGGCTAATAAAAGTAATTAAATTTTTTTAATAATAATAAGAAGAATTCATCATCCAGTGTTGCTTGCATTTGACCTTGCACGTTCATGGAAGCCACTCCTCAACTCCTCTCTATAAATCCTTCCTCCTGTCCTATCCCCACTTCCCAGAAATGAGGGTCCCCCAGTCAGACACCAGCCCACCAAGTCAGAGTTTATCTCCCTGACCCACTAGTTCTTCACTATTATTTTCCTTATTTATCTAATGTCCTCTCTTTCTACAAAGGCAGACACTTTTATATAGAGCTTACATGCATAAATACTTGGAAATTTCCATTATAAAATATATACCTGTATCCTTATACTAGGTCACTAGTTACCAGGGGGACTACTATAAATCAAACACTGTAAGAAAGGATTTTTTTTTATTGTTGTGGTCCCAATTACTTTAGAAACAGATAGGTCTTTAGTCTTTGCTTGAAGATTGCAAGTGACTTTCCTGTATGAATAAGGTGCAAAAAAATATACAAAATACCAGTCTTTGTGTGCTGTAAACATCCTTAATTAAGAAAAATGATGTGAGAGTGTGTACACAAGGGCTTTGGGGAATGCAGAATTGATTATGAGGTGCAATCACAGGGATGTGCACAAATATTTGCTTGGGTATATTTCAAGTTTTGTGGTTTAAATACTTAGAATACTTGTAGATGTACAGTAGTGTGAAAAACTATTTTCCCCCTTCCTGATTTCTTATTCTTTTGCATGTTTGTCACACAAAATGTTTCCGATCATCAAACACATTTAACTATTAGTTAGCATTACAAAATGCAGTTTTTAAACCATAGTTTTTTATTTTGGGAGAAAAAAAATCCAAACCTACATGGCCCTGTGTGAAAAAGTAATTGCCCCCTGAACCTAATAACTGGTTGGGCCACCCTTAACCTGCGATAACTTGCAAAGAGTCTTTTACAGCGCTCTGGAGGAATGTTGGCCCACTCATCTTTGCAGAATTGTTGTAATTCAGCTTTATTTGATGGTTTTCTAGCATGAACCGCCTTTTTAAGGTCATGCCACAACATCTCAATAGGATTCAGGTCAGGACTTTGACTAGGCCACTCCAAAGTCTTTATTTTATTATTCTTCAGCCATTCAGAGGTGGATTTGCTGGTGTGTTTTGGGTCATTGTCCTGCTGCAGCACCCAAGATTGCTTCAGCTTGAGTTGACAAACAGATAGCCGGACATTCTCCTTCAGGATTTTTTGGTAGACAGTAGAATTCATGGTTCCCTCTATTACAGCAAGCCTTCCAGGTATTTTCCCAAAAGTCTTGGCAATCATTGAGATGTTTTTTAGCAAAATTGAGACGAGCCTTAATGTTCTTTTTGCTTAAAAGTGGTTTGCGCCTTGGAAATCTGCCATGCAGGCCGTTTTTGCCCAGTCTCTTTCTTATGGTGGAGTCGTGAACACTGACCTTAATTGAGGCAAGTGAGGCCTGCAGTTCTTTAGATGTTGTCCTGGAGTCTTTTGTGGCCTCTCGGATAAGTTGTCTCTGCGCTCTTGGGGTAATTTTGGTCGGCCGGACACTCCTGGGAAGGTTCACCACTGTTCCATGTTTTTGCCATTTGTGGATAATGGCTCTCACAGTGGTTCGCTGGAGTCCCAAAGCTTTAGAAATGGCTTTATAACCTTTACCAGACTGATAGATCTCAATTACTTTTGTTCTCATTTGTTCCTGAATTTCTTTGGATCTTGGCATGATGTCTAGCTTTTGAGGTGCTTTTGATCTACTTCTCTGTGTCAGGTAGCTCCTATTTAAGTGATTTCTTGATTGAAACAGGTGTGGCAGTAATCAGGCCTGGGGGTGATTACAGAAATTGAACTCAGGTGTGATAAACCACAGTTAAGTTATTTTTTTAACAAGGGGGGCAATCACTTTTTTACACAGGGCCATGTAGGTTTGGATTTTTTTTCTCCCTAAATAATAAAAACCATCATTTAAAAACTGCATTTTGTGTTCAATTATGGTATCTTTGACTAATAGTTAAATGTGTTTGATGATCAGAAACATTTTGTGTAACAAACATGCAAAAGAATAAGAAATCAGGTAGGGGGCAAATAGTTTTTCACACCACTGTATCCTGCACTAAGAGTAGGCAGGGGGCAAAAGGCACCACAAGTTTTACAGAGTAACACAGGACACTTGGTCACAAAAGGAAGTGAAACAGTTGTTAATACTGAAAAGCCACCAGAAAATGTTTTCCATGCTCATTAAAATCTGATGTCCGGGCACATAGACATGGATGAGACACTAAACCTTATTTATTGGACTGGCATTGGCCTGCATATATGCCAGTGATCCACATTGTGTCCCAAGTGCCAACTAGTAAACCCAATTGAGATCCCCTTTGAAAGAATTAGATTGAACTACACAAGGGCATTGCTTTGTGCTAGTCATGGTGGACTGCACAACTCTTTACAACATTTATGCATGTTGAGATGCGGAAGCACTCTTTTGTTTCATCTCCCAAGTTGTAATCCCAAATGATATTCTGACTGACCAGGGCACAACATTTAGGTCACATGCACGATGTGTTAGCTGCCCCATTGATTTAAGCCATGAACAGAGGAGGTTTCTGTGGCTCTGGCAATGACAGTTCCCAAGAGGATGCAGCTGGAACAAGATACAAACTTTGGCTCACGGCAAACACAAAGAAGTGTGCAATTGAATGGGTGAAAGTATGATATCAGGGCTTCCACTTATAACTGGGGTGAGGCAGATCCTTGGGCTGGCTCACTACTGCAGGAGGTTTATGCCTAATTTTTTGGGATGTCACTATGCTACTGGCTGAACGCATTAAAAAGGGACCACCAGACGTGGTCCAATGGACAGAGGCTTGCGGGCTTTTAAGTAATGTGCCAATCTTGTGTAACATGAGCCTGTGGAAAGTTTGTAAAATGTATTACAATAAACATTGAAAACAGGAAAGTAAAAATAAGTTAAAAATTAGTTTGTAAGATAACATTAAAAAAAAAAATTGATAAGTAAATGTGAATACAAAATGCTAATCTTTATTTTGGGTTAATTAGAGTCACTCCTTGATGAAAATTGTCAATTACCTTAGAACATAGTTTGAATGTGATTGATTAATTAATCAAGCACAGTTACATTACCAATTATAAAAATGTGTGCATGTGAATATATATGTAAATATATATTTATAATATAAATTTTACCCTAAAACTTTAATATTTGTTTTCCTTAATTTGAGTTGTTTGCTAACATTTAAAATATATCACATTATGAAATTGCCACTGTATATATTATGTATAGTATGCAAATGTAAAACTATTTATATAGAAAATTTGAATACAAACAGTAGCATAGTGCAATTGATGGCAAGGTGCAAAATTTGAGAAAAATGCAAATAAAGAACATTGTGTTTTGTTGCAATTTTGTCACTGCCAATTTATTTAAAATTCATTAAATTCCAATATGATATTCATAAGAATGATTGATTCAATATTGCAGAAATATAAGTAGAGAATATAAATTTAATTAAATAAACATAATTTAAAACATTAACGCCTATGATCATTAACAAAACCATTTGTGTTTAATATTTTTTTACATAATTGAATTAAATTTTTTAATTCAAAATTGTAACTTTTTAAAACAATGACCTAATTGATTATATTACATGATACATTACACAGAGTTATAATTTTAATATTGTATATATTAACAACATAATAACATGCATTGTAATATCAGTAGGAAGTAAGAAAATAGTAGAAATGTTTTATAGTTATGTCTGAAAAGACTAATGAGTAAACAACAAGCTGTTAATGAAGTCTGTGCAAATTAAATAATCTATAATTTACAATGATGATGTCTAAACAAATTATCCAATCTAACAATGTTATCATTTCTGGGTTATTTTTACACTACATTAAACAGTTTGCATAAATATCCACATCCTCATAGTCATTGTCCATGTCATCTCTTTGTTCATCAGCATCAACATTAACATAGTCATTATCTGAGTCCTCTGAATCCTCCTTCTGGTGAAAAATTGTTTCAGCATTTTCATAATCAGCTTCATCATCTGTGTCAATCTCTCCTTGGGGACTCTGATATGTGTTCTTGGCACCTAAAAATGAATTGTGTCAGAATATCCCCAAGTTTACAAATTGCTTTCCTATTCAAAAATATATATTTAATTTCAACAACAAATACAATCAATCAGTAAAATGAAATGAATCAATTAATGCACATAACATCTTACATATTTTTACTGCTCTAATGCCACAGAAATGTACTATTTATTATGTTTTATCTATTTATAGTTACTTGCTGTGCAAAGGTTCTGCCTCACAAGTTAGTTCCTGTTATCATGTATGTTAAAGCCACTAAAAACAGATGTTTCCTCACCAGCCTCTCTTTTCTATTTCTTGTAATTATTAAGACAAATAAACAAAAAACAAACCCAGCTTGTCATGTAACCGAGAAAGCACAAAGTGTTCTCCGCCCTGTAGATGCCTTTGCCCTCTTATGGTCTTATGGTCATGAAGGTTTTATTAATAAAAAAAAGTCAATTAGCCAAAATAGTTTTAATCATGAGTTTTTAAGTGGTGACACAGGAGATTCCTTCCAGAAAGACTAAAGAAATATGTTGAAGAAACTTTCACCATGACACCATTACTAAAGTTTAATTAATTAATTAACTGTGAAAGTGTCTGTGAAATCCCCTTGTGAAAGTGTCCCCTTTACAAGTCACTCTTTGGGTCAATTCTGTTTTCAAATAGATGTTTTTTATATTGTAAAACATTTATTTCTTTTGCAACTCACGCTGTGTTTCCTGCTTCTCTGGCTGAAAGTCCTGTCTTTTCTTTTTCTTTAACAAGCAAATGATGACTGAAGCTAAGATGAGAAGCAGTCCTGCTGTCACTCCAGCACCAATGTAGGGAGTCAGAGATGCTAAAATAGAAATCATCATTAGCAACCTTTTCAAACATTAAACTGCAAAACACACAGGGGTGAAATTGCCTTGGAGAACAAGGATCCATTTCTAGTCAATGTGTGAAAGAGGGAAACTCTCCTCCCCAATAAACTGACATCCCACAACCAGGCTTCAAAAAACGAAAACCTTTAAAATGTACTGTGCTTTGTATTATTACACTCAGCCAGGTGAAGGCAGTATTGAAAGAAAGCTTTTCACTGGAGCACTGGAAAAAAAAGCAAAAGATGCCAATATTTTCACATGAATGTGTGTGTAGGGGGGGTGGGGTGGGGGGACATGTGGTCAAGAACATATTCAATTGTATTACAGATTGAGGCATGGGGTGGCTAATCAGTTAGCCACTGTCCCATTTGGCCACCTAGAGTGAGATGTTGAACTAAAGGTTAATGCCACATTGAGGGATGCTAGTGGGTAAAGATCCCTGGTGTTTTTGGAATGAATGTGATCTTTTAAAAGAACCTTCCTGATCAGGATGACTTGCCATTGTTTGAGTTGTTCTCAGTATGTGGGCCCAAGAGTCTGTTGCAACAATGTCATATTTATAGTGTACAGGCTAATTAAGAAACAGTAAAGAAGGTTAAAGTCTAAGATAGAATGGCTTGTTGTATTTAGGTTCTATTGTGCTGCACACACACACACACACACACACACACACACACACTGTTATTGTATGAACTGATGATGTGTTGCTTTATCACTCTACTTTTATTGGAACATTGTATCATGTACATGTTGTTAACTTTTTGCACTTAAGTCCCATCATGTACTACTAAAAGGCATCGTAATCAATTTCACCTGATGTACAAGAACAGATAGATGCTGTGGATTTGTCACAATTGGCTTTCAAAGAACAAGATCAAGTAAGGTCACTTTGTAGGAAGTGGATGCCGGTCTTCTTGGTGCATGATGTACATTTGAGGTTCACAACACACAGTTCCTTTCTAAACAATGTTCCTACCAGGCACCACTACAGGCACATATTCTTCTTTGCCTCAGGATTTCACTGTTTCACTTACAAAAAATAATAATTTTATTTTACTATACCTTTCACTGAGATGAACAGGGGTTCAGTAGCAGTGGAGGTAAAAGTGCGTGATGACACGTTAACTTCATAAGTACAGCTGTAGTTTCCCTGATGGACAAAATCTGCCTCAGGAAAGAGGAAGACAGCTGAGTGGTTAACAGCTGACTGAGTCCTGGTGATGTTGGATCCACTGAGCTCCAAGTGGAAGGAACCTCCTGGATACTGAGGTTCCATGAAGCAGTTGATGGAGAAGCTGTAACCTCTTGTTACTTCTGGTTTATCAGCATCACTGAAGGAGATATTGGGCTGCTGCAAGTCAACTAGAAAATAACATGGAACTTCAAATATAAATGTGTGAATCTTGTTAAAAATGAACTGTAATAAAAATAACAAAACCAGACTACAAACAGAGGTGCAAGTAAAATGCCCAGAAAATGTCCCTTACCCACAGTGATGGTAATGGAGCTGCTCCTGGATGATATAGAGTTACTTTCCCTGTATGTGTAGTCACAGGTGTACTGGCCCTGATGTGATTCATCTACAGTCAGAGTAAATGTTGTTGTAGTCTCTGCAGTTTGCTTCTTTATTAATGTCCCAGTTTTATACAAACTGAAGTCTACAGAGATGCATGTTGTGCTGGGTGTGGAACATCTGAACTGAAGGACTTCTCCAGGTGAGACCACAGAGTTTTGGGAGATCCGAGTCAGTGTGGGACTCTGCAAATCTTATGATGCAGTAATATATTTAATTACTCTAAATTAAATATGTAATTTAAATGTATTTGTAAATGTGTTCACTTCAAACAGGGTTCTTCTACAACAGACAATAACAACTTACTTGAGCACACCACCCCAGCATCTTCACCATGCCCACAGTTATGTACTCCAAATCCTCTGTGTGAGCACTGATCTATGTAGCTCTCAGTTCCTGTACACTGAACATCATCCAGCCAGGTTGGTTCACTTCCCTGACCAAAGCGAGCATTACGAGGAGCGCTGACTGCTTTACCACATCCACGCTGTCTACACACCACCTCTGCATCCTTTAAGTCCCAGGAATGATCACACACTGTTCCCCACTGGGCTTTGTGCTGGATCTCTACTCGACCACAACAGTTACTCGCACCATTCACCAGCCTGATCTCATCATGAACTGATTTTAGCAGAAAAGAAAAGTATTTTACCTTCCTAGATTTGTTTGGGAAGTTTTGCTCTTGAGTTATAAAGTAAACTATTAGAAATTTAAGTAATAAAAGACTTAAGTATTACATAAAAAGAATGAAGGGTTTTCTTAATGATTTAGTTTTGTGTCTACCAGTTTGATCATGAGCTATAAAAAACAATGAATTATGAATTAGGTAGATACAACACAAAAAGTGATGTGGCCCCTTTAAACAATTTTTTTATTAGATAGTAATGTGCCTGTTATATTTTTTGTAGTAACAACTTACACAGAGACTCTCAATAAAAACCACATGAACAAGTTAAAAACCTGTAATTGATGACATGGTAAAGTTTTCTGTAAGAAAAGTATTAAATATCACTATAAATAATTTTTGCTTTAGCCTTTTAACTTAAGAGTATTTGGTACCTGAGCAAGTAACACCAGCATCTTCACCATGGCCACAGTTGTGTTTTCCAAATCCACTATGAGAGCACTGTGTGATGGAGCTTTCACTTCCGGAACAGCCAACATCATCCATCCATATTGGGCCACTTCCCTGACCAAAAGCGGCATTTTGATTAGCTCCAACAGCATTACCACATGCAAGCTGTCTACACACCACCTGTGCATCACTCATGTCCCAGTCATCATCACACACTGTTCCCCACTGGTTATTATAATAGACTTCCACTCTACCAGAGCAGGAGTTTCTGCCATCAACAAGTCGTATTTGAGCACCTAAGACAAACAAGAAAGGTTTCATATCAATTAATGATAATGATTCTAATATAATTGCAATATTACAGGACTTGAACTAATATAAATCAATTTGTATTACTCCTAAACTGTTCTTAAAATGATGACATGGCTTTTATATGATGAATAATGAACATAATTTAGACAAGATACTTGTGAAAAACAAGGATAACAAAGTTATTACATTAAACCAAAATACAAAAAAATATTTCACAGTTTTTACAAAATATTATTATTATTATTATTATTATTATTATTATTATTATAAACATAATTTTATTATTAAAATACAATATCTCTTGTACAGTAATTTTAGTCTGGACGTTGCTAGGTTGGTGCAGCCCTAATCAGGAGGAATAGACTATTCCACAATTTTGGTGATATAAATACAACAGCTTGATCTCCTTTGAGTTCCAAAAGTTCCAAAAGGACACTAAACTCTTACGTGTGTGTGTTTTTGTGTGTGTGCTGCATTGAGTGTTCTGGTTCCATTTTTTTTCTCTAAGGCCTAGAAATGTTCCTCACTTGACTCTGTGCTGGATCTCCTCTTCCTCACAACAGTTATGTGTACTATTCACCGGCTTGATCTTACTCTGAGCTTCATTATTATGTGAAAAAAAGAAGGTTTTTACTAATGATCAAGTTTTGTGTCTACCATGTGCTATTAAAAAACAAGAATAGAAACAAGATAAGATGGCACTTATATACAATGAAAAATAAAGTAATTTGTATGTAAAATTCATGTTTTATTGCTATAATTTTATTAATTTTCTTAGTTTTTGGTAATGAAAGAATTAAATTTCATGTTATACGCCATACAAGGTCATTATATAGTTTTTTTGTTTTTTTTTTACCTGCACAAGTAACACCAGCATCTTCATTATGGCCACAGTCGTGTATTCCAAATCCCCTATGAGAGCACTGTGTGATGTTGCTTTCACTTCCTGAACACTGAACATTATCCATCCATATTGGGTCACTTCCCTGACCAAAGGCGGCACTTTGATGAGCGCTGACAGCATTACCACATCCAAGCTGTCTACACACCACCTGTGCATCATTCATGTCCCAGTCATCATCACACACTGTTCCCCACTGGTTATTATAATAGACTTCCACTCTACCAGACCAGGAGTTACTGCCACCCACGAGTCGTATATTAGCGCCATCTGAGAAAAACGGCACAATTTTTATATTATGAATGAACAACTAATCTAATTTAACTAATATGAATCAATTTCTATCATTCCTAAACTGTTCTCAAAATTATTTCAGGGCTTTTAAATAATGAATAATGAACATTATTTAAAGTAGAACTTTATCTCCTGTGATTAAATACATATATTAAAGTTAACATTTAAAATAACATTTCCCAGTTTTAAATATTTAGCTGGCTATACAGTTGGCCTTGTAAAACACTAAACCATGCACAAGAATAACAATAACAATGGAGTATTAAATTTATGCTCTTGGTTTAATAATTCCATGTGAATGAATTAGAGGAATTAAAATCTTAATTGCAAACACAGATTACTAAGCTGAGACAAAGTCAATGTCAAAATTATTTAAAGCATATTTAAAAGCGAAAAACCTGACCAAAATGCTGTACAACATTGAAATGAAAAGAAATAAAAGACTCAATATGTGAAAAGAAAAATTACAAATAAATGTTTTAAAAATATATTAATGTATACTAATCATACTACTACTACTACTACTACTACTACTACTAATACAGGTAATAATAATAATAATAATAATGATAACAACAACAACAACAATAATAATAATAATAATAATAATAATAATAATAATAATGAGAATTATTATTATTATTACTATTATTATTATTATTATTATTATTATTATTATTAATTTACTATATTTGAATAAATAAAGGCTCTAATCTGACGTGCTGTTAACTGGTGATTTGTGAGGCTGGTAACTTCAAAATAAAAGCAATGGCTTTATGGTCTAAAAGAAGCAATTGTTGCTGCATAGCAATTTAAAAAGGTTTATAAAATCATCTTCAAACATCTTATTTAAAAATGTTTCCAGTGAAGGTGCTGGGACATTCAATCCATTGTGCAAAAGTTCCACCTCAGACCCTACAGGCCTCACTCACCATGCTAAATCTTAATCCATAACAGCCCAATTAGAAAAAGACTAAACAGGTATGGTTTGTTTGGAAGGGTTGCAAGGAGAAACCTGTTCTGTTTAAAAAAAACACGGAAGATTTGCAAAACCCCATCTAATAAAAGCACCAGACATCTGAAACAATGTCTTATGGACAGATGAGATGAAAGGAGAGTTGTTTGGCCAGTGCCATGTGTGAGGAAAATCAAACAGAATTTTAGCAGAAACACCTCGTATCTACTGCCAAGCACAGAGGTGGAGGAGTTATGATTCTGGCTTGTTTTGCATGCACAGGACCTGGGCTCCTTGCGGTCAATAATCCAACCATGAACTCCTCTGTATTCTAGAGAATTCTGGAGGTAAATGTGAGGTCATCTGTCCAACAGCTAAGTTATGCAACAGGACAATGAACTAAAGCACACCAGTAAAACTACATCATGGTTTCTGAAAAACAAAAGAATAAAGGTTTTGTAATGGCCCGGTCAAAACACAGACCTCAACCCAACGTAAATGCTGTGGACCTTAAGAGAGGTGTGCAAATGTAAATTCCCAAAAACCTCAATGAAACGAAGCTGAAAAGAAGAATTTGTCTAAATAAAAAAATAAAAAATGATGTAAGAGACTGATAAGGTCAAACAGGAAATGCTTACTGGGAGTTAATGGTGTTAAAGGTTGCTCTACAAGCTAATTAATTTTTGGAGTATTTAGTATTACCTACTGTATATGGCACGCTGAGAACTATATTAAGTATTATACTATACAACTAAACTACACACTAAACTATGTAATTATCCATCATTGTTGGGTAAAAAGTTTGTAGAGAGAGTTAAACGGTTAAACCTAAAATAAGCTGATCAGCTTCAATAAAATAAGTGATACTATATTAATATTATTATTAGGGCCCAAGCACTATAGGGTGCACAGGACCCTCTTGCTTTGCTTAGGATTTAAGCCCTTTTGGGCTTTTTGGGGGTCTTAACATGCTCACAAACACATGAAAATTGGCAGACAGTGTAGAATCTGTTGCCATTGGGATGCATAAGAGGCTACGCCCGTGGGGCCCTCACAAGAGATTTTTCTGCATAGCTCATAGCTGCATAGCACACGAAACCAGGTACACAGTTAGAGTTCAGCTAAACAATTTCACACTGCATGTCATGGGCTCTACTTAACAGAAAAGGTGAAAAGTAATTTATAACTTCCTGTGTGACATTATATTGAGTGACATTATATCCAGTGACATGTTCAATGACATCAAATTGAGTAAAATCACATTGAGTAACATCATAGTGTCACATTTCTTACACACACATCACAAATTTTAACACACAGACTACACAGAACACACACACATGCACAAACACATTTACTCATCACACACACAGACACACCCACCCGTCTCACACACAGACACACACACACACACCCCTCTCACACACACACTAACCCTTTCTCTCTTTCTCAAACACACACACACACACACGCACACAAACACACACGCGCACACACACACAGTAACGCATTCAACAAATATTTAGGGGCTAAACTGACATCAGCCCTATAATGTGTGAAGCGTTCAAGCCGTTACGTGGCGATGGCACAGGGTGCTTGGTCACATCGTTGCTTACAACTATATTATTGCCCAAGCACTATAGCCTTTAGTTTTTCTACCTTTTTGGGCTTTTAGGGGTCTTAACATGCGCAAAAACACATGAAAATTGGCAGACACATCTCATACATCACACACACATACACACATACACAAGTGACATTCAGTGACATCACATTAAGGAATATCATAGTGTGATGCTTTTTTGCCCAGCATCTACGGCCTATTGTACATACTTACACACACATCACAAATGTTAACACACACACATGCACACACTCATACACACATTAGACACACACAAAAAAACACACCTCTTTTCTAATTACAGTTTTTTACAGACGCTAGGACACATTTCTTAATACTAAGGTCACTTTTGCAAAACTCTTCACGCAGTGAGCACAACAGGAGTCTATGTGGGCTAAACTGAGGATCAATTATTATTGTTTTGGCACAAAATGCATCCAATGTCTACATCTCTCAAATTTCATGAATTCTTTTCTCACTCAGACACAACAACTGCCAAAAATCTTTGTACGTACAGGACATTTTGCACGTGCTTACATACTGTTTTCAAAACTGTTAAACTTATATTCAAAACAATAACATAATGCAAAACTGAACAAAACAGCAAAATTCAACAGCAATATTTTATTGAAACATATTTTAAATCTAAAAATGCAGTTAAACCAGCCACAGCTGATTCTCATTGTAGATGAACATCTACACAGGTGTTACTCTTTTAATTTCATTACAAACGGAGACAACTGCTGAATAGGTTTGTATTGCTGAATATTGCAATTATAACAGAGATGTGTCCTTATTTTACACAAGAAAACATTGTGTAATGCTGCATGTTGTTAGTGTTTTTTAGATCATTGTTTTGTGGGTGACAGTGTGTTTGTCGGCTGTCGACCTTTGCTAGTGTCCGGGAAGAATGAGTTTATTTGAGACCTGAATAAAGTGTTTTGCTAGTTGTAGTGCATTTTAAATGTAAAATGAACTGCTTTGCCAAGCTGAAAGTCAGTTAGGAGAATTGTGTGAAGAGTTTTGCAAAAGTGACCTAAGTATTGAGAAATATGTCCTAGCGTCTGTAAAAATCTGTAATATCTATTGGTGCAGGTGTAATCTGGTTTCCAGTCCAAAGATATGCAGGTTAGGCTAATTGGCATCGCCAATGAGTTTGTGTATGTGTGTGTGCCCTGTAATGGATTGGCACCCTGTCCAGGATGTACCCCTGCCTCGCGCCCTAAGCCTCCTGGGATAGGTTATCCCTCCTGGGATAGACTCCGCGACCACGAATACATGATAAAGCGGTAAAGAAGGCGAGTGAGTGAGTGAGTGAGAGAGAGAGAGAGTGGTGCAGGTGTTTGTTTACATTGAGACAGTAGCGCATTAGTAGCTTATTTTTAAGTCGATTATTAAATCCAGCACATAACTGTTCATAGCATCGCTTTTACTTAACATTTTGACTTATGCACTTATGGTGCAGGTTAAACTTTAGGCAGAGATCTACATAATTCCCATAAAGATTTTAAACTAATTTCACCCATGTTAATTACACCAGCTCTCAGTAACTAACTGTCAGTCAGCAGCTTCTGCAGTCGCGGTTAGTGAGTTACACCAGTTGCAGAAGGCTACAGTATGTGCTGGAGGAACAAAATAACTGGATAAATAATTATATAAAATCATAGTCTGTTGATAATACTGTACATGGTGTTTGTGGAACTGTTGTATGAAAGAAATATCATGCTCAAGGTCTGTGATATTGCTTAATTAACCAATTTTGACTCATCTTATGTACTGTATCTTTAATAGCAGTAGTTCACGACATAAAATAAAATGTTAAATAAATCTTTATGAAATTCCTGGGCATAATTTGAGTTTGATACACCTGATCTACAGAGTAAATCTAAGTTATTTAAGATGCACTTACCAGCCAACAGAGAAGCTGCAAGAACACTGACTGGGGAGCAAATAAAAAAGGAGAATTTCATTAAAATCATGGTGTAAAAACCTAATGCTGTGTTAGAATTAGATTGTGCTTTCATATTATTCACAACCCAAACACCAGTGTTACTATAGCCCTTAAAAAACTGAGCATTTTAGCCATAATTTGTTTTGCTGTTTATTTAATACAAATATAAAGGGCTCAGGAATGTGCAGTATAGAGTGACATACTTTTTACTAGCTCTAGATAGGCAGTATGATGAAGTTAATTGTAGTTAATTGTAAGCAACTACACAAACATGACTGGGCAAAAAAAAAAAAAGGTTGCATAGGCAAAGAAATAGCACAGATATATATTATCATGTATTTTCTTTCTGTTTTTAGTTGTTTCTATGACCATAATAACAATATAATTTAAGAGTGGTACATTTCTGCAATGCCATTCCGTATTTGCAATGCCGTATTTTGGTAATGGTAAATTTACCTAGGGTATATACCCTATTTACCCTAGGGTATATACCCTTTATAAAAGTAATAACACTTTTCCTTTTACCTGAAATATCCGAAAACAGAAATACACTGTTAACACACACCAGCAAGGCTTTCATATAAGCACATCTGTGCCACTTGAGTTTTAAGGGTTTTAATTAACCTCTGCAGTTCTGCTAAAGAAATTAAACACATCACTGATCCAGTTTGGGGGAATAAAAGCTCTGTGCTTCGGTTACACAGTCCTGTTAAAACTATAGTGTGTGTGCGAGTGTGTGTGTGATCAGTCTGTTGGAAATTTGCAGCCAGTATGCTGTTTATTGTCTTGTTTTTGTATATGGACCTGTGTTTGTTCATGTACAGGAATTGGTTCCTCTAAAAATAAAAGATGTTCATATAAAATAGGAGAAACACATACTGTAAGTTTGGAACCTGGGAGGTGTCATGGTTAGAAAAACAAGACCAAGCAATCACAACAATTACTAAATCAAGAGCGTGGATTGCTAAATTCCATATTTCTTCCATTTTCTATATTTCTATATTGTATAGCTGTTTTTCTTATTTTTCTAAATTTTTTATATATTTTTCTTATATTTTGTAGTTATTTTATTTTATATTTTATTTTATGTTATTTTATTCTTTCTTAGTTAAATTCACCTTCTATTTTCTTTTTCATATTTATTTCCTATTTACAGTAATTTATTTTAAGGTCACAGGCAGTTGTCTAAGCATTTCACTGCATATTGTACTTATATGACTGTGTATGTGACAAATCAAATTTTAATTTATTTCAGTCCTTTAATGCAATTCTTAATGGTCCCCAAATTGTCAGTTTTGACAGCTCTTCCCTAGTAAAAAAAAAAAAAAAAAAAAGTATACTAAGTATATTAAATCCTAGCATGCCAAAGCATACTTAAATGTACTTGCAGCCAGACTAATGACTAGTATACTTGAAGTTTGCTATTTTGGAAGAACTAATTTTGTACTAAGTGTATTTAAGTTGTAATTAAATTGTACAAAAGCACAATTTTAAGTGTATTAAGTATACTTTTGTGTGCTAAAGTGGAACAACTTTAAGTATACTTAGTACACTTAAAGTATATGCCTGTGTGTGTACTAACGTACATACCTGACAGTAATTAATACAATTTAAGTATATATTTAATATGTTATAAGTACATTACAGCTATTTTTACTGTGTTACAAAACATGATTAATATACTATGAGTATATATTTTTATTACAGCAGTAGCTGTTATACTTCTGGTCAATTACAAATACTAAAAAAGTACACCGTGAGGTTAATACAAATATACTTTATTATATCATACAGTACATAAAACCTTCTATATTACAGTATTGCAAATGTATTACCAGTACACTAAAGGTGTTTAGGATAATTTACAAATGCTAAATGTATTTTCTACACTATAACATGTTTTTAAAACACATTACATTAATACAGTAATTATGAGGAAGATTTTATTCATGAGTTCAACAGATTTAATTTGCACAAGGTTACAAAAAACTGTCCTATAGTTTATTTGTATTTAACAAACACACAAACTAAAATTTAAACTGTAGTCTGAACACAGACAGACATTAGTATTAGAGTATACAGGTACAGTATTAGTTTAAACCTGGTGTGTGGACACAGACAGACATCAGTATTAGAGTATACAGGTACAGTATTAGTTTAAACCTGGTGTGTTGATTCTGTTACACAGAGACTGAAAACAGGCCGAGAGCTACGGAGCCATTATACCACAAGCAAAGTACATGAGATTTAGCAACAACACATTAGACAATACATTCTATAGTTTAAAGTATGGACTTAATTACAAATTACCTAACACAAACCGTTAAATTTACCTTATGCCGATGAAAATAAAATAATAACGATACGAACTAACGCATGCGATGATGCAGCTTCCTGTCGTTAATTCAAACTAGAAGTGGAGGACTGGGGAGACAATCAGAAAGCGGACAGTCCGAATCTGCCCGCCTACAATCTCTGATTAGCTGATGTGGCGCCGATTCTAGTCTATGGTTGGCTGGAATAGATACAGAGATACTGTATCACACTGCTGCAGTGTGTCACTTTATTCTGTGAGCGCATAGAAGAGTGAGAGAGTGAAAACATAAATTATCTTGAACAGGAAAAAAAGAATTTCAGCGCACAAAAACGAGTTTAACATCGCGCGCGGGAGAGAGATTCAACGTGCAGAAACGAGTCTAAAAGCACGAGAGAGTAGTGCACTAAATTTAAGTACTTTTAAATTTAACTGATAATATACAGAGACTACCGAATATTAAAAATTGTTTTCTAATGTATACTTTCTGTACATTTGTACAATGATTATTTCGAGCATATTTTTAAAAAAATATACCAAAAATAAATTAAAAAAACAAGTTTAAATAAGTATACTTTGGAAATTAGACCAACCTTTCACTTAAAGTATATTTTCCAATAATATGTTTTTGGAAAGTGTACTATAATACAATTATTTTTAGATATATTTAAAATTTAATTCCAAAATTTGGTAAAAGCATGATGTTAGTATACTTTTTATATATTAACTGATGGTACAATTTTTTGTTAGTATTGTAGCGTTTTTCACCACTAAGAAGGAACCTGGAGAGACGAGTGAGCTACCCTGCTGCCCAATGCAAATGGCTGGGAGTAATTTATTCAGCTAAGGCACAAAAAAGCACAAACAGCACATTCCACAGTCAATAACACACCTCTAACACACACACACAACCTGGCCGAAGCCACTAACCCAAACACCTTTCCCCAACAGGGTGAACACATAACAACCCCTCCCGCAAAGCATGATGGTTGCCAATCAAAACCCCTGCCCACGCCACACTGCCCCCACCTGAGCAGTGACCGTCCCCGGTCACCATGGCGAACTCAGTCTAGGAGGCGTGACGGTGCTCGGCGCTGGCGTTGTGAACCCCGGAGTCTTTTTGCTGGGGAAGGAGGGGCGCAGCCCTCTTCCTGAGGCGGACCGGCCTCCACAGAGTTCGATGTTTCACTGGCGTTGGGCTGATAGGGAGCGAGACGGTCGCTCGCAATAGGGAGCGACCACTCGCGACTGCCCCGTCAACCGCACCTGGTAGACTACATCGGAGAGCTGGGCAATGACTGGGCCCACCCAGTGAGACATGAGCTTAGGCGAGAGCCCCCTTTTCCTTCCAGGGGAATACACCCAAACCTGCTCCCCAGTAGCAAAATCTCGGCCCCGGCTGTGGGTATCATACACGCAGCGCTGCTTAACACCGGCGTCGGCTCACCAAGTGTCTACACGGCAACTCGTGGACACGGAATAGTTTGTCTTTCAGCGAACAAAAATAATCCAACCCCGGCTTCGTGGGTAAATCCAACTGGGGAGGTGGCCCGAACACAAGGTCCACGGGCGTGCGCAACTCGCGAACGAACATTAACGCCGCTGGCGTAAACTGTGAGGACTCCTGCACTGCTGTGCGATAGGCCCAAAGCACGAGAGGCAAATGTTCATCCCAATCCTTCTGCCGGTCGCTGGTAAGCACGGCGAGTTGGGTGGTGAGCGTTCGATTGAAACGCTCCACGAGGCCGTCACTTTGTGGATGAGGGGTGTGGTGCGGGTCTTTTTCACCCCGAGGTGCTTGCAAACACCTCCGCCTCGAAGTTACGCCCCTGATCGCTGTGCAACTGCTCCGGGGCGCCCAATTGGCTGAACATCTCATCCACCAGCACTCGAGCCGTGGTGGAAGCGCTCTTGTCAGGAACAGCAAACGCCTCCGGCCACTTGGTAAAGTAGTCCATGGCCACCAGCACATACCGATTCCCGCGATCGGAGATGGGAAACGGCCCGAGAATGTCCACGCCCATACGCTCCATAGGTGCCCCCACCCGAAAGTCTTGCAGGGGTGCTCGCGAGCGCTGGGTAGGGCCCTTCTTTGCCGTGCAGACGTCGCATCTGTGCACAAAGAGTTTGCTATCCGTATGACAGCCTGGCCAGTAGAAGCGAGCGTGCAACCGCCGCAGAGTTTTCGTTACTCCGAAGTGTCCTGCGCCTGCGTGCCCATGCACCATCCCTAACACACAAGCCCGCAGAGTCCGCGGCACCAGCAGCTGAAAATATTCGCCAGCGCCACACGGCCGTTCCCAGTGGCGGTAGAGTAAACCCTCCCGCAACGCTATTCGGTTAAACTGCAATAGAGAGCTTTTACCTCTACGCCCAGGTGAGCGACCACGGTATGATCCGGTCTCCGGCCCGCTTTAACCCAACCTAGTACCTGCTGCAGCGCTGGATACTTCTCCTGCTCGGCGATTAGCTGATCACAGTCCAGCTGTGGCACAGGCGAAACAACTACAGGCATTTGCTTAGACGACGCAGTAACTTGGCTGCACGCCGGCTCGGACGGCTGATTACCTACGGGGGCTCCGGAGGACTGCGCAGGGAAAATGTTCGGATTCACGGGGTTCGTAGAGTGTTCGATGTCGCAACCACCCACGTGCTCTTCAACCCGCTCGCAGTACCGACAACGCTCTTTGCTGCACGGCCGGCGGGATAAAGCATCGGCGTTAGCATGCAGTTTTCCCGCTCGGTGCTGAACAGTAAAATTATACAAGCCAGCGCGCTAAAATTATACGAGCCAGCGCGCTAACTGCCCCTCGGGCTCTTTAAAACTAAGCAGCCACACCAGCAAAGCATGATTGGTCTGCAGCAAGAAGGATTGCCTGTATAAATACGGCCTAAAATGTTTAAGGGCCACGACGACCGCTAGCAGCTCGCGCTGTGTGACGCAGTAATTCTTCTCCGGTCCAGACAACGCGCAGCTGAAGTAGACGATAGCATGCTCTTTGCCCTCGGAGACCTGAGACAGGACAGCCCCTAGCCCTACATCGCTTGCGTCCGTGTCGAGGATGAACATACGAGATGCATCAGGATATTCGAGAACGGGCGACGTGACCAGAGTTTTCTGTAACCGAGTAAAAGCACACGCGTGCACCCTGTCCCAGCGAAATGGCTGATTCTTTCTCGTGAGCCCGTGCAGCGGACTGGCAATCATGGCAAAATCCTTCACAAACCGGCGATAGTAAGAGGCTAACCCGAGGAAGGTGCGTAGCTGCGACACATTTGTCGGTTCAGGCCAATTCTGTACCGCAGCAATTTTGGCTAGATCGGTGGCAATCCCTCGAGCACTAATTACGTGTCCTAGAAAACCGGTCTCTCGCCGCAACAGCTGGCACTTTTTGGGATTGAGCCGCAAATTCGCCCGCCGGATAGCCAAAAATACCTCCAGTAGGTTAGCTAGCGCGACCTCAAACTCTTTGCCGTGCACCAGTAAATCGTCCGGGTAGACGACACAACGGTTGCGAGCAATATCAGCCAACACTTTCTCTATCAACCGTTCAAACGTAGCTGGAGCGTTACATAGGCCGAACGGCATGCGCCGAAATTGCCATAGCCCTTGCCTGATCGAGAATGCGGTTTTAGGTCGTGCTTCCGGGGCGAGCTCTACTTGCCAGTACCCGCTACGCAGATCTAACGAGCGCATCATCTATTCGCGGTAACGGATAAGAATCTTTGCGCGTCACCTCATTTAACCGCCTTTAATCAACACAAAACCGCCACGATTCGTCCTTTTTACGCACCAGCACAACCAGTGAGGACCACGGTCCGGACACTGGCTCTATGACGCCCGAGTCGGCCATCTCACGCAGCTAAGGGAAGGCTTCTCGGACGTAACCGAACAGGAGCTGCGTTACCCGTATCGATCGTGTGCTGCACCAAACTGGTATTAGTGCACTCGCGCTCATCTACCGCGAAAATGTCCGAGAACTCGTTTAAAAGGGACTTCCCGGTGTCGGTCTGTGTTTGACTTGAGTCGTGTCGGTCAACTTTAAAGTTGAGTCGGTCTGTGTCCCACGCTGCTACGCTGCATAAGCTCGGCCATTATTCTTGCTCGGTCTGGAACCAGATGTTTACATGGCACGTCCACAGGAAGTTCCACCCCCCTGGTGCGCGCTACTAACACGTCCGGCTGCGCTTTGGGCACTAGCAACCTGGCTAACCCGAAGTTACCACGCAAAGTTCCGTCAGCGAGATTCAGTACCGCACCCCACCTTTTCAAAATGTCCAACCCCAAGATACAATCATCCTCAATGTCTGTCACAAAGAATGGATGAAAAAGAATGATTGCACCTACTTGTATTCGCACTGTGCGACAGGCCCGTATCTCCAAATAGCTCCCCAACACGGAGCGAATGTTCACGGCTGAGTCCGGCAGCATACAACCGCGTTCGCCTTGTTCTAATAATCCCCAGTGCAGCAGCGAAACTGTAGAGCCGGTGTCTACGAGCGCCCGTAGCAAAACGTTGTCCAGGCCACACTTCATGTATACCCCCGCGCAATTTCCTACACGTCCTGACCGGAAGTTAAATCCGGCAGTTGGAAGAAAGCCATTGTAGGAAGGCAGGCGCCGGTGCAGGTCACCTTGCCGGCTGACGGCGCACGGACCTGACGCCTGCGCTGCGTCACCGTAGGAATCCCCTCCAAGGTCCAGTGCCGGAGTATGAAACACGCTGCTCCGCTCCGGTCGCCGCTCTTTGCTCGTGAACACCTTTCCCCAACAGGGTGAACACATAACAACCCCTCCCGCAAAGCATGATGGTTGCCAATCGAAACGTTGCCCACGCCACAGTATATTTGCAATGTACTATCGAGGATTTCAATATATTTGTAATACACTAAAGTGTATTTTTTTTCCACTGGGGTTATGCAGTGTGTAAAAAATTTCTTCAGTTTTTTATTGATAAGGTTTTTTCTACAAGGGCTTTTATTACATCTCCTGCATGTGACCCATCTATCTCCATTTCTGGCTCTAGCTCTGCCGTTTTTAACCAGTTTGAGCCCATTTCTCTTTCTTTTCTGTTAAAGGTTATTAATATTATGAAGCCTGCAGGTTCTCCTGCTGATCCCATTTCTCCACATATTTTTAGAGTTGGCTCCCATTTTAGGTCCTATAGTTTTAAATTTTATAAATAGCAGCTTGGGATCTGGGATGGTACCCAGAAATTTTAGACATGCAGTTGTGCAGCCTTTGTTAAAAAAAAAACCTTGATCCGTCTGTGTTTTCTAATTACAGATCAATCTCTAAGCTATCATTTTTGTCTAAGATTCTGGAGAAAGTAGTAAATACACAAATAATAAGTTATCTTAATTAGCATGAAATTCTTGAGGTTTTTCAGTCTGGTTTTAAGGCCCTTCACAGTACCGAAACAGCTCTGTTAAGGGTCTTAAATGACATTTATCGTATTACCGATTCTGGTAATTCTGTGATTCTTCTGCTCCTTGACTTAACATCTGCCTTTGATACAGTAGACCATGACATCCTTCTGTCATGGTTAGAACACTGGGTGGAAATTAGGGGGACAGCTCTAGACTGGTTCTATCTTAATGATAGAACATTTTCTGTTAGTCTTAGAGATCTTGAGTCCTCATCAGCTCCTCTAATGTATGGAGTCCCACAGGGGTCCATCCTTAAACCCATTTTTTCTCTTTGTATATCCTGAGAAAACATGGCATCTCCTTTCACTGCTATGCAGATGATAGACAGATTTATTTCCTGTTAAAACAGAAGAAAGACTACTCTGTCAAGCCTCTGTAACCATGTGTAAATGACAAAGACATGGTTAACCTCTGGATTTAGGCGCCTTGGAGCAGTATGTTAAAGCCACAGCGTCAAATTTGGGTGTTATTTTTGACCATAGCCTTAACATTGATAAACAGATCAGTGCTGTGGTTCGGTCCAGTTTCCTATAACTAAGACAATTGGCAAAACGTAAGCCTGTTTTGTCCCTTAAGCAATTTAAAATAGCCATCCATGCCTTTATCACCACTCATACGATTACTGTAATGCTTTGTATTTCGGAGTTTCCCAGGCAGCATTACATCGACTACAGCTGATCCAAAACTCTGCTGCTCGACTATTAACGTCTACCCGTAAAAGAGAACATATCTCTTCAGTTCTGGCTTCCCTTCATTGCCTCCCGGTACAGTACCAAATTGATTTTAAGGTTCTTTTGGTGATGTTTAAATGTTTACATGGCCTTGCCCTGGCCTACCTCTTGAATCTGCTTCAGCCCTATGCCCCACCCCGGTCTCTCAGATCATCAGATAAACTTTAGCTGACTGTTCCTAAAACCAAATGCAAGCTAAGGGGTGATCGGGCGTTCTCTGTAGCGGCACCAAAATTGTGGAATGACTTACCCTTGACTATTCGTGAGGCCACATTATTGAGGGTGTTTAAGTCCCATCTTAAAACTCACATGTTTTCTCTGGCATTTAAACCAACATGAAACGTTGATTTTATATATTCTGTTTAATTAGATGTGTGTGATGTTATTTTAATTATATGTTTTTTATATTAATGTATTATTTAATTATTTATGTGAAGCACTTTGGGGCATTCTTGTTGTTAAAGTGCTATACAAATAAAGTTGAGTTGAGTTGAGTTATCACATTTAACCTCACCCCTCTCTAACCCTGAAATGCAGATTGCTTGGATTTAGTAAGCTATTATTTTGATCTTGGATTGTAATATGTTGATATGCCTTGGCCTCTAAGCACAACCTTGTGTCATCTTTAAGATTTGTTAGTATGTATCTTTGACACCGTCCAAACAAAAAAAACCATAACAGTAACTGTCTTTTTAAGTTCCTCTTCGGTACTGACAGCTTTATACTGCAATCAGCAATTCTTCAAACATGAAGTGAAAGAAGTTGCCAACTCTTATACATGTCAAAATAAGATTAGAATTGTCACAATTATGAGATCATGTAATGCTAATCCTTGAGATGTAGATCTATATATATATACACACTAATGTTTAATAGTTTGGGGTCACTTTCTAACTCCATGATGGTTCATGATTTTTATTTCTTTCTACATTGTAAAGGAATGCTAAAGGCATCCAAAAAATGCATTAACGGATTTTGCAAATGCACTTGACAATACTGTTCTTGCAAGAACTATTACAGAAAGGCCGACCTCTGTGTCTTAAAATAACAACTAACTGTTGTTTTTGTTGTTGTTGTTATGTAATTACCTAATCCCATATGTGTTATTTTATAGTTTTGAAATACCAGTATTGTTGAAGAATGTAGAAAATAAATCACTAAACAAAAAAAAAGAAATTTGTTTTTTGAAATATATATATATATTTCATTAAATGTTAATAATTTTTGTGTTTTGTTAATATAATATTTGTTAAAGTTTTTTTGTAAATATTTATAATATAAAATATGTACAATAATTACATCACCAGTCAAAATCTGACTATTTTAGAATCCCCACTATTTTATGTTTTTTGCATTTGACATCACATTTAGAAAATAATCAAAACTTTTGACTGTAGATAGACAGATAGACAGACTGACAGATAGATAGATAGATAGATAGATAGATAGATAGATAGATAGATAGATAGATAGATAGATAGATATGTGTAATAATATTAATAAATCAGTATTATTACCAAGCATTAAAGTGAGATGTAGACTCAGAATCCTGTTCCTTGAGGTCTTTAGTTTGGTGATAATTCCCATGTTCACTGCTGTTGCCTTTTCACCATGAAACTCAGCTCTTCTCATCATGAAAACACGATGGCTGATGTTTTCAGGCATCTAAAGAGGTGGAGTTATTTGCTTCACATACAATACTAAAAGTGTGAAAAGAAAAACGCAAAGCACACTTTTTTTTAGGAAAGCTATTAGTGTATAAAGTGTCAAAAATAACCACTTCCTCTTATCACTTCCTTTACGCTAATCTACCAACAAAACAGTGAAAAAAAAAACATGCTAGAAGAGCCTTGGAGTCGTAGTGAAGTGTTGAATGCCATTCTCCCAAAAGATATTTCATAAATTACTATATTGATAATTTGACATATTATGTTTATGATTACCTCCAGATGCTCTCATATGTGTTATGTGAAGACATTATCGTTATATATTTGCTGATAGATGTAGCAGTCATAAGTAAAAAAAAAAACATGTTCCTTTAAAACTATTGTTCTACATACAAAAAAAAACAACACATAACTAAACAAAACTTTAAACTACATGAATGCAAATATGTACAAAACAATGCCAGATGTACAAAAGACAATGAGCAAGACAATTAGAAAAATTATAGACAGTGCATAGCCGACCAGTCCAATATTCTAATGTGAGTAAAACTGCAAAAGAAAATATGCTTCTTGACAGCCATGATGCAGATCTTTTTTTGTTTGTTTGTTTGTTTCTCCTAAATCCATGAATAGGCAAAAAGAGAAATTATAAGAAGGATAGTTTGTGTGAGTGTGTGAGTGTGTCCTTTAGACTGCTGCTGTAGCTCCTCACTGATGTCATGTACTTCTTCATGTAAACCTTGGTCAGAAATATTCTCAAGAATGACGGGTTCATACGAATCTCTCTGTTCCTACTGCAGTTTATTAACATTTGTGGTGGAGATCATAGTTGGTACGGTTGTCGTTGAATTCTTAAGAACAAATTGATGCATTCTTGAGAATAAAAGTTGACTATTATTATACTTCTATCATACAGGAGTCTAAGAGTTCTTACATTTGGCTTAAGGTTGCCTGAGCACCTTCGCACAGCATACATAAGTGGATCTTATGATTTTTTTTTTACTTAAGGGGGTCGTACAGCACCCATACAGTATGTGCAACTTACTGCACTCTCAAGTAGTTGGTAGGAACATATGCTGTCTATCAGCACATTTACAGTAGTTGTTATATATAAAGAGGTGGCTATCCACTCTCTCTAGTGCTAGAAAGTTGACAGTTCCACAGAATGTGGGTGAATGCCATTGGATAGCCTGTTGTGTGCTTACTGTACCGATAAAATGAAACAAATGTTTAGATTGAAAGTAAAAAAAACTCTGAATTAAATTTTTTTTTTTTACCTTTGACCATTACCTTTCGTTATTAGTATTCATATGGAAATAAAGACAATGTTTCATGTTGAACCTTTATTGAAAAAAAAAGTTCTCAGGAATGTTCCTATATGAATAAAGATGGTTCAACTATAACAAAACGTAAGGGAAAACACTGCCAGGGCCATGAAAAGCAGTCCTGCTGTCACCTGTATTTATTCCATATATAATATATAATTCAGAACTCATATATGTACATATGTACAGTATATTATGTTACCTTTTTGTCTTCTAGACATGTCTCTCTACTGCACAATGTTATAATACATTATTATTTATTGTAAATAGGCCATTTATGCACTTCTGAATAGATGCTAAGTGCATTTCATTCGCTCTGTATATGTACTTTGCACGATAAAAAAAGATGAATCCTTCTAATTATAGAGATTAATATTATATATATATAATACATATATATCTTTTTTCTATTATAGTTATATTATATATTTAGTGACACTGCTATCAGGGCTGCTGCTATACTGTAATTGCCTCATTGTGCTTTTAATGTGTTTAGTTAAATAGAATTTTCAGCAAGTGATTTTATGAATGTAAAAATCTTTTTGTTTTGTGCACCTGACATTTCCATCTTTTATGTGACTTTACAATGCAAATGACGACTGGAACAAAGATGAGAATCAGTCCTGCTGTCATTCCAACACTAATGTAAATTTGCACTGGCAGATAAAGTGCTTCTATCACTACCCACTTTAAGGTTTATACTACTTGTGAAGTAGCACTACTTGTAAAACCCTTGAGATTACACAGGATGTTGGTGGAGACGACTATCAGGTGAGTTGAACAGATGGAGGTGATTCACTATTTCATTTCTACCCTAATCCAAATGCACTGTGCAGTCCAACAGAACAAGCAGCTTTGGGCAGATATAAATATTCATAAGGAATGTGCTACATGTACCTAATTGGTGGGTTGCTGCTTGTACACATGTCTCATAAGCGACTCTTATCTGAAATAGACTAGATGCCTATCCTTAACAAAGCCTTGTGGAAGGCTTGCAAAAAGAACAAACATTTTGATCAGCTCAGGAAACAACATCGAAGCCACTCCTGGTAGAAACACTAGGTGCATAAAATCAAATTTCTTCTATTTGTCTTAAAATTTTAAGTTAAAAGGCTGAATTACAACAATAAATTACTCATTTAAGCAGTTTGAAAGATAAAATGAAAATTAAATATAAATGTCTTCATTTAAATATAAATCTTTATTTGGGGTTAATCAGAATCACTTTTTAATAACAGGTTTAATTACTTTCAAACATAAATTTGAATGTGGTTGGTTAGTTTTAAGTATAGCCATGAGATCAATAGCCATGTGTGCACACCTATAAAGCCAGATCAATTAATCTTTTTCCCTTTTAATATATTTTAAATATATTTCACATTGTAAGATATCCACTGTATACAGTATGTATAGTATACCATACATGAAATTATAAGATAATGTATATAGCAAAGATGAATAAAAATAGTAGCATAATGCAACTGGCAAGAAGGTATAAAATTGAATTAAAATGGCAAACAAGGAATATTCTGTTGCATTTTAGTCACTGGCCATTTAATAAAAATATAAATTTCCATTTATTTAAATTTTACAAAATCCCAATATGATATTTATAAGAATTATCAAGTAGTATAGAAATATAATAGAGAATATATCTTGAATTAAAAAGACTTATTTCAAAACATTAATACCTAAATTATTAACAAAATGCTGCAAATGCAAAATCTGTTTAATAAATAAAATTTTAATTCCATTTTCAAAACAATGACCTAAATTTATATTATATAATATATACTGTATAAAGTCACATAGACATTATGTACGTAAATTTTATATTTTATGTTTGGTACCTCATAAATGCCCCTTCAGGCAAATTTTCACTTTAAAACCAAAACAAACACAAAACCAAGCAAAGGAAGTTGTTTTTTTTATTATTATTATTATTTTTAATTTGACAATTTTTCAAGATTTTCTCCCTAATTTAGTGGTGTCCAATTCCTCCCAGTCACTAGGGGGCTCCCACATTAAGCTTCTACCACCATTCAGTCGGGAGGGACGCAGACTATCACGTGTTTTCTCTGACCCACGTGATGTCACCGACCATCTTTTCGAACTGCTCGCTCATGTACCGTTGGGGGAGGAGTAACACACTCAGAGGACAGCGCTATCCGCCCCCTCTGCTTACGTGAGCTCACAGACGCCCTGATTGGCTAGTAGAGCCATGATTAATGTGGGAGCACGAGTACCTCTCATCCCTCCCCTGTGAGAGAGCTCAGCCAATCAGCTCTCTCTGGGCCTCTGTAGGTTTTTTTATTAGGCTATTAATTAACTAATTAATTCTTTTTTATTTTGTGCAAGATTTAGTGAAGACATAGCACCACAGGTCTTTAGAATGTTATCAAGGACAGCAGCAATAAGAAAAGGGAGCCGCTCTTACTTAAACTCAGTATTTTCAAGCAGCCGGTGCCAAGAGGAATCATAAATTAAGGTTAAGTGAAGATTAACGTCTGTTTATTTCTTTTGTTTACCTTATTTATTATATTATACCTTATTTATCTTATTTTAAAATGTATCAATAGTTTTTACATGCAAAATTATATGATTTCCAACAATATAATCAAATTATAGTGTTGGAAATTGATAATATTGTTAATATTTTTGGGTGGCTGGAACAGATTATCTGCATTTACATTATTTCATATGGAAAATGTGTTTTACAATAGGAAATTTCATGTTAATATAATTGTTTGATATCAAACAATTGTAACATCAGTAGTAAGATGAATGTTAGTTTAACAAGTAAGAAAATGTGAGAAAAGTTTTATTAAACAGATGAGAAAAGAGGTTATTACAGAACATTTAAAAGAGGCCGCGGATATTCTGTAATAAGTCTTGTTAGGATGAAGCAATCTGAACGAAACAGCATACAGTGTTTTGAACATGTTTGAACATTCTGGGATGATCGTGAGTTGATAGAACGTTACTTCCAGCAAGACGGAGCAATTTGTCACACATTGACAAGCAAGAGTTATTACAGAATATTCGGGGGCCTGTTTTGGGTAAATCATCCTTTAGTAATGATCAAGCTGTTTATGAAGTCTGTACAAATTACACAATCTTTAATCTACAATGATATCTTGACAATAGAAAACTATTCATTCTAACCATGTTATCATTTCTGGATTGTTTTTCACACTACATTTAGTTTTCATAGATATCTACATCCTCATAGTCATTGTCCATGTCAACTCTGTGTTTATTAGCATCAACATTAACATAGTCATTATCCGAGTCCTCTGAATCCTTTTTCTGGTAGAAGATTTCTGCGTTTTCATAAGCACCATCATCTGTCCCAATCTGTCCTTGGGGACTCTGATTTGTGATTTTAGCACCTATAAATGAATTTTACCAAATACAATTATAAATACATAATACATAGATAAATAAATACATACAACCCAAATTCTGGAAAGGTTGGGATGTTTTTTTTTTTTATTTGAATAAAAAGAAAACTAAAAGACTTTCACATGAGTTAAAAAAACTTAATTCACAACAGACCATAAAGAACATAACAAATGTTGTTGAAATTGTAAAAAAAAGGTTCAGCTGTAAGAACATCTTGCATCAGGTCTGTAGCATGATAAGCTATAAAAGGGATGTCTTAGAGAGGCAGAGTCTCTCAGAAGTAAAGATGGGCAGAGGCTCTCCAATCTGTAAAAAAAATTGTGGAATCCTTTATTTAGTAATACATTACTAAATGCACCTAGGAATACTTTCTGAAACCACTGTCGATAAACACAGTCCACCGTGCCATCTGCAGATGCCAACTAAAGCTCTATCATGCAAAGATCTCTGTTGTGTCCTTTAAGCCAAGGCTTATTTAAAATGGACTGTTTCAAAGTGGAAAAGTGTTCCATTTCAGACAAGTTCAAATTTAACATTCTTGATGAAAATCATGGACGCCATGTTCTCCAGGCTAAAATGGAGGGAGACCTTCCAGCATTTTATCAGCATTCAGTTTAAAAGCCAGCATCTCTAATGGTATGGGGGGCATAAGTGCATACAGTATGGGCAGCTTGCATGTTTTGGAAGACACTATGAATGCTAAATAGCATATAAGGGTTTTAGACAACGTTTATCTCTGGGAAGGCCTTGTGTTTTTCAGCAGGACGAGGTAAAACCACATATTGCAGCTATTACAACAGCATGGCTTCGTAGTAGAAGAGCCCCGGTGCTGAATTAGCCGGCCTACAGTCCAGATCTTTTACATGTAGAGAACACTTGCCACATCTTCAAACGAAAAATTTCTCAAAGACTAGCACAAACTTTTTTAAAACCTGTGGCAGGCATCAAATGTGAAATGTGCTCATTTGCTGCATAATATTGTACATTTCTTAGTTTAAACATTTTAAAGAACTTCATTAATCCCAGAGGGAAATTGCTTATTCTTGGTTACAGTTGCTCACAGTTGTTATCTAAAGGAAATAACTACCAATACAATTAATAACTACCAAAAAAAATTTGGTTAAAAAAAGTGCCAAAAATATGACCCAAGAGCATTTGTAAATATTGCACAGTAGTCTAATATATGTATGTAATATTGTATTATTATATGTAATATTGTATTACATATTTTATTGAGAATGAATATTGCAATTATCATATTATTCATACAGGTAAGTATTAATGTCCTGTTGTGTTACTGTAAGTGAATATCCACATACATGTGTGTATAAGTTACAGAGAAAAGTTGTATAATTTTATGGCCGTTGGGAGAAAAGATGTCCTGTGGCGCTCTGTGGAACACTTGATGGTGATCAGTCTATGGCTAAACTGCTCCTCTGGTCAGCGAAAACACTATTTAGCGGGTGAGAAAGATTGTTCAAAATGCATTGTACTTTGGACAGAATCCTCCTCTTCGCTACTACATTCACAGAGTCAAGCTCCATGCCTAGCACAGATCCGGCCTTTTTAATTGCGTTGTCCAGTCTGTTCCAATCAGACACCTTGTTATACACCATGTTACAGCCCCAACAGACCACAGCGTAATAAATAACACTCGCACAACGGTTTCATAAAGCATCCGTAGAATGATGTTACAGACGTGGAAAGACCGGAGCTTTCGAAGAAAGTACAACAGGCTCTGTACTTTCTTGTAGAGTGCCGTTGCGTTGTGTGATTTCTTATGTTTTTTATGTTCTATTGTGATTAAAATATTGACTCATGTGATTTGAAAGTCTTTTAGTTTTGAATTTATTAATATTGAAAAAATGCCCTAACTTTTCTGGAATTCGGGCTGTAAATATTTATATGAAGTGTCCACTTTACAAGTCACTCTTTGGGTTATAACTAGAGAAACAAGGATAAATAAGATGGAAATAAAAAAACCTGTGAGAAATTCTGTTAAAGGAAAAAAATACCTTTACCACTGCAACAGCTGTGTGATGTAAAATAACATTTCATGTAAAATAACATATTTCTCTCTTTAAATAGATGTTATTTGATATAGTTAAACTTTATGACTTTTGCAACTCACACTGTGTATCCTTCTTCTCTGTCTGAAAGTTCTGACTTTTCCTTCTCTTCACCAAGCAAACGATGACTGGAACTAAGATGAGAAGCAGTCCTGCTGTCACTCCAACACCGATGTAGAGAGCCAGAGATCCTGAAAGAGAAATCAGTTTTATTAACCTTTTCAAAGTTTAACCTGCAAGCACACATGAGTAAGATTGTCTTGGGGACATGTGAAATTTCCCTCCACAATAAATCGACGTGTGTAAAATAAAATAAAAAAAGATAAATAAATAAATGAATGAATAAATAAATAAATAAAATGACTGGGTTATGTATTAGTACATTAAAAAATACTATGTACTATGTTATGTATTATTACACTCAGCCAGTGTCACGGTTGAACACCAGAGGGCACCATGCTCTCAGACTCCATTTTGTTTTTATTTGTTTTCTTTTAGTTTTGGACTTCAGTTCCCAGAGTGCACCTCGGTCAGGTAATGGGAGCACACCTGAACCGAGAGTTAGCTAATTAGTTCAACTATAAATAGCCTTTTGTTCCATTGGTCCTTGTCTGGCATCTGTTTAGTTAAGTGGGTGTTTATGTTTCCTCGTTCTCGGTGTCCCGCCATTTCCCCTAGCTCCTGGTTTGTCCTGTCTTTGGTTTTGTTCTGTTGATGCACTGTTATTTTTCATTCCTACTTTGTTATACCTTAGCCTAGCCTATGTTTAGCTCCGTGTAAGGTTTAGCCTCTTGTGTTTAGCTCCTAGCCTGTTGTGTCTAGCCAGTATAAAGTAACTCCTTGTTTGGCGTGACTTCTTGTTTGGCGTAATTCATGTGTAGCTTAGCTCTCATTTGGTGAAGCTCATTAGTTTAGATCCTGTTAAGTGTAGCCTTTGGTTTCTCGTATGCCCCGTATTGCTCCTCCTTAGTTCCTTTATGTAGATGTCTATGTTTCCTTTATTGAAAGACCTTTTTCCACATGATCACCTCTGCCTATATACCTTTCATAAAGCCCACACACAGCCCATTTCACTGGGAAAAAAAGCAAAAGATGTAAGTGCATGTGCATTTGTGTGAGAGAAAGTGAGTGAATGTGAGAGAGACAGAGGGAGAGGCAGGGAGATTGATAAAGAGAGAGTCCATATTTTTTTAATTGATTAGAAACTGATTTGTTGATCAAGTATTTGAACACACAAGGAGTTTGTTTCCTTTGACAGCTATTCCACATATAAATGGTCTCATATGTTGTTTGAGATACCATGCCCATGGTGGCTACAGTCACAGCAGGCATTTTTAACAGATCCTTTAGCCGTGAGGTCAAGAACACATTAAACTGTATTAAAGATTGAGGCTTATGTGGTTAATCGGTTGGCTATTCGCTCTTTTGGCTACCTAGAGTGAGATGTTGAACTCTATAAAAAGTTTATTCACCAGTGTGTTATGCTGTTGGTTAAAGATACCTCTTGTAATCTATGTCCTCAAGTTCCTGGTGTTTTGAGGATGAATGTGAACAATTAGAAAGGGGGTTTTCTATACAAAATGACTTGACCATGTTTTTAGCTGTTCTCAGTATATAAGGCCCAGAGTCTGTTGTACCGGCATTGCAGTAAGTATCTCTTTTCGAGTCTACGTCACCCTAGGTGCTGGGCCAGCCTCTTCAGAATGGCTTAAGGCTGAGGCACAAAATGTCTGTTTTTTAGCAGGAAGTGTGGAACTTGGGCATGACATATAAGATGTCTTTACTGATCCAGATAGTAGCTAAAATGGTAGCTAACTGCCTCTGCCCACTTTTTTGGGTTTTATCAGGTATTATCGTTATTTTGTGAAAGAATGGTGAGGGTCACCAAGTGGAGCAGATGAGGTAGAAACTGTAGCCCCTAATTATTTCAGACCCCCAGAAGAACCATACATTAGCAGCACTGAAGGCGATACTAGGTTGCTGCAAATTCACTAAAACCAACACGCACAGATTATCAGGAACTTCAAATCAAATTAAAATTTTATTTGTCACATACACAAACATACACAGTACGAAATGTAGTGAAATGCATTATACGACTGCCATTGACCCTAAAAGAGAATTAAAGTTTACAAATAAGAAATAAATATAAATAAAGAACACGATAGAAATTAAATTAAAAAATTTAATTAAACTAGGAAAAAATAGAACTAAAAATAAAAGTAGAAATGTGCTAGGAAAAATAGAACTAAAAATAAAAATAGAAATATGATGTGCATAAAAATAGAAATATACTGTACATAGAAATATGATGTGCATAAAAATAGAAATATACTGTACAAATTGAAATATACTGTACTGGGTGTGCAATATGCGTAGAACAAAGTGTCTTTGTGCAGAGGTTATTAAAGTGACTTTGTGCACTGGTCCTGGATGTAAACGTAAACATGTAGTGTAGTTGTGAGGGTAGGTGTGCAAAGTTATTAAAGTATCTTTGTGCAATGGTCCAGGATGTAAACGTACAACATGTAGTGTAGATATGAAGGAAGGTGAGCGTGTGATTGACCATAGTGTTCATGGATGTAAAAGGATTGATAGATTTGATCAATTATGAAAGGATTGTGTAGTTCTGCATAGTGGTGTGGTTGTGGTTGAGAGACCTTATCGCCTGCGGGAAGAAGCTCCTCCTTAGTCTCTCTGTGTTGGCCTTCAAGGAGCGGAATCGCTTCCCAGACCGCAACAGAGTAAACAGTCCGTTATTGGGGTGGCTGAGGTCCTTCACGATCTTCCTGGCCTTGGTCAAGCACCGCTTGCTGTAGATCGAGTGCAGGTCAGGGAGCTCGATGCGGATGATGCGCTCAGCTGATCGCACCACCCTCTGTAGAGCTCGTCTGTCCTGCATGGTGCTGTTCCCGAACCAGGTCGTGATATTTCCCGTCAGGATGCTCTCTATGGTGCAGGAGTAGAAATTCCTGAGCACCTTGGAGGGCAGTCTAAAGTCTCTCAAGCGTCTGAGGTGGTAGAGACGCTGCCGGGCCTTTTTTACCACGGTGTTGATGTGACAGGACCATGTCAGGTCCTGCGTGATGTGAACACCGAGGTATCGGAAGCTGTCCACTCTCTCCACTGGGCTCCTGTTGATGACGGGGGTCTGGTAGTTCCTCACCTGCTTTGTTCTGAAGTCCACTATCAGCTCCTTTGTCTTACTGACGTTCAGGAGGAGATTGTTTCTCTGGCACCAGTTCTCCAGATTTCCAACCTCCTCCAGGTAGGCCGTCTCATCGTTGTTCGTGATCAGGCCCACCACAACAGTGTCGTCAGCAAACTTGATGATGGTGGTGGAGCTGGTAGTGGCCACGCAGTCGTGGGTGTACAGAGAGTACAGCAGGGGGCTCAGAACACAACCCTGGGGGCTCCAGTGCTGAGAGTGAGGGAGGCTGAGACATGTCCACCCATCCTTACTGCCTGTGGTCTGCCAGTCAGAAAATTGGAGATCCACTGACACATGGATGAGCTGAGTCCCAGGTGCTCCAGCTTGGTGGTAAGTGTGGAGGAAATTATGGTATTAAATGCAGAACTGTAGTCGATGAAGAGCATTTTCACATAATTCCCCCTCTGAGTGTCCAGGTGAGTGAGAGATGTATGGAGGAGATGAGAGATTGCATCGTCCGTGGAACGGTTTGGACGATAAGCGAACTGTAGTGGGTCGAGTGTGTCTGGTAGTGAAGAGATGATGAAGTCTCTGACCAGGCGTTCAAAGCACTTCATCACTACTGAAGTGAGGGCTACAGGGCGATAGTCATTGAGGGAAGCAGGATGAGGTTTCTTTGGGACAGGAACAATGATGGACTCTTTGAAGCATGTGGGGATCACCGACTGAGATAAAGAGATGTTGAATATCTCAGTGAACACAGGTGCTAGCTGGTCTGCGCAGGCTCTGAGAATACGGCCTGAGATGCCGTCTGGTCCTGCTGCTTTCCTGGTGTTCACTCTCTTGAAGGCTCTCCTCACGTCATGCTCGGTGATGATTAACGCGCTTCCGGTGCTGGCAGTGACTTCCTGTCTGCAGCCGTTAGCGCCGCTAGCATTAGCATCGCTAGCGTCTTTAGCTGCAGCCTCGAAGCGAGCATAGAAGGTGTTCAGCTCGTCTGCCAGAGACACGTCCGCGTTCGTCATACCGGATATTGGTGCTTTATAATCCGTTATTGTCCTTAATCCCTGCCACAGGCTCCTAGAGTCACTCTGTTGGAGTTGTGACTCTAGTTCCCTCCCGTAGCGCTGCTTCGCCTCTTTCACTGCCTTCCGGACGCTGTATGACGCAGCCTTGTACGGTTCCATGTCCCCCAACGCGAGTCCCGTGTTGTAGGCAGCAGTGCGAGATCTCAGAGCGTCGCGGATGGTTTTATCCACCCACGGCTTCTGGTTGGGAAACGTTTTAATAGTTTTTTTTCTACGGTATCGTCCGCTAGTTTCCCGATGAATCCCACAACCGCTTCCGTAAACACGCTGACGTCATCGTCGGAGCTGTTTCTGAACATGTCCCAGTCTGCGTCATCAAGTGCGTCCTGGAACGCGGCCACCGATTGGTCCGTCCAGCGCGCGACCTCCCTCTGAACCGGAACTTCCTGTTTCAGCCTTTGTTTGTATTTTGGCATGAGGAAGATGGCGGCGTGGTCGGATTTACCAAACGGTGGGCAAGATTGTGCCTTGTAGCCATCCTTGACTGTAGTGTAACAGTGGTCCAGTGTCCTTTCGCCCCTGGTGGGGCAGGTGATGTGCTGATAAAAGTTCGGCGCTGCGCGTTTGAGGTTGGCACTGTTAAAGTCCCCCGCCACAATAAGCGCAGCGTCCCGGTGTTGTGTTTGGTGCTGTGTGAGTGCCTCATGCAGCTCGCATAAGGCAGTGTCCGTGTCCGCTTGTGGTGGAATGTGGTGTGCAGGAGCGTGTGAGAGGAACAACGCTCGCGCTGTTGCACCAGCTGCTGTTCACCATTAAACACACGCCGCCTCCCCTTGACTTCCCCGAGTCCCGCGTCCTGTCCATGCGATGAACCGAGAAGAACTCGGCCGGCTGAATGGCGTGGTCCGGCACCGCTGGGTTCAGCCATGTCTCGGTGAAGCAGAGGAGATTGCAGTTCCGAATGTCTCTCTGGAACTTTATCCTGGCCCTGAGGTCATCGAGTTTGTTTTCCAGTGACTGGACATTGGCGAGCAGGATGCTAGGCAGAGGTGTGCGGTGTGCACGGGCTCTCAGCCTGTTCCTGACGCCGGCTCGTTTCCCTCGGGGCCGCCGCTTCGCGTCGCGTCCTTTGTTGTCCCTCAGGATCTCACTCGGCCAGCTCAGATCCGGAGTTAAAAACGTCGACTTGTGAGTACATTGTATACCAATAGAAACAAGAGTGTCTCTATCATAACTAATGTACCCCATGGTGGTAATTTTGCCGGTTTTAAAACGCTGTAAACTAACTTAAAGAACAAAAACAAAGAAAAGGTGGTTGGAGCAGTCGTGACGGCAGCCGACCTCACCGGCGCCATCTTGATTTTTCTTCAAATATAAATGCCAGTACACATGAATTGTGTACTGACAATTGTAAATCGTAACTTGTCGAATTGTTAATTGTAATAAATTACAGAACTAGACTGCTGTCAGAGCCTCAAATATTTTCTGATACTGGCAAAAAATATTCAGAAAATGTCCCTTACCCACAGTGATGGTAATGGAGCTGCTCCTGGATGATATAGAGTTACTTTCCCTGTATGTGTAGTCACAGGTGTACTGGCCCTGATGTGATTCATCTACAGTCAGAGTAAATGTTGTTGTAGTCTCTGCAGTTTGCTTCTTTATTAATGTCCCACTTTTATACAAACTGAAGTCTACAGAGATGCATGTTGGGCTGGGTGTGGAACATCTCAACTGAAGGACTTCTCCAGGTGAGACCACAGAGTTTGGGGAGATGCGAGTCAGTATGGGAGTCTGCAAATCTTATAAAAAAAGAAAATAATTTTATTCCCCTTTTAAATGTATGCATTTTATACAGAGTTTTGCTACAACAACCAGTAACAACTTACTTGAGCACACGACTCCAGCATCTTCATGATGTCCACAGTTCTCTACTCCAAATCCTCTGTGTGAGCACTGATCTATGAAGCTCTCAGTTCCAGTACACTGAACATTATCCAGCCAGGTTGGTTCACTTCCTTGACCAAAGCGGGCATTATGAGGAGCGCTGATTGCTTTACCACATTCAAGCTGTCGACACACCACCTCTGCATTCTTTAACTCCCAGTCATCATCACACACTGTTCCCCACTGGCTATTGTGCTGGATCTCCACTCGTCCACAACAGTTACTTGAACCATTCACCAGCCTGATTTCATTACAACCTGATTTATTATATAAAAGGGAGAAGGTTATGTTATAATAATTATTTTTGTGGAGAGATAAGGAGAAATAATATTAGAAGCAAAACCATTTGACGAAACTTTTACCAACCCTATTTTCCACCCATGTATGCTAAATATAGAATATAGAATATGTGTAGTTTAAACAAGAAAACTAAAAGTAAACAACTGAGTCTTGGACAAACAATTATGTTATACAATTAAAATAATGTATTATAATTTTTGTGGGAATGAGTTTTCACAGACACCTTCTACACAAGTCTTTAAAAAACCTGTAATTGATAATATAGTGCTGATAAGTATTCTGTAAGGAGTCAATTAGTTTCCATAGCAGCATATCAGCAATATCTCTATATATTAAAATGCATTATACGCAATGCAATATAAATATTATCACAATCATTACAAGATCTTAAAATGGTTTATGGTACCTGAGCAATTGTTACATTTTACTATTTAAAAATTAAAATTTTCTGTACCTGAGCATATAACACCAGCATCTTTACCATGGTTACAATTGTGTGTTCCAAATCCCCTATGAGTGCACTGTGTGATGGTGCTTTCATTTCCAAAACACCCAACATTATCCATCCATATTGGGCCACTTCCCTGACCAAAGTGGGCACTTTGATGAGCGCTGACAGCATTACCACATCCAAGCTGTCTACACACCACCTGTGCATCAGTCATGTCCCAGTCATCATCACACACTGTTCCCCACTGGTTATTATAATAGACTTCCACTCTACCAGAGCAGGATTTACTGCCACCAGCAAGTTGTATTTTAGTGCCATCTAAGCGCCAAACAGAAAATTGTTAATATTAACTAATGATAGTTAATTTATAGGACTTGAAACAATATAAATCAATTTCAATCACTCTTTAATCTTTTTAAAACTCAGTATCATAGCCTTTTACATAAAAAATGATAAACATGCAAAAAAACGAGTATATCAAAGTTAAATTACTACATAAAGCAAAATACTAAAATAAGATTTTCCAGGTTTTCATGAAATATTCAGACAGTGATTCAGAAAATGTCCCTTACCCACAGTGATGGTAATGGAGCTGCTCCTGGATGATATAGAGTTACTTTCCCTGTATGTGTAGTCACAGGTGTACTGGCCCTGATGTGATTTATCTACAGTCAGAGTAAATGTTGTTGTAGTCTCTGCAGTTTGCTTCTTTATTAACGTCCCAGTTTTATACAAACTGAAGTCTACAGAGATGCATGTTGGGCTGGGTGTGGAACATCTGAACTGAAGGACTTCTCCAGGTGAGACCACAGAGTTTGGGGAGATCCGAGTCAGTGTGGGACTCTGCAAATCTTATAAAAAAAAAAAGAAAATAATTGAATTGCCTCTTAAATGTATGCATTTTATACAGAGTTTTGCTGCAACAACCAGTAACAACTTACTTAAGCACACGACTCCAGCATCTTCATGATGTCCACAGTTCTCTACTCCAAATCCTCTGTGTGAGCACTGATCTATGAAGCTCTCAGTTCCATTACACTGAACATCATCCAGCCAGGTTGGTTCACTTCCCTGACCAAAGCGGGCATTATGAGGAGCGCTGACTGCTTTACCACATCCAAGCTGTTGACACACCACCTCTGCATCCTTTAAGTCCCAGTCATCATCACACACTGTTCCCCACTGGCTATTGTGATGGATCTCCACTCGACCACAACAGTTACTTGAACCATTCACCAGCCTGATTTCATTACAACCTGATTTATTATATGAAAGGGAGAAGGTAAGCTTGTAATAACTTTTTTTGTGGAGATATAAGGAGAAATAATATTAGAACTATAAATTACCTTTATGTGCATAAATTATTAAAGTAAGAGAACAGAAAAGTAAAATAATAATAAAAATAACAGCTCTTTAAAGCCATAATGACTCTAATCTGAGGTGCTGTTCGTTAGGTGGGTGATTTTTGAGGCTGGTAACTCTAAATTAACTTCTCCTTAGCACCAGAGGTAGTTTTTGGTCTTGCTTTCCTTGCAAGGTTTGCATGAGAACTAGTTTCATCTTGTGATTGATTTACATATAGTCATTTGGCAGACTTACAAAAGTGCTTAAGTTTCTGTCATTACATAGATCCTTACACTGAGTTATTAGGTTACTAAGTACCAGTCAAACACGGTTGGGAAGGTTTTTTAAACAAATTATGGGTTTTACAAATGCAATTGGAAAAATATGTGCAAGACTTGCAAGAGCTGTTCCTGAACAGCTGACAATCATGTCTTAAATAACAACTTACTTTCGTTGTTGTTACTTAATGTCATAATTTGATTGTAACAGGTTCGACCCTTTGTGCACAGGTGGCACACAGACACGAGACGAGGTCTTATGGGAAGGAGCAATTTTATTTAGGAGCAAATTGGGAAGAAAAGGGTTAAAGGAGGAAGAAAGGGAAAAAGGAAAGTAAAAGAGTGGAGGGAGTCTCTGGATGTCTGCTGAATGATTTTACCAGCTGGGATCACGAGAAGCTTGAGCAGCTTGAGCAGATCGTAGGGAGCCATTATAGGGAGCCTATGGAGTGAGCCTATGGAAAAAGCCTACGAAGTGAGCCTACAGAGTGAGCAAGGAGCGATAACAGGGTGAGGTGTATGTCCATCACAGGCGCACGCCGATATGTGCTTTTTTATAGTTTTTTTTTATTTTTTTATTCTGCTCGTGTTCTAGCCATTTACCATCCTTTTAGCATAAAAACACTGGAAATTTACCCAGCTGATCAAGACGGACAAAATTTTTATCTTACTGCAGCATAGGTGCACATGCATGAGCTGCTGCTCTCTATTGTCATGCATCTCCATTTGCTTGGATAAATACAAAATTCATTTTTTTATGCTAATTTCATTTATAAGGTTAAAAAAGCTGTCATATGTGAAAAAAAGTAATTGTTTCAGGACCTGGACACCTTTCCATAATTCATAAAATCTGACTTCTGTCCTCAACCAGAAAATCCTGAAGGAGAATGTCTGGCCATCAGTTCATTAACCTCAAGCTCAAGCACTTAAGCAGCAGGACAATAATCTAAAATACACCAGCAAGTCCACCTCTAAATGGCTTAAAAAGAAACAAAAAAAAGTGTGGCCTAGACAAAGTCCAGACTTAAATCAGGTTGACACTATTAAACAAGCCATTCATGCTCAAAAACCATCCAGTGTGACTGAATTAAAACAATTAAAATAAGTAAGTCGAAATTCCTCAATAGCAACGTAAAGGACTTATTGTCAGTTATGGCAAATGCTTGATTGCAGTTGTAGCTGCCGAGGGTGACACAACCAGTTATAAAGATTTAGGGCAATTTTTTTTTTTCCTCTACTCTAAAGTGAAGAAAACATTTTCCCACCAGAGCCAGCACTGCAAAGAGGCCACACCACCAGAAGAAGTCCAGGACAATGGCACAGACATGCCACATTGAGCAAAGCCTTACCACTAACCATTTCATCCAAAAAAAGTGCTTGCGTAAAAAACTGCTCATAATGTCCCTTCTACTCAAGATTTTTATTTCATTTATGGTGCAGATTTAACTTTAGGCAAATACCAAAGGACGGGTAAAGTTTTATTAAATTCTGTTACAGCAGTTTTGCGTGATGCTTTGACAAATTCAGCTGGACCGACATACAAACTCCGTGGTCAACACCATGGTGAAAAAGGCCCGGCAGCGTCTCTACCACCTCAGACGCTTGAGAGACTTTAGACTTCCCTCCAAGGTGCTCAGGAACATTCACTCCTGCAAGAGTTCTGCACCATAGAGAGCATCCTGACGAGAAACATCTTAACCTGGTTCGGGAACAGCACCATGCAGGAAAGACGAGCTCTACAGAGGGTGGTGCGATCAGCTGAGCGCATCATCCGCACCGAGCTCCCTGACCTGCACTCAATCTACAGCAGGCGGTGCTGCACCAAGGCCAGGAAGATTGTGAAGGAGCTCAGCCATCCCAACAATGGACTGTTCTCTCTGTTGAGGTCAGGAAAGCGATTCCGCTCCCTGAAGGCCAACACAGAGAGACTGAGGAGGAGCTTCTTCCCACAGGCGATAAGGTCTCTCAATCACACCACCACACAGTACTGACACACATATGGTCTTTACACACATACACTGGACATTCTGGACATTCGTTTACACTAGTGGCCACTGCACAACTACACCTGGTGGTCACAAGTCACAAGTCACTTTACATAAATCACTTTTTAAGCATTTTTTGCACGGCACTAGTCACTTTAAATATGTGAATTGCACAAACAGTGGACATCACATTACCATTACAACTACCATTCCATACAAAAATTACATAAATATACCTGCCCGTTCAGCTGCTCTTATTGTTTTATATTTCATTATACATTCTTCAAATATTTTCTATATTGTGTATTTTTGCTGTACAGTTATTTATTTATTTTATTTTATTTATTTTATTTTTTTAACTTTAGTTTTTATATTTTATTTTATTATTTTCTAGTTTTATGTACCCTATATTTTAATTCTCATATTAGTCTTTATTTTAGGTCATGAGCAGTTTCCTAAGCATTTCACTGCATATCGTACTGTGTATGACTGTGTATGTGACAAATAAAATTTGAATTTGATTTGAAACTTATAGACAAAAACAGACAAACATAAAATGTTAAGTTATCATTAAAAGAGCAAGTTCTGACTAATGTATATTAAAAAAAAAACTTTCTTTTATTCAGGGGTAAGAAAAAAGTATGTGAAAATTTTGGAATTTTATCTTTTTTTTTGCATTAATTTGTCATAAAATGTGATCTGATCTGAGCTTTTCTGTTTATATTTAACCCAATCATTCATCATTCAAAAAGGTGGTGGAAAAACCTCTACCACTTGCCTCTTGGTAGCACTAACCTCACCCAGGCACTTTCTGTAGCTGTGGATCAGACCTGTACATTGTTCAAGAGAAATTTTAGCCCAATCTTTCTGGTAGAACTTCTTTAGCTTTGTCATATTATTTGGAAATCTTATGTGTATGACAATTCATTCCATGGCATCTCCATTGGGTTGAGTTCTGGGCTCTGACTTGGCCACTCTAAATTTTGTTTTTCTGAAGCCATTCTGTTGTGGACTTGTCCTGTTGCATCACCCAAATTCCACAGAGTTTCAGCTGACATACAGATAATATTTTGAAGAAGTTGTCTGAAAATTCACTCTCAGTGACTGCAAGTTGGCCAGGCCCTGATCCTGAGCCTAAAACATGATGGCTTCTCCACCATACTTTATGGTTGGGATGATTTAATGATTATATGCAGTGCCCTTTTATGTCAGATGTGAAGCTGCATGTTCAAAATAGTTCAATCTTAGTCAATGCACAAAAAGTTTATTAATGTGCTCTTTGGCTTAAGGCATGCAGCAATGTTATTTATAATAAGTAGTGGCTTCCTTTGTGGTGTCCTGTCATGGACACCCTACTTGTTTAATGTTTTACGAAATGTAGACTTATGAACATAGATGTTAGTTAAGGCATTGGACTACGGTTCGGAAGTTCCCAGTAATGCCTTTAAGTCTTTGGATGTCATTTGGGGGTGTTTCTTTACCTCATTAATAAGTTTGGAGTACAGCCCCTAAGTGTCTCCATTTGCCCAACCATAGACTGGTGAAAAAAGTCTTAGAAATCACTCTGTAACCCATTCCAGCTTTATGAAAATCAACTATTCTTGATCGTAAGCTCTTTTTTGGCAAAGCATGTCTTACATTAGCGTATTCTTCTTGTCTGGAACAAACTCAAAAAGTTTGAGTGTTTTTTATTAAGCAAATTAGCTCATGTCCACACTACCAAACGTATTTTATTAACAAGACTCCAGGTATGCTAACACCTGACTTTAATTATCTTTTTTATGATCATTAACACAAAGATTCACATACTTTTTTCATTAACACTATGAGGTTTTTATGCTTGTTCTCAAAAAGACATGAAAGAAGATTATATTTGTCAATACCCTTGAAAGATAAAAAGATAAAATCACATTTTATGACAAATTAATGTAGAAAAATCTTAAAATTAAAAAGTGAAATTTCTTGCCACTTTAGCAAAGATTTGATTTTTTTAGATTTCCATTAAACACTATTTGCAATTTAACCCCGAAATGTGCGTTAGCTGATATTCTAAAGTGGAATAAGTGGAAATATATTTTTTTTTAATCTTGTAAGTTACCAGGACTGTCCACCACCTCCATGGGTTAGTCTTCTCACTTTTTGCCCACATAGAATTTAAAACTATATTCACCCCTGTCAATTACACTAACTGTTGGCCGATAACTGTCAGTTAACAGCTTCTGCAGTCGCAGTCTGTTGGTTCCACTCGTCTCAGAAGGACACATGTTGGTGGAATAAAATAGCTGGTTAAATAAACAAACAAATCATACTTTGTTTATAATATATGCTTTTTGTGGGACTGTTATATAAAAGCACCATCACAGATCTTGAACTTGATATTTGACTTATTTTGACTAACCTTGTGTAATGCATCTTTAATAGATGTAGTCCATGAAATAAAGGTTTATGATTTGCTGATGAGACCTGATGCAGAATTTGAGTTTGATGCAGAGAGTGAATCAAAGTTATTCAAATGAAAAATACACTTACCAGCCAACAGAGAAGCTGCAAGAACACTGACTAAGGGGAGAAAATAAAGAAGAATTACTGTGTGTGTGTGTGTGTGTGTGTGCGTGTGTGTGCAGCCTGTATATTTGTTATTGTCTTACTTTGGAACCTAGCATGTGTTATGGTCAGAAAAACAAAGCCAACCACTACTAAATCAAGAGCATGGATTGCAAAATGATTAAAAAGATTACTTAATTAATGCTCTCAGATTAATACGATTTCGGCCCTGATTAATTATTAGATTATTTAATTGCAGGTCACTCTCTCTATCTCTTACATTACTTTATCTTTAAGGTTTAGTGTCTGTTCACCCACTTTTGTTCTGTTTGTGTAGCGCCTAACAACTTATAATGGTAACTGTCTTAGTGCAACCTCTCTGTATTGTCTTAGGTTCCTCTTCTGTATTGTCTGCTTTATACTGAAATCTTAAGGAACTCACGTACTTCTCCTCTAGGGACGTGAGCGTTGCTCTTTTTTTTCCTTATATGGACTTCAGGAGAGGTTTCATCATGATACGTGTTCGATTTTGCAAGTCATTTTACAATACAGGTCCTGCAAGAACTGTTCCAGAAGACTGCCTTTTTTTCTCTCTTTTTCTGTATTAATATATATATGTATTAAAATAACAACTCACTGCCTGACTGGTTAAATTATTATTTTTTTTTTTTACATTTTTACATTTCTTCATCTTTAATAGTTAAAATATGGTGTATCTGTCAAATTATACCATCCCCCTGTACAAATGACAAATTTTATAATTTGCATCAGCTAAAGTAGAAACACATAAAGATGTCATTCTTATTTCTATTTAGAAACTCACATTTAAATTTACTCACATAAAACTCACAAAATTTAAGCTTTTTAAAGTTTTTTTTTTCTTCGAATGTTTAATTAAAAATAAACATGAATTGCAGTATCAGTCTCATCAGTCTGTGTATAAAACAGCCAGTCGGCCAAAAAACTGTATACGCACTTAAAAAAAATATATTTAATAATTTTCATTATAATATTATCATATACAGTATATTAATATATAATTCATTGCAATAAATGTGGTGTAAAATATTTATACTGTACATGTTCTTTTCCTGAAGCGTGTACACATTTTCTGTGTCTGACTTTGTATAAGTAGAGAGAGAGCCGTGTGTGTGTGTGTGCATAATAATATTAAGACCCAAGCCAGATGAATTTACCAAGCATTTATGTAAGATGATCTACCAGAGTAGAAACACTTTATGTCCCATAAAAATGGCATTCCTATTTCTATTTAGAAACTTTCGCATTTCACTAAATGGTAATCATTTTTGTGTTTCGTTAAAAATTTTAATAAAAATAAGATTTTTTTCTAAATATTTATCTATACAGTACCAGTCAGAAGCTGGACCATTTCAGGATCCTCTGAGTAAAATAAAAATAAAAACAAAATTCCATTTTATTTTCTGTTTTTTTTCATGTCATGGCACTTAAAAAAAAATCCAAACTTTTGACTCGTACGTTATAGATTGATCATAGGTAGTTATGTGTGTGTGTGTAATAATATTAAGAAATAAATATTATTACCAAGCATTAAAGTGAGATGAAGTATCAGCATTCTGGTCCTTGATGTGTTGTTCAGTTTGGTGATAATTACCGTGAGGTCACGTTGGCTGATGTTTTTTTTTTTCGCATGCATCTAAAGAGGTGGAGTTACTTTGGTAACCAGTTCCTGTTAATGAAATGCAGAAATCCTAAAACTGATTTGCTTCACATACAATACTAAAAGTGTGGAAAACAGCCCAAAGCTCACTTTTGTAGCGGAAGCTTTTGAAATTAAGGCAGTGTCTGAAGTGTCAAAATACCACTTACCGTAGTACTTCCTATTAGCCAATGTACCCACAGATGGGTGCCAAAAAAAAAAAAATCCTCACTGGAAATGTACTGAGTTGAACGCCATTCTTCCAAATGATATAGCCTCAATTGTGAAATTTTAAAATCAACATCTCAAAAAACTCCTGTGGGTGTAAGGCTTAGATGTTTTGATGTGTGAACTATTGATGATGTAAATCATAACCAATATATATTACATATATTTATAAGCTTTATATATTTACTGATATATAAGCGGTTAAAATGACAGAAATATAAAGCAGAAAAAGTACTATCTCAGGGGCAAAAGCTAAGTGGTGGTAATGTGGACAGACAGTAAAGACCAAAGTGGTGCCAAAGAGAAAAGAGCTATGACTTTAGGAAATATGGACTTTAAAATATGAAGTCAAAATGGCTTTTTTATCATCATTTCATACTGTATACGCTAGGTACAGGTCATAGAGAAAATAAACAATGTTCCTTTAGGACCATGGCTGTACAAAAAACAACATAAACTACACAAAACTCCAAACTACATGAAGTGTAAGTGCAAGTGTGCACAAAACAATGCCAGATATACAAAAGACAATGTGCAAGACAATAGGAAAAGTGCAGAACAAACCAATACAACAACCTTCTGATGTGAGTAAAAGTGCAACAAAACATACTGTATTTTTAAGTCTACGACTTACAAACATTCGAGGTATGAATTTCCGCAGAAACGAACGGACCGCAGATCTACAAACATTTGTAATTGCGGAAGTAGCTCACGTATATTGTACAATAAATAGACACTGCAATGCACCAGATACCAATATTTACAAATAAATACAATATTTTCAGTGTGTAAGTGAATGCATAAAATGTCCAATGTCTGGTATATTGTATGTGTGTGTGTGTGGTGGGGGGTATGAGTCGGCATCATCGGTTTAAATGAATCAGTCCGGGAGCACGATGTTAGAAAATGGCTGTTCTGTAAAGCTGTCCTGATGGTAAATAGAAAGAAGAAGAAGCCGCTCGAGTTATAAACTGTGCGGCACTTTCCTTTGTGACAAAAACAACGACCCTGTGAACAACATGCCTATTGCCACATCTATCGCACAGCTCAAAGGGGAAAATTAGCATGCGCTGCATGGATACGGCGTAACTTTAACGCGTAAATAATGAGTAAAAAATATAAGAAATACAGTTAAGTACAGTGAAATACAGGAAATGCTACATATAAATAAAATGCATGCTGCAATAAAGTTCAAATAATAAATACTTAATCATGTATTTTCTGTTCTATCCAGGATCATCGGAGTTCAAGAGATGGGTGGTGTGGATGGCCGCATGTCATTGTTAACTGGAGAGACCAGGAATGGTTGCCAAATTTTCCTATGAAGACAACATTCCTACACGAGTGATATTGGTGTAACGGTGCGACCCTATGTGCACGGGCAGCACCATGAAACATGAACACGAGGCAAAGTCTTATGGGAAAAAGGGTCATTTTATTTATGATAAATGGGGGAGGTAAGGGTTAAAGGAGGGAGGATGAAAGGAAAGGGAAGGAATAAAGTAAAAAGGTGCACATGCAGGTCCGGGGTAGTCCTCAGCTGGCATGCGGGCACACAGCTGGCAAAATGTGGCGGTGAGCGGAGTGGCAGAACGGAGCACGCGGAGGTAGTGCTCCTACACGCTCCTTCAACGGTTCTTCTGGTCCTTTTCGCTGACGTTCGCCGGCTGGGCGGCTTTCCCGGCTGGGATCGGGGGCCTTACCGCAGTCCACCTCACGGCCTTTTCCTCTTCATTGGTGGGGCTGCGATGGCGGGCTCGGCGCGGGCGTGAAGGTGCCGCAGGAGCTCTCGCAGTTATTTCTCGCGCCGTCTCAGCGCGGAGATCAAAGGGCGGAAATCCAGTGTTCTTTTTAAAGTCCCTGTGGCGCGTCATATCGCCCCACTCGCATGCCACTCGTTCCTGCTCCACCGCATCACGTACTTCGCCGACTCAACTCCTTGCTTTTATAATGCGGAGCCCGAGATCCCATTAATGGTGATTATCACCAGCCTGCCCGAATAGGCAACCCCGTCCCTTTGCATACAGGCAGACGGGGGTGCCACCTACTGTACGTCGGGAGCCTATGGGGTGACATTGGCAAGATCTTAGTAATTTGAAACAGAAATACTAGTTAAAGAGTGCAAAATCTTTTATTTAAAATGATTTAAGTAAAATGTCCTTTAAGTAAGTGTTGTAACAGAAAAGTAGCTGTCAAATACAAGAAAAAACATTAAAATGTAACGTATTTCTATATTTACTTGTACTTGCATAGCAATAGGGTGTGTTACTAAAATTAAGACAATGGCACTATGAAATTAAACAGTTTGTCCATCAACTGCATCGATTCGATCTCTTGATGTTTGAGTCGACCTCTTGATCTTTGTTCCTCTGCATCAGTAGTCAGCGCTCCTCTGTCTAATTTTAAGATTTTATCCAGGCATCAAGAGTCTCCTGCTCTTGCTTTTGCACATCACATTTTGCTCTTTCTGTGGTTGTTTGCTGCTCTTGTGTCACTGTCAAAGGTTTCAGTCTGTATTTCCTCCAGTGGCTGTCTACAAGAAAGTATAGAAGCGAGAAGCAAGAAATTAACTGAAGGCTGCAACCATAACAGCTTGCACAAATTAAGTTCTTTTTTTCCCTTAGTCTAAATGAAATCGTCTAAATTATTTTTTTCATTTACTGTGAAATTATATGTGTTGCTTGTGTGGATCATCAGCATGTCTCTTATAAGTGTCTCTGAGATGTGTTGGAGTATAAACTAAATTATACTACTATATTACTATTATACATAAAATAATGAGTAAAGAGTAAACTCTAATAGCTACATAACCACAACACTTGTGTTCATCACCCTTTACTCTTTCAAACAGAGAAATTATCTGGAGCATTTGAAACTAACTTTATTACAAGCTAACATAAAAAGATTATTTAATTTTATTTGCATAGCGCTTCTAACAATTAACATTGTCGCAAAGCAGCTTTACACAATCATGTATCATGTATAATGAAAAGAATTATTGACGTTTGTATGAAATGTGTATAAATCAAAATGACAAGACTGTCCCTGATGAGCAAGCCTAGGACGATGGCGACAGTGGCAAGGAAAAACACCCTGAGATAGCGGTAGGAAGAAACCTTGAGAGGAACCAAATTCAACAGGGAACCCATCCTCATTTGGGTGATAGCAGGGATTGATCTGCAGTCAAACTGTGTGTTAGGAGGCTGGACGTTATATAACAGAAAATGTGTTTAAGTTAATATGGAGTCCAGTTCATTGTTGAAGGCTCAGGTAGACTATCGAGTGGTTGCAAAGGATCATCCTGTATTTCTTATTATCTGTATTTAAAATGTTAACACAAGATCCACAAACAATTACCAGGAGATGCCGTGATAATAGGGGACACTCTTTAACTACATTAATAATGTTAGTACTTAATATTAACTTACTGTTAGCTTGCAGGATCTCTGCTGGACCATGCCCCATGCTGTCCGGTTCAGATTAAAAAAAAGGTAGATGGTGTCATGGGACAGAGTGGTCCCAACTCCTTTAGCATTATTTCACAGAGATTTTTTAGCAGCCGCATTTGTTTATGTACATGATCATGAGTTCATACATATGTCTCACCTACCATGCTCGGAAACGCATGACTTGTTCCCAAGACCAACTCTGCAATCGGTACATGGTTTCAGAGCTCGGAATGTTAAGACCTAATTGGCCAAGCTGGGATAGGAGTCACTTCATGCTCCCACATTAATTACGGCTCTACAGCTGGCTCTACCCAATCAGGGGCACAGTCTGTGGCGTCACATGGTTTGGAGGAAACATGTGATAGTCTTCGGCCCTCCCAACAGAATGTTCATAGTAGCCTTATTGTGGGAGCCCCCAGTCACAGGGAGGAACTGAATACGATAAATTAAGGAGAAAATTAAGGAAAATTCAAGAAAAGAAAAGAAATTGTTAAGCGTATCCTTAAGACTTGTCTTGTAGCTTATGAAGGCCTGCATACACTGCCAAATTTAATGAGTGTTGTAACAATGTGATTATTTGACTCATGTTGTAGCACGGACCTTTTATTATGTGGCACTGTTAAGGAAGTAAAAATGCTGTTCAGTCTTATGGCTGCTTTGTCACCTGCTCTGAAGACAGATCTCTTAGTTCTCAGCAGTTCACATGCACCTCTGCTATAATCCATGGCTTCTGTTTCCAGCATTAAATGGAGGTCTTGTTTATAAACAGGGAACCTTTAAGGAACTTACTGCTGTTGCTGGTCACTGATGTCATACATACCTCCCCATTAATGGAGTTGCAATTTGTTGCAGCTTTCATGAACATGTGTCAGTCATGTGCTCAAAAAAAGGCCTCAAATGCAAAGGTGGCTCCTGTTGGCCAGGAATTGACCTGTTACAGAACTAGTTCGGAGCACCTGAGGTATGCATGCTAGAATTACTATTACAAGAGATGTGATCTCTGTAAAGCTTTGGGTAGCTAAGAATGTTGATGTAAACACACAAGCAACCACCGTGAGCCTTTGCTGAGACATGTCCAGGTGAAAACACAAACAAAGCAGTTTCTAGATTCATGCTTATTATCTTACTCACTTTTGCTATGGTACTTCCCGCTCCACAACAGTCACCTCTTCTATGCTTTATTCTCTTTTATTTTGCTCATTCATCAACTCTTTAAAGTACTCCTTCCATCTTCCCATCACTCGCCTGGCACATGTCAGTACATTTCCATCCTTATCTTTAATCAGCTGCATATCCTTCCCTTCTCTATCTCTTTGCCACACCGACCTGTACAGAAACCCCTCTTCCTCCTTACTGTCAAAGCTAGCATACAAGTCCTCATATGCTCTTTGTTTGGCCTTTGCCACCTCTACCTTCACCTTACACTGCATCTCCCTGTACTCCTGTCTACTCTCTTCAGACCTCTCAGTGTCACACTTCTTCCCAGCTAACCTCTTTCTCTGTATACACTCCTGAAATTCCTTGTTCCACCACCAAGTCTCCCTGTCCACGGTCGCCTTTTCTGATGATATACAAAGTACCCTCATACCTGTCTCCCTAATCACATTAGCTATAGTTTTCTAGTCCTCTTCCCCTTCCTCACCACCAGGGTCATTTTACATACCACCATACTATTGTGTCTGGCAACACTCTCCCCTACCAATACTTACCATCACTGGTAAAGTATTGGTAGGGGGATAAAAGGGAATAAAAGTATTCACTACTGCCATTACCATCCTGCCATTACCATCCTCTTTACACTACCACCAGTCCTTCTGCATTCCTGTTTTGAAAAACAGACCTGCCTATCACATTGTCATCACTTCTGTCCCGTTCCCCAACATCTTCATTGAAATCTGCACCACCAACAAAATTTTAATGAGAACCAAATGAATTATTTATAAAGAAAAAAGAACATGAAACCAACATATAATTTCTCTGGCTGATTAAATGTGCACATGTTTATCAATATACTTAAAAAAAACAATGTAACTAAGCATAATAAATGAAATAAATAAAATTTTATTTGAATAGTGCTTTTAACAATTGACATTGTTGCAAAGCAGCTTTACACAATCAAAAAAAATATTTAAGTTTGTATGAAATGTCAATGTGCATCAAAAATGTAAATCAAAATGATAAGATTGTCCCTGATGAGCAGGCTGAGGACAACAGCGACAGTGGCAAGGAAAAAGTGCCTGAGATGGTAATAGGAAGAAACTTTGAGAGGAACCAAACTCAACAGGGAACCCATCCTCATTTGGGTGATAACAGATAGAAATTATATACCATCATGTGTGTTATGCATCTGAATTACAGTGGTGTGAAAAACTATTTGCCCCCTTCCTGATTTCTTATTCTTTTGCATGTTTGTCACACAAAATGTTTCTGATCATCAAACACATTTAACTATTAGTCAAAGATAACATAATTGAACACAAAATGCAGTTTTTAAATGAAGGTTTACATTATTAAGGGAGAAAAAAAAACTCAAAATCTACATGGCCCTGTGTGAAAAAGTGATTGCCCCCCTTGTTAAAAAATAATTAACATAAATTAAATAAATTTCTGTAGTCAACCCCAGGCCTGATTACTGCCACACCTGTTTCAATCAAGAAATTACTTAAATAGGAGCTACCTGACACAGAGAAGTATCCACAAATGGCAAAAACATGGAACAGTGGTGAACCTTCCCAGGAATGGCCGGCCGACCAAAATTACCCCGAGTGCGCAGAGACAACTCATCCGAGAGGCCACAAAAGACCCCAGGACAACATCTAAAGAACTGCAGGCCTCACTTGCCTCAATTAAGGTCAGTGTTCACGACTCCACCATAAGAAAGAGACTGGGCAAAAACGGCCTGCATGGCAGATTTCCAAGGTGCAAACCACTTTTAAGAAAAAAGAACATTAAGGCTCGTCTCAATTTTGCTAAAAAACATCTCAATGATTGCCAAGACTTTTGGGAAAATACCTTGTGGACCGACGAGACAAAAGTTGAACTTTTTGGAAGGTGCGTGTCCCGTTACATCTGGCGTAAAAGTAACACAGCATTTCAGAAAAAGAACATCATACCAACAGTAAAATATGGTGGTGGTAGTGTGATGGTCTGGGGTTGTTTTGCTGCTTCATAACCTGGAAGGCTTGCTGTGATAGATGGAACCATGAATTCTACTGTCTACCAAAAAATCCTTAAGGAGAATGTCTGGCCATCTGTTCGTCAACTCAAGCTGAAGCGATCTTGGGTGCTGCAGCAGGACAATGACGCAAAACACACCAGCAAATCCACCTCTGAATGGCTGAAGAAAAACAAAATGAAGACTTTGGAGTGGCCTAGTCAAAGTCCTGACCTGAATCCTATTGAGATGTTGTGGCATGACCTTAAAAAGGCAGTTCAGCTCAAATAAAGCTGAATTACAACAATTCTGCAAAGATGAGTGGGCCAAAATTCCTCCAGAGCGCTGTAAAAGACTTGTTGCAAGTCATCGCAAACGCTTGTTTGCAGTTATTGCTGCTAAGGGTGGCCCAACCAGTTATTAGGTTCAGGGGGCAATTACTTTTTCACACAGGGCCATGTAGGTTTGGATTTTTTTTCTCCCTAAATAATAAAAACCATCATTTAAAAACTGCATTTTGTGTTTACTTGTGTTATCTTTGACTAATAGTTAAATGTGTTTGACGATCAGAAAAATTTTGTGTGACAAACATGCAAAAGAATAAGAAATCAGGAAGGGGGCAAATAGTTTTTCACACCACTGTATATTCTGTTATAACATTTCAATATAACAGAAGTTATTTAAATTAACATGAAGTTCATGTCAGCATAGGGATGTAGGAGGGAGTAGGTAGGTGCAAAGGGCAGATGGGGTCTGGATCACTGGAAGCACAGAAGCAGCATGTGTGGCTCCAACCATCATAAAGCGGAATTCAGCTTTTTTTTGTAATTGATTCTAAACTAAACAGGTGGCCAGTTCAGGGATGATAATATTGGGGTTATATGATCATATTTTCTGGATCTAGTGAGAACCCTGGCGGCTGCATTTTCGACTAACTGAAGCTTATAAGCATTACAATAGTCCAGTCTGGAGGTCATGAATGCATGAACTAGCTTTTCTGCAACAGATACGGATAAGATACACCTAAGTTTGGCAATATTTCTAAGATGGAAAAAGGCTGTTTTGTGATATTGGTAATATGATTTTCAAAGGACAAGTTAGTCTAATATTACGCCCAGGTCTTTTACTGTGAGCTGGTAGTAACAGTGCATCCTTTTAAACACAGGCTGAATTGTGAAAGCTGTTGTGTGCTGGTTTTTGGGCCAATAAGTAATATCTCTGTCTTATCTAAATTTAGTAAAATAAAGTTATTGATCATCCAATCTTTTATGTCCTGGACACACTCAGTTAGTTTAGACAACTAAGGTATTTCGTCTGGTTTAGTTGAGATATACTGTATAATTGGGTATCATCAGCATAACAATGTAAACTAATCCCATATCTTCTAATAATGTTATCCAAGGGAGGCATGTATATTGAGAACAGCAGAGGTCCTAAAACCAACCCTTGTGGGACCCCATATTTCACTGGCATTACACCAGACAGTTCTTCATTTAGATCTATCGATCAGACAGGTATGATCCAAACCATTTTAATGCCTGTCCCTGAATACCTATGTGGTTTTGTAAGAGATCTATGAGAATATTATGATCTAAAGTGTCGAATGCAGCACTAAGATAAAGTAAGACTAGTATTGAGATGCAGCCTTGGTCCGAAGCTAAAAAAAAGTTGCAATCTTAACTAGTGCAGTTTCTGTACTATGATGGGGCCTGAAACCTGACTGAAATTCTTCGAGGATGTTGTTTTCCTGCAAAAATGTGCCATTTTGAGCTGATACTACCTTTTCTAATATTTTTTATATAAACGGAAGGTTTGAAATCGGTCTGTAGTTTGTTATTGCATTCGGGTCTAAATTAGATTTTTTAAGAAGAGGCTTAATAACTGCCAACTTGAAAGGTTTAGGGACGTGACCTAGATATAATGAGGAATTAATAATGTTTAGAAGTGGCTCTCCAACCGTATGCGTCACTTTAAAAAAAAAAAATAAAATCAGGTTGGGATTGGATCTAACAAGCATGCAGATGTGATAAGTTTATACAGCTGTTTCTGTCCTATACCTGTAAAGCACTGAAAATCTAAATGTGAAAAGCTTTAGACTGAACTGGATTATGAGAACTATTACAGGTTGAACCTTTGTTATTTTTTTCCTGATACTATTGATTTTTTCATTGAAGAAGTCCATAAAGTCTTCACTTCTAAACTGTGATGGGATACTCTCTGCAGGCATCTTTGGCTTTGTTAGACGAGCCACTGTATTAAAAAGAACCTAGGATTGTTTTTGTGTCTTGCAATCAGTTGGCTCAGATGCTCGGCCCTAGCAGCTTTTAGAGCCTGTCTATAGCTGCACATACTGTCTTTATACGCAATTCTAAAACCTTCTAATTTAGTTTTTCTCCATGACTTTTTTTTAATCTGATAGAAGCAACACTGTCTAATGTACTGGTTAAAATAGTGCCCATGCTGCTAGTCACTTCATCTAGACCATCTGCATTTAGGGGTCTAATAAGAAATTGGGACAGATCCGGAAGGTTACTTGTGAATCTGTCTTTAGTAGTCGGATTCATATTTCTAACAAATAGATAACGTGGGGAGACACAGCTAATCTATTCTACAGATAGAGTATATATCAGTAGGTGATAATCTGTGATATCATCACTTTGAGGTAAAATCTCTATATTAGAGACATCTATAACATGAGATATAATTAAATCTAGCGTATGAATAAAGCAGTGAGTTGCTCTATTTATAGCAATGGTTATAATGCTGTTTAAACCCCAAAGTTTGTTTACCCCCAAAGAAATTTAGTAAATCCATAAATGTGCTAAAGCGCCGTTAGAATCATCTACATGAATGTTAAAGTCTCCTACTATCAACACTTTGTCAGAGTTAACCAATAGGTCTGATAGCATATGTCCAAACTCTTTAAGTAAATCGACATATGGCTCCGGGATAGTGGTTAACCAGACGCTACGAGACAACGTGGTTGAGGTATCGCGCATTTTGGACCGATTAATGTCACTCAAGATCGACACTGGCACTGCCGTCATGCGAGTGGTCTAGACGACCACGTACACTCCTTCAAACCAGAACAAACACCTTCTTCAAGAAGAAATTAGCGCACCTAATCACCTACTCCAGTGGAGGAAGAGACACCCAGATCGATTATTGGCTAATCCGAAGGTGGCACCTGAATCTGGTGATCAACACGAAGGTCATCCCATCGACAAACATAGGCCCTCAACATCGGCTCCTAGTCATGGACCTCAAGCTTGACCTTGGCCAGCAGAAACAAGTGAGAAACACCGCAGACGAGAAGATCAAGTGGTGGCGGGCGCCCGAATGCAAACGAGACCTCGCAGTGGCACTGGAAACAACCGCCCTGGACATCGACCCCAACGAGCCAGTGGAGATCATGTGGAACCACATAGCTGGCCGAATCTGAGAAGCGACAACCACCGTCCTGGGGAAGACCAAGCCGGGAAAGCGCTTTGTAGACAGGCAGATATGGTGGTGGAACCCAGAAGTCCAAAGTGCTGTGAAAGAGAAACGATCGGCACTGAAGAAGTGGCGTCAATCCAGAGAAGGCGAGGACTACCGACGGAACAAGAACCTGAAGATTAAGGCGAAGAAGGCAGTGGCAGTGGCGAAGACTGCGCACTATGACCAGCTGTACCACGACTTGGACGAGCCAGGTGGGGCGAACAAAATATACCGCCTGGCCAGCAGCCGACAACGTTCAATGCAAGACATCGGCCAAGTGAAACATGTCAAAGACGCCAATCAACAGGTCCTGCGTGATCCACCCGCATTCCTCGAACGCTGGAGTGAGCATTTCTCCCAGATCAGTAACGAAGAGTTCCCCCACCCACCAATTCGCAGCGCCGACCCTGTCTATGGCCCAGTTTCGCCGATTACGACCGCCGAGATCAAGGCCGCTGTGAAGAAAAGAAAACGGAAGAACGGAAAAGCGCCTGGCCCCGACGATATCCCTGCCGAAGTCTGGAAAATCCTTGGCCAGCAAGGTGCCACCGCCCTCAACACCCTCTTTAACACTATCATCAGGGACGGCAGGATACCAGCGGCCTGGACAACCAGTATCACCGTCCCCATTTGGAAAGCCAAAGGCGACGTCACCGACTGCAACAACTAGCGGCCAATCCGTCTCCTATGCCACACCATGAAAATATTCGAAAGAATCCTAGACGCCCGCCTACGACAGCTCGCCACGATCACGCCAAACCAATGTGGGTTCGTCAAAGGATGCGGAACCACCGACGCCATACATGCTGCGAGGCTGCTTGTGGAGAAACACCGTGAGAAGAACCAAACGGTCCATATGGCATTCCTGGACCTGGAAAAGGCATTCGACAGAGTACCACACGACCTTATATGGCACGCCCTGCGATCCCACGGAGTCCCAGAGGCCTATGTCGATTGGATCAAACTCCTTTACACAACCGTCACCAGTGTAGTCAGATGCCCCGTGGGAACCTCACCGCCCTTCACCATCAATGTTGGTGTGCACCAAGGCTCGGCTCTTTCACCGCTCCTGTTCGTATTATGTATGGACACTGTGACCGCCGATCTCCAAACCCCACATCCGTGGTCACTCCTGTACGCTGATGATGTTTTCCTGGCAAATCAAACCAGAAGAGAGCTGCAAGGACACACGCAGCAGTGGAAGACACGCCTGGCCGACCACGGCATGAGACTCAACACCAGGAAGACTGAATATATGGAGGCCGGCCCCCAAACCGACGGCACCATCAGCATCGACGGAGAGGACCTAAAGAAGACCAAGGATTTCAAGTATTTGGGATCGACGATCAGCAGTGACGGGGCACCCTCATGGATGTGCGAGCCCGGGTCAATGCCGCATGGGCGAAGTGGTGTCAAGTGACAGGCGTACTGTGTGACCGTCGGATCATCTCAGGGCGAAAGTCTACAAGACAGTAGTCCGCCCAGTCGCCCTATATGGATCGGAATGTTGGCCAGCCACCGCCAAGCATGAACAGGCCCTGCACACAATGGAAATGCGAATGCTTAGATGGTGCCTAGGCCTTACGTGTTGGGACCAAGTCATGAACGAAGACGTCAGAAAGCGACTTGGTATCGCGCCAACCACAGAGAAAATGCGCGGCGCGAGGCGAGGCTACGGTGGTACGGACACGTTGTGCGAGCAGACGACACCACAGTGGCAAAAACGGCTATGCGACTCGACCCTGGTGGCCACCGCCCATGAGGTATGCCAAAGAAGCGGTGAATGGATCGGATAAAGGAAGACATGAAGACCGTCAACGCCACCCCGGACGACGCCCTCGATCGCGCCAAATGGAGACGGCTTTGCAGCAAAGCGGACCCTGCCCTGCGGGATAAACGCTAGGAAGAAGAAGACATATGGCTCCGGGGGTTTGTACACGGTGGCCATTGTAAAATATAGCAAGGGTTTATTATGTATCTCTCTGAGTGCAACATTAATGATAAGGACTTCAAATAAGTTAAACCTGGAACTTGTTCTCTGAGTAACAGTGAGTACATCATTGTAGATAGTGGCGACACCACCACCACAACCAGTTAGACGGGGCTCGTGCTTATAGAAATATCCTGACAGAGTAGACTTATTCAGACCAATATATTCATTTGGTTTAAGCCAGGTTTCGATGAGGTAGAGTGCGTCATGTCAATAATCTGAGATCATTTCAAGTGCTTTAGGCGCAAAGGATCTGATTTTGAGAAGTCCAAACTGAAAAGGTAGTTTTCGATTACTTATTTGGCCTTTTTCTGTTTTTTTGATTATCAGATTGTTTCGGAAGAATCTAACAAATTTATTCTTTTTTCTCACTATTCGGGGAACAGACACAATTTCTATAGGGCAAGCTATGTGTGTGCGTCCATCAATATGGTGAGATGTAATGTGGCCAATATCTAAGGAATCTAAGGTAAGGACTTACCACAAGTCAGATGGTTTGTAGTGTCCTGGAGATGTTGTCAAAAAGGAATGCTGCTTCAGCTCTGCTAGGATTGAGGCCATCGGTGTGGTAGAGCCTAGGACGCTCCCAGAAAACATTCCAGATATCAACAAAAGGTAATCTCTGTTGTTGACACCTAGATTGTAACCATTCGTTAAAAGCAAACAATTAACTGAATCTCTCGATTCCTCGCTGAAATGTGGGTAGTGGTCCAGATACGACGATTCTTGTTGTGGGTGATGTGCTGTGGACTATCTCAACCAGGCTCCAGAAGTCCTTCTTTAGGATCTCCGTCTGCCTCAGCCCGGTGTCGTTCTTGCCAGCAGGAAGGACCACAGCTCCAATGTCACCGATTAACCGATTAACTAGGCCTCTTCTGAGACTATGTGCTATACTACAGGAAATAAGAGCAGCACCTCCCAGAGTGGGATGGACACCAGAGTGGGATGGACACTCAGTATAGAGTCTCCTATAACCAGAGCTATTTCAGGTTTCTCAGAGGGTGCATCACTGAGGAGAGAAAACCTGTTGGACACATAAAAACTAATGCTGTCCACCAATGTTTCCCTACTGATAGAGAGCTCAGCCATACAACAAATCTATTTAGTCAGTCTCTGTCTTGTTTTTCTCTGAAGACCCCAGATTCCGTCTCTAAGCTAATCCTGAAATCCAACTCTTCATCCTGTCACCTTGATCCTGCTCCTACTTCTCTCCTGAAACTTTGCCACTCTGCCATTTCTGCACCTATTTCTCATTTCATCAACGCATCTCTTACAGTACCTCTGCTTCATTTCCTCTGCCACTAAAAACTGCTGCAGTTACACCTGTGCTTAACACTAGAAGCGCCGAGCAGCGGTCATTTGACCGCAAGGGGGTAAAAAAAAAAAAAAACTTCACACTCGATCAATTTTCAGGACCCTCCTTTCATGACTTTTCCTAGTTCTGTGAGCTTAATCACCCTGTATGCTTAAATTTTTTAAATCGCACCAGTAAAAGCCAGTATAAAGCTATTTTGCTCTTATTTACGTGAAATCGCTGACAGCTGCGCGGCGGCATGACGTTTCCTGTCTTTTCCAACCTGCGATTCTCATTTCTCTCAGCAGATGGCGCAAGGAATCGCGCATACTATTTATGCGTCATTCAGTGCGTATATGTAACTATCTCAGGTTTCATTCCATATATGCAGTTTATGCTTCCGTAAAATATCGACAATTCGCCATTCGTTCTGGCGTTGATAATCAGCGATATTTTATAAGGACATTTAGGGAATTTCGCTTTACTTAATTTTATAAGGTTTTGAGAAAATTAATTAGTTTGTTCGTTCTATTAGAAGCTTCCGTGAAATTATCTCTAAAACAATATTGTTTTACATATTACATATGTAATGACCCCTCCTGAGGATATAAAGCCTCATTATTGAATGTAAATAAATCAGATCTACCACAGCAGATAATAAACTATGCTATGTCATAACCGAAGCAAACACCACGATTATGCCTCGTTTCATTCAGTGTTGCTAGGCAACGGACCATGCGCCTAATCGGCGGGAACGTGGTTCACTTGGCCGCGGTGTATTATAAACCTGCGAATTGTTTCACTGCTTATGTTCATGTAATAAAAGCGAGGGAAATGTGAAAGTGATGTGTGGCCACTGAATGAGAACTAAATCAAAGATTTCGGTAACTACACTGAGTGTAACATCTGCATAGTGACACTAAACAGCTGAACAACTTCACTTTTCTGTTTACCTCTGAGAAAGAAAAAAAGCTGTATGTTGTTTGTTTATATGTAGAATGTTTATAAAAGTACACGAAGTAGGCGCGCGCGCACACAGACACACACACACACATACACACACCTCCCCTGAGCCCTCGGTCAACATCTAATGACCGTCGATATGTAAATGAGTCAAGACGTAACCTAACGTGGTGTCGTGTCGGATTTCAGCGGTCACGGAGAGGAAAGACTTTGAAACAGTTGCAGCGTTTTTTTCAGTTACAACAAGCACAGCGATGAGTCCACGTTGTTTCACTGGTTATGACATAGTGACACTAAACAGCTGAACAACTTTACTTTTCTGTTTACCTCAGATCAGTTTATCAACTTGTAATATATTAATTTTAGGAATATATTAACATGTGCAGACATTTAGTTGATGGGGCGCTGCCCCTCTTTCCCCTGAATAGAGCCAGCCTCGATTACACACACATACACACACACATATATATATATATATATATAGCATGCATCGAACACACACACACACACACACACACATATATATATATATAGCATGTATCTTTATACATTTGGAATCTGCATCTACATTTTCTGTTGCATGTATAGAATTAGTTTCAGCTGAAACTCATGATCAATGGTGTTGGGGTACTTATGTAGTGATAATTAGTTTCTGCCAAATCATTAAAACTAACAATAGACTATGAGAGGTGGTTGGAAGGTGTTACTCTGAATATAAACAAACTAAATACAGCTTTTTTTTCTCAGAGGTAAACAGAAAAGTGAAGTTGTTCAGCTGTTTAGTGTCACTATGTCATAACCAGTGAAACAATGTGGACTCATCGCTGTGCTTGTTGTAACTGAAAAAAACGCTGCAACTGTTTCAAAGTCTTTCCTCTCCGTGACCGCTGAAATCCGACACGACACCACATTAGGTTACGTCTTGACTCATTTGCATATCGACGGTCATTAGATGTTGACCGAGGGCTCAGGGGAGGTGTGTGTGTGTGTGTGTGTGTGTGCGCGCCTACTTCGTGTACTTTTATAAACATATAAACAAACAAAATACAGCTTTTTTTGCTCAGAGGTAAACGAAAAAGTGAAGTTGTTCAGCTGTTTAGTGTCACTATGCAGATGTTACACTCAGTGTACTTACCGAAATCTTTGATTTAGTTCTCATTCAGTGTCCACACATCACCTCCACATTTCCCTCGCTTTTATTACATGAACATAAGCAGTGAAACATCCCGCAGGTTTATAATACACCGCGGCCAAGTGAACCGATTAGGCGCGTGGTCCGTTGCCTAGCAACACTGAACGAAACGAGACATATTCGTGGTGTTTGCTTCGGTTATGCCATAGCATAGTTTATTATCTGCTGTAGTAGATCTGATTTATTTAAATTTAATATTGTTTTAGCGATAATTTCACGGAAGCGAGTTCAGAACTAAATCGCTGCTCCGAGACGTTCAGAAGCTTCGAATAGAATGAACAAACTAATAACATTTTCTCCATACGATATAAAATTAAGTAGAGCTTTCCTTTTTGTTATAGTACGAAGCCCCTAGATGGACAAAGGAGGAGAAAAACGGCAGAAAAAAGTCAAAAACTTTGGGTTATAATTCCAAACATGACGTGTTTTTTCCCTCTGACTTGTTTTTTCCCTCTTCCTTTGTCCCCTTAGAGACTCTGTAGTAGGTTTTCTCAGTTGAATATGAAAAAAAGATACCGCTTATTATCAACGCGGGAATGAATGGCGCATTGTCCAAGTGCAAGTTGATCTTGGAGCTAAACTATTTGCTTTGGGTGAAAGCGCCATCTAGCGATCATTGTGTGTCAGCAGCAGCTTCCCATTCAAAACAATAGGCGGTCAAATGACCGCTGAACCGCGTTTTTAGTAGGTGACACTGGCGCGGCGCTTCTAGTGTTAAGAGACCCAACCTTGACCCATCAGTTCTATCTAATTATTGTCCCATTTCTAATTTATCATTTGTATGTAAATTACTGGAAAGTACTATTGCTGCCCAACTCCAGTCTTTTCTAGTTGATAATAATCTCTTTGACCCTTTTCAGTCTGTTTTTTGCCCCCTCCATAGTACTAAAAATGCACTTGTAGTGAATGATCTACTGCTGTCTGGTGATTCTGGCTCATTGTCTATTCTACTGCTACTTGATCTTAGCTCTGCCTTCGATACTGTCTCCCATGATTTACTTATTTCTCGTCTCTCAGGTCTGGGTATCTCTGGTAATGCTCTCTCTTGGTTTTCTTTCTATCTTTCAGATAGACAATTTTACATTTTTGTTAAGGATTTTCGATCGCCCACCATCCCCCTAAAGCGAGGTGTTCCCCAGGGATCTGTTCTTGGCCCACTATTATTCACAATTCACATAATTCCACTCGGTCTGATCCTTCAACATCATGGTTTTAACTATTACTTTCATGCTGACGACATTTAACTTAATTCTATCTGTACACATACTCCATCTGCCCAAATTGACAAAATCTCTGCTTGCATGAAGGACATTAGAGATTGGCTTAGCTTAAATTTTCTGAAACTTATCTTATTATCTGAAACAAAACTGAGATAATTTTCATTGGAACCCCAGCACTCACCAGCAACATTTCCAGCAATTTCACCTGTGAGATTGCTAGCTCTCACATCAAAACATCCACTTCTATCAAAAATTTAGGAGTAATCTTTGACTCCACAATCTCCTTTCAGTCTCACATTAAATCTGTCACCAAATCTGCATTCTTCCATTTACGACGTATTGCCCAACTATGTCCCTTCATCAGTACCAAAGATACTGAAACTGTTATCCATGCGTTCATCTCATCTCGCATAGATTTCTGTAATGCCCTTTTCAAGATTTAAGATTCAAAGAACTTTATTATTCCCAGAGGGAAATTGCTTTGTCTTGGTAATACACTTGCTCTGATTAAATTAAATCCCAGGAAGAAAGGAAAAATTTGATTAGGGAAAAATATATATATACTCAACAAAAATCTAAACGCAACTCCTTTGTTTCTGCTCCGATTTTTCATGAGATGGACTTAAAGATTCATTCCAGATACACAATATTACCATTTCTCTCGAACATTGTTCACAAATCAGTCTAAATGTGTGATAGTGAGCACTTCTGCTTTGCTGAGATAATCCCTCCCACCTCACAGGTGTGCCACATCAAGATGCTGATCTGACATCATGAGTAGTGCACAGGTGTACCTTAAACTGCCCACAATAAAAGGCCACCCTGGAATGTGCAGTTTTGTCTTACAGCAAAATGCCACAGATGCCACAAGCATTGAGGAAGCGTGCAATTGGCATGCTGACAGCAGGAATGTCAACAAGATCTGTTGCTCGTGCATTGAATGTTCATTTCTCCACCATAAGCCGTCTCCAAAGGCGTTTCAGAGAATATGGCAGTACATCCAACCGGCCTTACAACCGCAGACCACGTGTAACCACACCAGCCCAGGACCTCCACATCCAGCAGGTTCACCTCCAAGATCGTCTGAGACCAACCACTCAGACAGCTGCTGAAACAATTGGTTTGCATAACCAAACAATTTCTGCACAAACTGTCAGAAACCGTCTCAGGGAAGCTTAACTGCATGCTCGTCGTCCTCATCAGGGTCTTGACCTGACTCCAGCTCGTCGCCGTAACAGACTTAAGTGGGCAAATGCTCACATTCGATGGCGTCTGGCACATTGGAGAGGTGTTCTCTTCACGGATGAATCTCGGTTTACATTGTTCAGGGCAGATGGCAGACAGCGTGTGTGGCGTCATGTGGGTGAGCGCTTTGCTGATGTCAATTTTGTGGATCAAGTGGCCCATGGTGGTGGTGGGTTTATGGTATAGGCAGGCATCTGTTATGGACGAAGAACACAGGTACATTTTATTGATGGCATTTTGAATGCACAGAGATACCGTGATGAAATCCTGAGGCCCATTGTTGTGCCATACATCCATGAACATCACCTCATGTTTCAGCAAGATAATGCACGGCCCCATGTTGCAAGGATCTGTACACAGTTTTTGGAAGCTGAAAATGTCTAAGTTCTTGCATGGCCAGCATACTCACCGGACATGTCACCCGTTGAACATGTTTGGGATGTGCTTGACCGGTGTATACGACAGCGTGTACCAGTTCCCACTAATATCCAACAACTTCGCACAGCCATTGAAGAGGAGTGGACCAACATTCCACAGGCCACGATTGACAAACTGATAAACTCGATGCGAAGAAGATGTGCACTGCATGAGGCAAATGGTGGTCACACCAGATACTGACCGGTTCTGAGTCCCCAGACACCCAATAAAGCAAAAAACTGCACATTCCAGGGTGGCCTTTTATTGTGGGCAGTATAAGGTACACCTGTGCACTACTCATGATGTCAGATCAGCATCTTGATGTGGCATACCTGTGAGGTGGGATGGATTATCTCAGCAAAGCAGAAGTGCTCACTATCACACATTTAGACTGATTTGTGAACAATGTTTAAAAGAAATGGTAATATTGTGTATCTGGAATGAATTCTAGATCATGAGAGTCCATCTCATGAAAAATCGGAGCAGAAACAAAGGTGTTGCGTTTATATTTTTGTTGAGTGTATTAGACAGGAAAAAATAAAATTAAAGAAATAAAAATTAAGGAAAAATACAACCTGCTCTGTCCTTTCTTGTAGAGGTCCAGTCCAGTTTGTTATTCAGATGCACTCCTAGGTATTTGTACTCAGAGACCATGTCCACTGTCTCTCCCTGGACAGATATGGGAGTCACGGTGGTTCCACCTTTACTAAAGTCGACCACCAGCTCCTTCGTTTTCTTGATGTTGAGTTGTAGGTGGTTATGCTCACACCAGAAAACAAAGTCATCCACCACAGACTGGTACTCGGAGATGTTACCATCCTTAATACATCCCACCACCACAGAGTCGTCAGAGAACTTCTGTTGATGTCATGATTCTGAATTATATTTAATGTCCGATGATAATATGTGATGTTAGAGCAACGGGCCTATAGTCGTTCTGGGAAAGGGTCATGGTATTTCGGGGACAGGAACAATGCAGGATGTTTTCCACGGGGCAGGGACGTTCACGGACGAAGGAATGTACACGACAGCTATTATAACATGAGAGAATTCTCTGGGTAAATAATATGGGCAAAGTCCGATAGCCAACAGTTCAATATCCGGACTACAAACACGCTCCTTAACAGTCACATGACAGGGGGTTACACCACATGTTGTTGATGTAAACAGCCAGCCCACCTCCTTTCCTCTTACCGTTCTCACTCGTCGTCCTGTCACTCCGTATAGCACTGAAGCCATCCAGTGTAATATTAGAGTCAGGCACATTACCAACTCATCCATTCTATTGTCCAGAGATCTCACATTGCCCATGATAAGAGACGGAAGATACGGCTTGTACTTTTTTATCCTCTCTTTCTGTTCTTTACGTCTCTCCTCATCTTTGCATCCCCTCCGCCGATTTCTTCCACCTCTGCGTCCTCTCGGTGTCCTCCTCCGTATCTCATCAGGGATGTTTAGAGACCGAAATACAACTGGGTCTCCGATGCCAGCCGGATTTAGTGCAATTAGCAAGCACTACGTTCTTACGATTCTGTTTTTTTTGCTGTCCCTCAGTACCGCGGCACCCAGACTTTCTGCTACGGGAATAACGCTGCTCTTGCACTCTCTAACCCTCCTTAAAGTCTGGATGCGCTCCTCCAACCCTAATATCTTCTCCGTCAGAGTGCTCACTAAAACACACCTATTACAATTAAAGTTATTGCTAATGACTGAGAAAGAAGGTCTAAGCATCCTGCACTCTACACATTGAAAAAGCTGAATTGTAGACATGATAACGTACCTCTATGTTGGAGTAATTGTTTGGTGATGGATTCTGCTTGTTGTTCATAGATGAGGAGATACACGTGATCTCCAAAAAAGCGCAAAAAAATGGAAAAAAGCAAAAGTCCAGTAGTAAAAGAACGTTGTAGCGCAGCCACATAAAAGGGCATTTTAACTAACAGGGAAATGGATTAAAGAGCTAATGCGGCTCACCTGTGCTCGTAAATTTGCCCGATTTGGTTTTATTTGTCCCCATTGACAGTGTTGGTCACAGGGTAAGCTCTCGCGAGCATGCGCGATCGCAGCGCGAGGGAACCCGGAAGCGGCGTCGGGTCACGTGTGCCGGTATAAAGCCGGAACCGGCAAGTGGCTCGAAACGGAGAGATTTACCCAGCGCGCTGTTTATTTTTGAGAGAGAGTTTGTTTGATGATTCTAAAGGAGTACTTTTCCCCGGTTGGATTATTCCTCATAGACACTCACAATTCACCTCTCGTTCCGTTGCTCGAGCTCCCGGATTTGTCATCTATACCGGTGAGGCCGAGCCAATCTCTCCCGTGCATCATTTCACACACTGCAATATCATTAACTCTGGACAATCATACACGCACTCACACACCCGCATACATCTCACACATTGTTTCTATTTGTATATATTTTGTATATATTGGTTTTGGTGCACCTTGTTTGTTTGTTTGTTGGTTTGTTGGGTTTAATACACTTTGTTTTGGTTTATACATAGTTATTGTGTCGCGTCTTTACTTGTCCTGTCTGGATTGCGCAATACCGGAAGTGCAGTTTAAAAACCCGTATTTTGATTCTCGACCCCGTAGCAAAGTAACTAGTGGTTTAATTAAATCCAAGTGTTACATAGTGGTGGCCCGTACGTACGGGGAATCGGTATTTTCGGGTTTTTTCCGGTTTTGTGTGTCTTGGCAGAACAAAATGGATGCTAACATTGCTAATGCTAGTGGTGCCGTGCAGGCCGACCTTGCTGTAGCTAATAATGTGCTGGAGGATGTAGATGATGCATTTGTTACACGCCGTAACCCTACAGCTGAAATAACCTCATTGATTAGTTCACTATATATATCTGACAGACATGATGATGATGATGATGATGATGTTGGGTCTGATATTAATGTTGTGCATACATTGCAAACTGAACTGAATCAATGCAAGGAGGATATGGGGGCGCTTACAGACAAAGTGAACACGTTGGAGCAGGATTTTAGACAATCCGTAAACAGCAGTCTGAACAGAGAAACCAGTTTTCGGGACGCAGTGGACGCCAGCTTAGAAGGGCTGGAGCGCTACTGCCAAGAGGCCCTGGAGAAACTGGAAAGAGCTGTCACTGACTGTTTTCTGCGACGTGACGTACTCTGGGAAAACCAGATGAAAAAACTACGGCTCACAAGTACGCCCACCATCCAAAGGTTAAAGGCCTACACCCCTGCATCTCCCCAATCTCCTGTTCTACATTCTCCCAGCACGGCAATCACAGCATCTACGGCAAAGGTAAAGCACATAAGCAGTCATGAAACATACGACATTCCTCCTTGTGTCCAACCACACGCTTCTGCCCAGCTTACCTCCTCAGTTTCACCCTCTTCTTCTTCCTTTTATGGCCGACCACCCATCCGCCTGGAGTTTCCAGCCTTTGGGGACGCTTCAGAGACGGCGGATGTTCTTAACTTCATCGAACAGTGTGAAAACTATCTGGAGATCAGACCACTGCCCAGCCCAGAACTGTTAGGAACCCTCAGCACGGTGCTACGAGGACCTGCTCTGAGCTGGTGGAAGGCGGAGAAAGGCAAGTTGAAGGACTGGAAGTCTTTTAAACAGGCATTTATGGCGGCTTTCTTACCGGATGACTACCTTACGGAAGTTGAAGAAAACTTAAGGTCTCTGGTAAAGCAGCCTAGTCAACGCCTTAGAGACTTCGCCTATGACTACCGCGCCCTCTGTATGAAGTGGAAGCCTGATATCTCCGAGGAAGAACTAGTGGGGCGAATCCTGAATAACATCAACCCAAGAGTGGCAGGATGTCTGAGAGGAACAGTGAACACCGTGGAACAGCTTGTGAAGATAGGTTCTAGGGTGGAAAAAGACTGCAAGAGCTCCAAAGACTATTGGCAGAAGGTGGACTCCCAGCACAACAAGGAAAAGAGTCATAAGAAGGCAGGTGAGCGAGTTCCTTCAAAGCACGCAGCGGGACTCTCCATTGCTCAACCTCTGGCAACTCCTTCGATTCTCCTGGTTCCAGTAACAGTGCAAGGAAGGAAGGTGAATGCTGTGGTCGATACAGGAAGCTCCTACACGTTGATGAGGGAACATCTATGGAGGCAGCTCTGCGAACGGGAAGTCAGGTGTGATGTTCCTTCTCCTCAGAAGTTTGTGATGGCTGATGGGAAAACACACCAGGCGCAAACCCAGAGAAGGCTGAGTTACAACTGGCACACGATCGAATGTGAGCTGGACACTTACGTCATGAGCAACTCTCACCTGGCTTTCCCTCTGATCGTGGGGCTGGACTTCTTAAAAGCCACAGGAGCCACCTTGGACGTCGCACGCGGGGAGTACGGGCTGAAAACAGAGGAGGGAGTCACTTATCATCCCTTCATAATGTCCCAACCCCACTCGGCGCCATCGAAGTCAGCTCCAAGGACACACACACATCTCCTGGCTACAGCTAACCTGTATCTAGCCTTACCTGTGACTCCTGATGATCTCCTATGTGCGGAGGAAAACTTAAAAAGTGTGACATCATGGGACACCGACAACGAAGAGGAGCTGCTGAAACTAATGGCCGCTTGGCCCCGCACCACCTCCAACATCTTGGGCAAAACAGCATTAGAGAGACACAAAATCACTTTATCTGACGACACCCCATTTAGATCCAGAGCGTACCGAGTATCACCCTTAAAGAAAAAAATTATAGAAGATCAAGTCGACCAGATGCTGAAGGACAACATCATCGAACCTTCATGTTCATCATGGTCGTCACCTGTTGTTTTAGTACCTAAACCCGATGGGACTTACCGTTTCTGTGTAGATTTTAGAAAATTGAACAGCAAAACCAAACCTGATGCATATCCAATGCCTTTAATACCAGACATCATCGAATCACTGGATGGCGCCTCCTGGTTCTCAACATTGGATCTGCAATCCGGTTACTGGCAGGTGGAGATGGAGAGAGACAGCTGTGAGAAGACCGCCTTCATCACTACCAAAGGTCTGTTTCAATTCCGGTCCATGCCCTACGGACTCAGAAACGCAGCTGCAACGTTCCAACGACTGATGGAGAAAGTCTGGGCGGATCTAAGAGGAAAGTATTGCTTCGTCTATATAGATGACATTATTATTTACTCACCATCACTAGAACAACATAGAATGCATCTCAACGCAGTATTTTCCAGACTCACCCAAGCCAATCTCTCCCTCAACATGAAGAAGTGTCATTTCTTCAAAAGGCGGCTGAAGTTCCTCGGTCATGTCATCTCTGAAGAAGGTGTGCAGTTAGACCCGGAGAAAACCAAGGCGGTGGCAGAATATCCTCCCCCACAAGACTTAAAATCTCTTCAACGTTTTCTGGGTCTCGCGGGCTGGTATCACAAGTTCATTCCCCACTTTGCCGACATAACAGCTCCATTAAATAATTTAAAAAGGAAGGGAGTAAAATGGGAGTGGACCGAAGAATGTCAGAACAGTATGGATGTCATCAAACACGCACTTCAAAACCCACCAGTACTAATACAACCAAACCTAAATCTGCCATTCCAATTGCACACCGACGCCAGCGAAGTGGGCCTGGGAGCCATCCTCACCCAAACTTCAGCAGAAGGAGAACGAGCAGTAGCTTACGCCTCGCGAACGTTGAGAGGAGCTGAGCAGAATTACTCCACATCAGAAAAGGAGTGTTTGGCCGTGGTCTGGGCTGTAGAAAAATGGAGGCACTATCTAGAAGGTCGTGCTTTCGAGGACTTTACCGACCATGCCGCCCTGTCATGGGCCTTCAACTGCCCGAAAACCAGCTCTCGTCTCACCTGATGGACGTTACGCCTACAACAGTTCGTTTTTACAGTACATTATAGAAAAGGCTGCTTAAATCTGGGACCAGATGCGCTATCCCGGGCGCCCCCGCCGTTAGAAGTGGGCACCGCTCCATGTCTCGCCATCACAACCTCTAAATGTTCATCCGACTTACCAAACGACCTGTGCGAAATAACTCAAGCCCAACATGAGGACCCCACCATCACGAAGCTGCTCTCTAAAGACCAGCCACGAAGAACAAGGGAGCAGAGGGTCTCGTTCGAACATCACTAAGGGGCGTTATATCGCCGGGTACCGGTAAGACACGGAGAAAAATTTCAACTAGTTGTCCCCCAGTCATTAATAAAAAACGTTTTACATTACTATCATGACAATCCCTTGGGAGGACACCTGGGGCAACTAAAAACCCTGCTGAGGTTACTAAATGTGGCATGGTGGCCCACGGTGCGGAAAGACGTCTGGCACTATGTGAGAACTTGCAGTGTGTGTCAACAGTATAAAACAGAAAACACTAGACCTAGTGGGCTACTACAGAGCACGGAGGTTCCAGAGCCAGGACACACCGTGGGATTGGACATCATGGGTCCTTTTCCCCGAAGTAAAAGGCAAAATGAATATCTGCTGGTGGTGGTAGATTATTTCACCAAATGGGTGGAAATGTTTCCCCTCAGGGATGTAAAGACGCCAAAACTGGTGAAGGTTCTAAGAGAGGAGATCTTTACTAGATGGGGAGTCCCCAAATATCTAGTTTCTGATCGAGGTCCCCAGTTTACGTCTCAGCTACTGGCACACCTCTGCCAAACCTGGGGGAGCGTCCAAAAGCTAACTACGAGCTACCACCCACAAACGAACCTGACGGAACGAGTTAACCGAACTCTGAAGACAATGATCGCTTCATACGTCGGGGACCATCACCAAAACTGGGACCAATGGTTACCAGAGCTCAGATTCGCCATCAATACAGCCCAACAGGAAACTACGGGAAAGACACCTGCAGAACTCACACTGGGTCGGCAACTAAAAGGGCCACTCGAAAGGCTCATGAATCACCCTCCAACACCTGATCACACCGCCTACTCACTACTGGACAGACAACGACTTATCACGGAGGAGGTGAGACAAAGAGTAAAACAACAACAGTCCAAACAAGCTAGATACTACAATGCCCGGAGAAAAGATGCGCACTTTAAACCGGGAGATCTAGTTTGGATAAAAACTCACCCACTCTCCTCCGCAGCGAAAAGATTTTCTGCCAAGCTAGCGCCCAAGTGGGAGGGACCAGCAGAAATAAAAACCAAAAAAGGACCAATCAACTACACAGTGTCTTGGGGAAATCCACAAAAAACTGATATAATGAACGTGGTTAATCTGAAGCGCTTTTACGGACGTTCTCCTCAGACGCCGGAGGCTTGGGGGGGGGGTCTATGTAGCGCAGCCACATAAAAGGGCATTTTAACTAACAGGGAAATGGATTAAAGAGCTAATGCGGCTCACCTGTGCTCGTAAATTTGCCCGATTTGGTTTTATTTGTCCCCATTGACAGTGTTGGTCACAGGGTAAGCTCTCGCGAGCATGCGCGATCGCAGCGCGAGGGAACCCGGAAGCGGCGTCGGGTCACGTGTGCCGGTATAAAGCCGGAACCGGCAAGTGGCTCGAAACGGAGAGATTTACCCAGCGCGCTGTTTATTTTTGAGAGAGAGTTTGTTTGATGATTCTAAAGGAGTACTTTTCCCCGGTTGGATTATTCCTCATAGACACTCACAATTCACCTCTCGTTCCGTTGCTCGAGCTCCCGGATTTGTCATCTATACCGGTGAGGCCGAGCCAATCTCTCCCGTGCATCATTTCACACACTGCAATATCATTAACTCTGGACAATCATACACGCACTCACACACCCGCATACATCTCACACATTGTTTCTATTTGTATATATTTTGTATATATTGGTTTTGGTGCACCTTGTTTGTTTGTTTGTTGGTTTGTTGGGTTTAATACACTTTGTTTTGGTTTATACATAGTTATTGTGTCGCGTCTTTACTTGTCCTGTCTGGATTGCGCAATACCGGAAGTGCAGTTTAAAAACCCGTATTTTGATTCTCGACCCCGTAGCAAAGTAAGTAGTGGTTTAATTAAATCCAAGTGTTACAACGTAAAACTAGTTAATATTGTTATTTAGTATAAACGGAAAAGGCAGTGTAATTTAAATGCTGATGAAGCAAACAAGATCAACTCAGCACTTCCAGCTCCTAACTCCACTCCGTAGTTTCTCTTGGCGTGCTGAACCTTTTTCCACCGCAAACCTGTGCCTGTGACTGATCTGGTACGAGGACACTAATTATTCTTCTTTGCTTGACCTGCACATGCTGTATCACTAACTCCATGTGTAAAGCGCTTAAGCATTTGTGAACATTTTAAGAGAGAAAGCTCACTTAGTGCACCCACTTTATTCTGGGCATTTTCATCCTTTTTTGCATAGTGGATTAATATCGGGCTGTCAATTGTGCACATTTCATCCATGCACGAATTTGTCATTTAATTCAAGAGGATTTTTCTCACACTCCACTTCTTTGTTTGTGGACTCCCCACCTATATCATTGTTTAGCCCCGCCATGGATAAATACATCTCTAATTTATTAGCTGTTCATTGGTTGTTATCATCACCTGCCAGGGGAACCTTCTTCTTTGGGGCCAAGATGGGACTTTCTTTTGTTGACAAGGTCTCAACAACATCACAATGAAGAACTTCTTTTCCCTGCCTCTGATATCAACAGCTTTTGACCTCCTACCGAGGGGCCAAGTCCTCACTAAGCTGCACATTTGCTGTGCTTACCACCTGATCAGAATGAGAGAAAAGGACAAGTGGAAAACTGCCTTCAGCAGTCCTTACGGCCACTACAAATATCTGGTCAGGCCATTTGGACTGGCCGATGCACCCGCAATGTTTCAAGCCCTGGTCAACATTTTTATCTTTGTTCATCTGTGTGATATCTTCTAACAAAAGTGCACATTTGCTAGGTACTCCAGAGACTCTTTGAGATTCACCTCTTTACCAAAGCTAAAAAGTGAAAATTCCTATAACTTACCAAATAACAGAAGCATCTTTACCATGAACACAATATTTTTTTTTTATGAGAGCACTGTGTGATGCTGCTTTCACTTCCTGAACACTGAACATCATCCATCCATATTGAGCCACTTCCCCAACCAAAGATGGCATCCTGAGGAGCGCTGACAGGTGGTGTATAGGGGCTGTCTAGACACCACCTGTGCATCAGTCATGTCCCAGTCATCATCACACACTGTTTTTTACTGGTTATTATAATAGATTTCCACTCTGGGAAGTGGACGAAGGAGTGACTGCCAACAGCGAGTTGTATATTAGGGTTATGTAAGACAAACAGCAAAATGCAAAATTAATATACATAACTCTCTATACTATTTTGTAATTAGGATTTTTATATAATGAATAATTGTAAAGTTTTTCTAAAGTTACGTAGTAGGAGAGGCGAGTTGCTCGATCTGTCCGCTGTGCTTCGGTAAGCTTCTCTGGCGAGACAGTCAAACACACACACGTTGTCTGTCAGAAAGGTCTCTGTTTATGAACAGCAAAAGATGGGGTTTATATATGTTTGACCAAACGCCTGTGCTATAAACATATGTAACTACAAAGAACATAAACCATTATAAATGTCCTGGTGAGATCCTGAAGAATCAAAGGAGAGGAAGATAGAGAGGTGTCTGTCCAGAGACAGATCACAAGATGTTGGCTCGAGTTAGGTGGTGAGGGGGAAGGAGACAGAGGGGGAGAGAGAGAGAGAGAGAGAGAGGGTGAGAGAGACATAAAGAGAAAGTGGGAAGGTGAGCGTGGGAGCGTTCACACCTTAAAGAGCAGATGTAAGAGGAGACAGGAATATAGCAGCAGGAAAGATTTAACATGTTAATATCAGATCTATGAGGAAGAGAGCAAGAGAGTAGAAATTACTCCTTTATATATAAAATAATTCTAACAGTTGCCCCCTTAAATTCTAAAAGAATTTGTGAATGTCAGTTAGTTAAACTATCTTCGAGGTGATTAAGGTCCTGCACATGAAGAGCCACATAAGAACCATTAAGCAAGGCGGAAACATAACGAGAGATAAGTGACCGTAGGCAGCTGAAACTACAAGGGCCAAACAAAAAGAGAAGTAGGAAGACAAAAAGTACAGGAATAATCATTGCAAAGTAAGGAGCAAGTGAGCCAAACAAAGAGTAGAGAAGTCCCCAGTTTGTGTTACCCTTTCATCATTGTTTAGTTGTCTAAAGATTTTATGCATTTGTTCAAGGGCAATAGAAATGTTACCATGAACGTCGTCGTTAGGGGGTATGTATGTACAACGCTGGCTACCAACCATAGCACAAACACCACCTTCCTTAGCAAGTAAAATATTCAAAGCCATTCTGTTTTGTATAACGGTCAAACAAAGAGCCGTCAATTCTTCCTTAATGCCAGAAATGGCGAAGCTGGTAGCATTCACAAAATATAGCAGGCGATAATGGGTTACTTCCAATTGATTCCACAATTGTGTTATACCATATTGTGAAAAAAGTGCCTCCCAAATTTTAGCAAATTTAGATTTAAGTTGATGCTCAGGTGGTGGAAAATCGTCATCCAAAGAGTCATAGATAGATTGTTTCATTCTTCCATGATTATTATGGGGATTTGTGTAAATGAGAGCAATGGGATCCTGTAGAGGAGCCAGGGCACACCGACCTGACCAATCATGAGGCAAATGATCATGGGCAAGGCCACCACATATCCACCACCAGTCTACAAGCATCTGGGTGCCTTTCTCATTAGGATTTGTAAATGAACAGTTATATTGGGCACACGGTGGGGAGCAGATACAGTCCCTACCTGTGCAGGGAATATAAATTGTCTGGCAGATATATTCTGGTAAAGTCCCTACAAAGTTTGTGCCATTTCTCTGAAAGCATAAAGGAAAAACTATTGTGGGTTTTAAAGTCACGACAGAAACAGGCATGGAATAATTAAGAGGAAGAGTGACAGTGTAATTGTCCTGGAAAGAAACACAGACATCCTCACAGTAAGAACCATTATTGCAGGTTTCCATACAACTATTATTAGTTAAATATGGGCCACGCGTATAACCTGTTCGTTCAAAAATATGACCGTCTATAAAAAAACAAGGGACCTGGTTTGGCAAACGAAGCAGCACAGACAGTGTAGTTAGCTGACTTTGGTAGCAGTTTATGCTTAAATAGATGGTTTGCTGAGTGAGGTAGAGAGGTACAAACGAAGCACCCATTATTGACATTAGTTTGTTTAGCAATAAAAGTCGCATATTGCCAAAATGAGTTTTTAGGAAAGC